>NC_142027.1:128369037-128678204 GCF_982192425.1 Myodes glareolus
GTTTAGCAGTGAGCAGGCTGCAGCTAATCAGGTAGCTGGAAATCCAGCGTGAAACAGAGATATGCTGCTCGGACAGGGCTGTTTTGCCAATCAGCAGAGAGGATACCCTGTATAAGTTTTTGAGCAGATTAATAAGATTGGTATAAAAGCTTGGAAGGCATTGCCTAATAAAGGGGAAGTAAGCAGCAGCCTCACTAAGATCTTGCAGGGCCCCATGGAGCCATTTTCAGATTTTGTCGCTCGTATGGTTGAAGCCGCGGGCAGAACCTTTGGGGACCCAGATGCAGCCATGCCTTTGATTAAACAACTTGTTTATGAGCAATGCATAAAAGAGTGTAGGGCTGCCATAACACCTTACAAGAGTAAAGGATTGGAGGCGTGGATGGAGGTCTGCAGAGAACTGGGGGGACCAATAACTAATGCTGGTCTGACAGCGGCTGTAGTATAGCTGACTCAGAATAAAAGAGGAAGTTCGGGCACTCTCGTATTAACTCCCCAAATGGGGGTCCGACTGGTAGAGTCAGACTTTAAGGGACCCCTTGATCCAGGTACAGTTGGGTTACTTGTAGGAACTTGTCTAAGCAATTGTCTAGTTATCTCCTAGGTAACGGGACTGGAGAGTTTGGTGCCGTGATAGAACAGCGGAGGGTGGTCATCATCACTGTGAACTCTACCCGAGTGGATGCTGGAATGGCTGAAGGACTCTTGTCCTGGATCTCTGCAGCCATGAATCATCTGAAAGAATGGGCGGGCTTGAGAGCGTTAGCAGGCCTCTTGGTGTTTGTCTCCCTGGTTTGCCTGTGATGTATATGCAAGATCAGGTTTTCTCAACAACGCAATGCAGCCATGATTATTCAAGCCTTTACAGCCATGGAAGCAGGACAGGCCCCCTATGCATGGTTGGTGACCATGAAATTGTTACGCTCAGGATGCAAGGCTAAGCACTGCACTTGGGGTCAGCCACCTTGGGCCCAGAGAAGAGCATGCCTGATTGCATGTGGGTTGATACCCTAGATCCCACCTCTGAAAAAAGGTATTGGACTGGTCTGATACTCTTCGAGTGGATGATGCCTGAATGAGAATCAGTACAAGGTCCCAATGTCTTTCTATATTCAGAGATCAGGCCTCTACTCTTGCCTGTTGTGTCTAAAACAAAAAGGGGGAACTGTCGAGAGCTGCGTAATGCCACACCTTAAAGATGGCGCTGGCTTCTGCCTTCCACCTTCCTGACGGTGAGTGCTCTCAGTCGTGAACAACTCCATATATGGCTAATGCTAAGGATCTGGCTTGCTTCCGCGTTTCTGGACCTATCCGCATTTCCCACGTGGCTTGCGGGGTTTGGCTACCCAGAGGTTATTTAAGCTGTGGGCTGGCTTTGCTTGGGGCGAGAGGTTAGAAGATTGTTCAAAGGTCCTGAATAAACCACTATTAGAAGAGTTCGGTGTTGCGTCTTCCTTGTTGGCGAGGCGGACGTGACACTCTCCTTAGCATATTTCACAGGCCTTGAACTGTCTGTCTCCCCATCATTGGACGCCAATAGAGATCAGACATGGAAGAGGTGGAGGTGAAGGAGAGGTTACCCATTTGTAGAGGGAAACAGCAGGTGACCAACAGTCAACAGGGGTGGAAAATTGTGTCAGACCTTTATGTTTCATGCTTAGTTGAGGACTTCTGTGGTTTTTTAGGCTACAGCTGTATGCCCACATGGTGTCTCTGGATGAGGGAAGGAGTTCAGGAGTAGAGTCTTGGTTCCATCTCTTGAGAGGTTGGGGGATCAGCCCTTATGTGGAGGCACTGGTGAACTAAAATAGGAAAATGTACCTTCCTAACCAGATGAGCAGACAAACACGACAGACAACACAAAAGAAGAAAAGAAAGGGTTTCCCAATGCTGTCCCACCGAAGGGACTGAAAACAAACAGCATCAAGGAGCTTTGTCACCGAAACACATCATCTTGGGGGCGCTGTCCAGCAACACAGGTGAGGTGAGGAGAACAACTAGAACCTGTTTGGGTGCCAGATGTTGCTAGGTCCTAAAAGACTCCCTCAAGGGAGGCGGTGAGAAAGCACAGTGTCAATGGCTAGACACAGGGAGTCAGTTAAAGGCAAACAGCAGACTTGCTTACTCAGCAATGAGGAAAGCTGTTAGGAAGATTTCCTAACACGAGCTCTCTGCCGACACAAAAAACCCAATCAAGCCGAATCAGAAACAAGCCAAATTAAAGGATATCCATGTTTAATGGAAATTTCTGCGCTCTCGGGTAGTCCCGAGGGTAACCGGGAAGCCACCAACACGACCATAGGAGGTGGGTGGAAGTCCACAAAAGGACTTTCCCGGGAACAGTTTAAATAAACTGGGGGAGTGGTCAAGATTTGGCTGGCTGCCTTGACCCTTCTCCAGGGGAGAGGTCAAGGTTTGGCGGGCACAGGAGCGGGGCCTCCAAGATGTATATGCTCTTATCCCAGCATCCAGGCTGCATTCTGATCCATTGACATTACGTGGTTGTCCCTCATGGGCTAGGCACGATCAGGACCTTTGTCAGTACATGTTGCTAGGCTCTCAGGCAGACTCCAGGTTGGCTCATCTCTCAGACTTATCTTCTTACAGTTCCTTCATTTTTAATTTAAAGGAAGGGGTGAACTTGCTTAGCAATGGAAAAGCCTAAAAAGGCAAAGGGTGGTATCATTTGAACCTTAGCTGGCACCACCATCAATGTAAGGATGCAAAACTTTTCATACTTTTTTGGTGCCCAAATAATGATACAGAGACTTACTAATTATGAAAGCTTGACCTTTAGCTTAGACTTGTTCCTAACTAGCTCTTAGAACTTAAATAACCTGCTTCTGTTAATATATGTTTTACCAAATGGTTTTTGCCCCACTTCCCTTTTTTCTTTTTTGAGATGGTATTTTTCTGTGTAATACTCCTAACTGTCCTGCTTTGTAGACCAGGCTGGCTTTGAACTCACAGTTATCTGCCTGCCTCTGCCTACCAAGTGCTGGGATTAAAGGTGTGTGCCACCACCTCTCATCTCTCTTATTCATTTATTACATATACACTATTCTGCCTGCATGAATGCCCACAAGCCAGAAGAGGACAGCAGATCTCATTATAGATGATGTGGATGCTGGGAATTGAACTCAGAACTTCTGGAAGAACAGCTGGTGCTCTTAACCACTGAGCCATCTCTCCAATGTAAGAGTTTAAGACAATTCTGAAGCTATTTCTGACAATTCTGAACCCTCTCAGCCTTCGTGCCATAGGCTTATCCTCCTCCCCTGGGAGCCAAGGACCTAACAGCTACATATGAACGTACTCAGTATGTTTTGATTCAGTCCCTGGGAAATGGGGTCAAAATGACCTCTTACCTCATCTGATCTGGCAACAGTTCTCCAGCCAATTATAGGTATTAGCCCTTTTTGAATAAGCCAATCATAATGGTAAAAGAACAACCCCCTTGCTTCTGTGGACTTCTCCTTTAAAAGTAAACTGTACCAGCTATTCGAGGTCTCTTGGCCTCCCAAATGCTGAGGGACCCTGTCATGACAGAATTAATAAAATCCTCATGCTTTTGCATCGGCTGTGGTGTGTGAGGTGGTCTCTGGGGGTGACTCTCTACCCCGCTTATCGATCTACCTGACTCTAGGTGGCCACACCCAAGCCAGATGTGATCGACTGAGCTTCCCCGTCATCTCCCCCTTTTGTCTAAACAAGACCGAACCAAACCTAATACAACTATATACAATAAGAACAGATACCAAATATAAAATTACAAGCAATAAACAATATTAAGCAAGAAACACATAACAAAAGTTTTACTAAGCATTCTATTTCAAGGAGTCTAAATAATGTATTAAAATTAAGTTTAGCTAAATCATGAGGAGGGTAACTACAATTATCTAATCTTCAACTCTGTAACATGAGGCAAGCAGGCCTGCTTTTCATCCCGCCTGGCTCCCGCATGGCTAGCTTAGCCCCAGAAATAATAACACGGAAAACTATATTTATTTAAACACTGCCTGGCCCATTAGCTCTAGCCTCTTATTGGCTAATTCTCACATCTTGATTAACCCATTTCTAATAATCTGTCGGAAAAGATTCAGCATGTCTGACCTGGCAGCTGGCTCCATGACGTCTGCCTGACTCTGCATCTTTCTCCCAGCATTCTGTTCTGTCTACTCCACCCACCTATGTTCTGACCTATCAGGCCAAGCAGTTTTTTTATTAATTAACCAATGAAATCAACACATAGAAAGAAGACCCACCTACATCACAACTCCATCAAAGATCTGAGAAGAGAAGTAATATTACTTGAGTAAACAGGAAGTACAATCGAGAAACTTCCAAAATGTGCAACAAATGACAGAGACAACTGACTACCTGGGCAATCATCCAAGATCATTTGCAATGTTGAGGCAACCAACTTTGTAACGTAACTGACATACCATTTTCAAAGGCAAGAAACTTTTCAAAACTATCTTACCCTGTCTTGGCAGGATATGACAGTCCTGTTTTATCCATTTACGGATACTCTGTATCTCTGTCAGTGGTCAAGGCATGGGCTTTTCTATGCCCAAAGGCCAGTTCTGCCAAGAAAAAGACAAGCTCCAAGTGGAGTGTCTTTGGTGCTCAACAATCTCTCAGGAATAGCTCGGTGTTGCCAGGAGTGAATGTGTCTCACTACCACAGAACTCTAAATTAGCTTAAATGCCATTTTCTACAGCTCTTTGAAGAGGCTGAAGATTATACTAACTATACTGAATATAATCTCTATGTATCTAAAGAACCTGGTTAGTCTAACTATAAATATGACAGACACAGATGACTATTGATCTACAATTCTCAATACCTATCTAACTTAAAGACTAAAACAATAAACAACTGTGGAATAAAAAGAACAATGACCTTCAAATGTAAACAATGTATAAGTATCTTGATTAGAGGTAGAAATGTACACTGCAATATGGTAAATATATATCAATACTATATATATATATATACATCAATACATAAAAATGTTTTAAACAGAGGTAGAAGCATACTCGCATACAATATTCAATATAATTTAACTTTGTATCAATATACAAGAATCGATACCAATATAATTGTCTAACAACAATAACTCACAAATACCAATCTATTATTCCAACACCAATTATCCCTCTTTTTTTTTTCAAGAACATCCCTGAGCCTATAAAATACCTCCCCCATCCCTCAACCACATACCAATTAAAACCAACCCCTAAACCTGAGGGCAAACTCTTCTGGGAGAGGGGACATTGTCCTCTAAAATTGATTCCAGCTGTCATAGGGGCGATGTTCTTCCTAGGAGATCCTGTGAAAGTAAATGATGGTTAAATTCCAAGATTAATATTTGTTCTGGTAAAATTGCAAATAGTCTCTGAGTGTTTTGTGGAGGTCTGGCCAGAATGTTGTAAAAGATGTGCACCATTTCCGCTAACAAAGTTGGAACTGTCTTGTGCAGCTGGTACCAAAAAACAGGTCTTGTAGTAGTGCTATCAGCATCATGATGTCATATTAACCGGGTGGAGTTGTTGTTGTGGGGCCCCATCTTCTTCCTGGAAACTTCAAAGATTACTGCAAGAAAATTTATTGTTTCTTATGGGAAACTTAAGCATTATCTATATAGACACATAGAAACATATATATATATATATATATATATATATATATATATATATTCAATGAAAGATATGATAAAGACAGAAACAGATATGAGGAAAGGCAAAGAAAGTTTATAAATTATTATTATTATTATCATTAGTTTTCTTGTGTCCCATATCATGGCTCTTGACATGAGACAGAAACTCTGGGATTTCTCTTAACAACAGCCTTGGAACTGGAGAGGGACTGAGACAGAGTCCAACTCCAAAACCAGCTTTATATATTTATAAATATATGGACATTAATACATATTTAAAATATGTGTAGAATAATTTAACTTATGGAACCCATACAATTTTCTTGCTGATCCTTATTGGGTTGTAAATAGTTTTCATCTGTCAGAATTCAAACATCCAGGGTCCCTTGAATTTTTTGTTTTCCTGCAGAGATAAGAAGAGAATCCTGCACCCATTCTATATGTTTTTCTTACCACCGGTATGATTATCATCATTGTGGATGAATTGTCATTTCTGCTTTTCAAGAGGTTCCTCCTCTTCAAACCGAACCTTTATTAATTTTGATGGTATCCACATTTTTTCTTCTCCTGTGGAAACAAGAGCAAAACTCCGTCCCCAACACAGCACATCTCCTGGCTTCCATTGCGAGGTCAGCACATCCTTGAAATAAACCGGTTGATTTAATTCAGCAGAATTTTCCATTATCCAATGTCTTTCTGCGGCCATCGTCCCTTTCTCATTAGCGTTCAGAAAATTCAAGGTTAATAAAGCATTATGTAATCTATTTCTGGGGGCATTTTCCACCCCTTTCTGTTTATTTAACATATCCTTTATAGTTCGATTTGATTTTTCTATGGCTGCTTGACGTGTAGGATTGTATGGTATACCTGTAACATGCTTAATATTATAATAAGCAAAAAATCGTTTCATTTTCCTAGAGACGTAAGCTGGACCATTATCTGCCTTTATATGTGCAGGTATACCCATGATGGCCATGATTTCTAATAAATGAGTAATTACTGAATCAGCTTTTTCTGAGTTTAAAGCAGTTGCCCATTGAAAACCTGATAAGTGTCAATGGTGTGTACATATTTTAATTTGCCAAGCTTCACAAGGTGGAACACATCCATCTGCCAGATTTCATTCCTTTGAGTACCCTTTGGATTAGTCCGTGCAGGCAGTGGTGCTTGGTTATAGAAAGAGCAAGTAGGGCATTTCTTTATAATCTCCTTAGCTTGTTGCCATGTAATAGAAAACTCTTTCTTCAAGCCTTTGCTATTGATGTGATGTTTTTTATGAAATTCAGAGGCCTGCAGCTCTGAATTGATCAATTTCTGCATTACCTTGTGCTAGAAGACCTGGCAGACCCGTATGGGATCAGATGTGTGCTATGTACATAGGGCAAAGCCTGTTCCTGATCATGTCTTGTACCTGGATAAACAATAAAGTGAGTTCTGTATCATCTGGTATAAATTCAGCAGTTTAAATATGCAAGATAACACTTTCTGCATATTGCAAGTCAGTAACTATATTAAGAGGTTCTTTAAAATCCCTTAGCACCATAAGAATGGCATATAATTCTGCCTTCTGGACAGAATCATAAGGGCTTTGTTCCACCTTACTCAATTCTTCTGATTTGTAACCTGCCTTCCCTGATTTATTGGCATCAGTTAAAAATGTACGGGCCCCAGTTATCAGAGCATCATGGACAATTCGAGAAGAATCCAAGAAGTTCTCTTTATAAAATTAAGCCTATTGATTTTGGGATAGTTGCTATTAATTTCTCCAAAAAAAATTAGCACAAGCTCTTTGCCATGGTTCATTGTCTTTCCATAATTTTTTTTATCTCATCAGTAGTGAAAGGCACTATAATTTCTGCTGGGTCTATGCCTGCTAGTTGACGAAGCCTCAATTGACCTTTTATAATTAAGTCAGAGACCTTTTCCACATAAATTTTTAATTTTTTACTTGGTTTATGTGGTAAAAAAATCCATTCTAAGATAATATCTCTCTGCATTAAGATTCCTGTAGGAGAAATTCTGGAAGGCAATATGACAAGAATACAACTAAGCTTTGGATTTACCCTATCCACATGTGCCTCCTGTAACTTTTCTTCAACCATTGTCAGTTCTTTTTCTACTTCAGCTGCTAATTCTCTGGGACTGTTTAAGTCTTTATCACCATCTAAGGTTTTCTTTAAATGAATTATTAGATCAGGTGTTATTCCAACAGCCAGCCGTAGGCTGGAGATGTCTCCTAACAATCTTTGAAAGTCATTAAGAGTTCGTAACCAATCTCTCCTAATGTGTGCCTTTTGTGTCTGAATTTTTTGAAATTTATAACCTAGATAATTGACAGAATCTCTCCTAATGTGTGCCTTTTGTGTCTGAATTTTTTGTATCTTATAACCTAGATAATTGACAGAATCTCCTCTCTGTATTTTTTCAGGAGCAATCTGCAATCCCCATTTAGGTAAAACTATCTTTACTTTTTCAAACAGTCTTTCTAAAAAGGTATCTATGTTTGAATCAGATAGCAAAATATCATCCATGTAATGGTAAATTATAGACTTAGGAAATCGCTTGCGTATTACTTCCAATGGTTGACTTACAAAATAGTGACACAAGGTGGGCATACCCTGTGGGAGGACAGTCCACTGGTACCTCCTAGTAGGCTGAAAGTAGGCACTGTGAAGGCAAACTTTTCTCTATTCTTTTCTTGTAAAGGTATAGTGAAGAAACAATCCTTTAAATCAATGAGAGGCCATCCCTTTGGTAACAGAGAGGGCAGAGGAATTCCAGATTGCAGAGGGCCCATAGATTGAATAACCTTGTTGATAGTCCTAAGATCTGTCACCATTCTCCATTTTCCAGATTTTTTTCATAACAAATACAGGAGAATTCCAAGTGCTGGTAGATTCTTCTGTTGTGGGAGTAACTTCCGCTGCCTCAACCAATAGTCGCTGAAATACGAGCCCACAGTGCAGCGGGGAGCGACTTCCGCTCCGTAGGCCAATAGCTGCTGAAATACCAGCCCACTGGGGCGTGGTATATTTCTCTTTTAAAAAGAGAAGCATATCCGGAATAGGCCCTCTTGGTTCCGGCTCTTGGTTCCGGTGCTTGCTCCTGGCTCCTGCTCCCAGCTCCTGCGACTAGGCTCCCTTCCTGACGGTTTATGGTGTATGTAAGTTTTACCCCCCAAAATAAATAACCCCTTAAAACATAACTGGTGTGGGATTGATTCGCCGATATTCTTCTATATGTTGAGTATCTAATTACTCTTGTACCAGCTGTTCTAAAGCCTGCAACTTTTCCTCAGCTAAAGGCCATTGCTTGATCCATATTGGCTTCTCAGTCAACCATTTTAGAGGCAGGGCTGTTGGTACCTCTGAAGGGTCATCAATTGCTTTGTGTTCTTGTACAGCCCAAATGGCCGGTTTCTGTCATCTGTAATATCTTCTAATATTTTCCTCAGAAATATAAGCTTTATACACAGAGCCCCTCCCCGCCTCAGCTTCTGCAGCAGGGTCTTCGGTGTTCCACAGGACCCCTCCCTGCCACCACTGCTGCCACCCTTTTGTCTCCTGGGTCCTGGGAAGACCAGCTAGCCCTGTTGCACTGCTGAGGAGTTCTACCCAGAGAGGTGAGTGGGTGCTCGCCTGGGCGGCAGCTGGCCTGTCCCAAAAGAGAGCACAGCCCCTCCCCCCTCAACTTCTGTGGCAGGGTCTTCGGTGTTCCAAGGGAACCCTCCCTGTCCCCACTGCTGCCGCCCTTTTGTCTCCTGGGTCCTGGGAAGACCAGCTAGCCCTGATGCAGTGCTGAGGAGTTCTACCCAGAAAGTGCTGAGGAGCTCTATCCAGAGAGTGCTGAGGAGTCCTACCCAGAGAATGTTGAGGAGTTCTATCCAGAAAGTGCTGAGGAGTTTCATCCAGAGAGGAGGAGATGGGCAGGCACCAATGCAAGAATTCCTCCAACAACCTGAAAGGCAACATGACATCTCCAGAATCCAGGGAGCACGAAACTAGAAGAATTGAACACCCTACTACTCCAGAAGAAATAGAAGAAATCGACTCTAAGCAGATCTTTATGAAAATAATAGAGGAACTTAAACAGGAGGTGAAAACCTGCTGTAAAGAAATGGAAGATAAGTATAACAAAAAGATTGAGGAAATGAGTAAAGAAATGGAAGGGAAATATACTAAAAAGTTTGAAGAAATGAGTAAATCCGTAAATGAAATTCTGGGAAACCAAGAAAAAACAATCAAACAGGTCATGGAAACAGTTCAAGATTTGAAAACTGAAATGGAGTCAATGAAGAAATCACAAGCCAAGGGCCGGCTGGCTATGGAAAATCTAGGTAAACGAACAGAGACTTCAGAAACAAGCATAACCAACAGAATACAAGAGATAGAAGAAAGAATCTCAGACTCTGAGGACACCATAGAGAAATTAAATGCTCTGACCAAAGAAAACAGCAAATCCAACAAATTCTCATCACAAAACATTCAGGAACTGTGGGACACAATAAAAAAAACCAAATCTCAGAATAATAGGAATTGAAGAAGGAGAAGAATTGCAGATCAAGGGTCCAGAAAATATATTCAACAAAATTATAGAAGAAAACTTCCCCAACCTAAAGAACGATATCCCTATGAAGGTTCAAGAAGCATACAGAACACCGAATAGACTGGATCAAAAAAAAATCACCTCGCCATATAATAATCAAAACACAAAACAGTCAGATTAAAGAAAGAGTATTAAGAGCTGCAAAGGCTAAAGATCAAGTAACTTATAAAGGTAAACCTATCAGACTTACACCAGACTTCTCTATGGAAACCATGAAAGCCAGAAGGTCCTGGATAGAGGTACTGCAGAAACTAAGACCATGGATGCAAGCCCAGACTACTATACCTAGCCAAGCTATTGTTCACTATCAACGGAGAAAACAAAATATTCCAGGATAAAAACAAATTTAAACAATACGTAGCTACAAATCCAGTCTTACAGAAAGTATTAGAAGACAAATCACAATCCAAGGAATCTAACATTCCCAACACTGCCTACAATAACTCAGACATCTACCGACCCTTCACAAGCACAACTCAAAGAAGGAAAACACATACACTCTACTACCCAAAAAAATGACCAGAGTCAACAACCACTGATCATTAATATCACTTAATATCAATGGACTCAATTCACCTATAAAAAGGCACACACTTAGAGATTGGATATGAAAACAAGATCCAACATTCTGTTGTTTACAAGAAACACACCTCAACCACAAAGACAGACATCTACTCAGAGTAAAGGGTTGGGAAAAGGTTTTCCAAGCAAACAGACCTAAGAAACAAGCGGGTGTGGCCATTCTAATATCTAACAAAATCGACTTCAAACTAAAATCAATCAGAAGAGATGGAGATGGATATTTCATACTCATAACAGGAACAATTCATCAGGAGGAAGTCTCAATCCTGAATATCTATGCCCCTAATATAAAGGCACCCACTTATGTAAAAGAAACACTTCTAGAACTCAAGGCAGTCATCAAACCACACACACTAATAGTAGGAGAATTCAACACACCTCTCTCACCAATGGACAGGTCAATCAGACAGAAACCCAACAGAGAAATAAAAGAATTATTGGAGGTATTGAATCAAATGGACTTAACAGATATCTACAGAACATTCCACCCAAATAGGAAAGAATATACCTTCTTCTCTGCAGCCCATGGAACCTTCTCAAAAATTGACCACATACTTGGTAACAAAGCAAACTTCCACAGATACAAAAAAATATTAGTAACCACCTGTGTCTTGTCAGATCACCATGGATTAAAGTTAGTAGTCAACAACAATGCTACCCCCAGGAAGCCATCAAACTCATGGGAGTTGAACTGTCAACTATTAAATCACCCCTGGGTCAAGGAAGAAATAAAGAAAGAAATTAAAGTCTTCCTTGAATTTAATGAAAATAAAGACACAACATACTCAAACCTATGGGACACTATGAAAGCAGTGCTAAGAGGAAAGTTCATAGCACTAAGTGCCCAATTAAAGAAAACGGAGAAAGCACACATTGGAGACTTAACAGCACACCTGAAAGTTCTAGAAAAAAAAAAGAAGGAGATTCACACAGGAGGAGTAGAAGACTGGAAATAATCAAACTGAGGGCTGAAATCAACACAATAGAAACACAGAAAACAATCCAAAGAATCAATGAAACAAAAAGCTGGTTCTTGGAGAAAATCAACAAGATCGACAAACCCCTATCCAAACTAATCAAACGACAGAGAGAGAACATGCAAATTAATAAGATCAGAAATGAAAAGGGGGACATAACCACAGACACAGAGGAAATTCAGAGAATCATTAGATCTTACTACGAAAGTTTATATGCCACAAAGTTGGAAAATGTAAAAGAAATGGACAATTTTTTAGATAAGTACCATATACCAAAGTTGAACCAAGAACAGGTGAACAATCTAAATAAACCTGTTACTCGTGAAGAATTAGAAGCTGTTATCAAAAATCTCACTACCAAAAAAAGCCCAGGACCAGATGGTTTCAATGCAGAATTCTACCAGAACTTCCAGGAAGAGCTAATACCTATACTCCTTAATGTATTTCACAATATAGAAACAGAAGAGTCATTGCCAAACTCCTTTTATGAAGCTACAGTTACCCTGATACCAAAACCACACAAAGACACAACCAAGAAAGAGAATTATAGGCCAATCTCACTCATGAATATCGACGCGAAAATTCTCAATAAAATACTGGCAAACCGAATCCAAGAACACATTAGAAAAATTATCCATTATGATCAAATAGGCTTCATTCCAGAGATGCAGGGCTGGTTCAACATACACAAATCTATCAATGTAATCCATCATATAAATAAACTAAAAGAAAAAAACCATATGATTATTTCATTGGATGCTGAAAAAGCATTTGACAAGATTCAACACCCATTTATGATAAAGGTGTTGGAGAGACTGGGAATACAAGGATCATACCTAAATATAATAAAAGCAATATACAGCAAGCCGACAGCTAACATCAAATTGAATGGAGAGAAACTCAAAGCCTTTCCACTAAAATCAGGAACACGACAAGGCTGTCCACACTCTCCTTACCTCTTCAATATAGTGCTTGAAGTTCTAGCAATAGCAATAAGACAACATAAGGAGATCAAGGGGATTCGAATTGGAAAGGATGAAGTTAAAGTTTTGTTATTTGCTGACGATATGATAGTGTACATAAGCGACCCTAAAAACTCTACCAAAGAACTCCTACAGCTGATAAACACCTTTAGTAATGTGGCAGGATACAAAATCAACTCCAAAAAATCAGTTGCCCTCCTATACACAAAGGATAAAGAAGCAGAGAGGGAAATCAGAGAAACATCACCTTTCACGAAAGCCACAGATAGCATAAAATATCTTGGGGTTACTCTAACCAGGAAAGTGAAAGACCTATTTGACAAGAACTTTAAGTCCTTGAAGAAAGAAATAAAGGAGGATAACAGATAATGGAAAGACCTCCCCTGCTCTTGGATTGGGAGAATCAACATAGTAAAAATGGCAATTCTACCAAAAGCCATCTATAGATTCAATACAATCCCCATCAAACTTCTTCACAGACCTTGAGAGAACAATAATCAAGTTTATATGGCGAAACAAAAAACCCAGGATAGCCAAAACAATCTTATACAATAAAGGAACAGGCATTACCATCCCTGACTTCAAACTCTATTACAGATCTACAGTATTGAAAACAGCTTGGTACTGGCATAAGAACAGAGAAGTCGACCTATGGAATCGAATAGAAGACCGGATATTAACCCACAAACCTATGAACACCTAATATTCCACAAGGGAGCTAAAGGTATACAATGGAAGAAGGAAAGCATCTTTAACAAATGTTGCTGGCATAACTGGATGTCAACCTGTAGAAGAATGAAAGTAGATCCATATCTATTACCATGCACAAAACTCAAGTCCAAATGAATTAAAGACATCAACATTAATCTGTCCACTTTGAACCTGATAGAAGAGAAAGTGGGAAGTAGTCTACAAGATATAGGCACAGGAGGCCACTTCCTAAGTAGAACCCCAGTAGCACAGACAATAAGAGAAACAATGAATAAATGGGACCTGCTGAAACTGAGAAGCTTCTGTAAAGCAAAGGACACTGTCAGTAAGACAAAAAGGCTACCTTCTGACTGGGAGAAGACCTTCACCAACCCCTCATCAGACAAAGGTCTGATCTCCAAAATATGTAAAGAACTCAAGAAACTAGACACTAAATCTCTAATTAACCCAATTAAAAAATGGGGTACTGAACTGAACAGAGAATTCACAACAGATGAACTTCGAATGGCCAGAAGACACTTAGGGACATGCTCAACCTCCTTAGCGATCAGGAAAATGCAAATCAAAACCACTTTGAGATACCATCTTACACCTGTCAGAATAGCTAAACTCAAAAACACCAATGATAGCCTATGCTGGAGAGGATGTGGAGTGAGGGGAACACTCATCCATTGTTGGTGGGAATGCAATCTTGTACAGCCGCTGTGGAAATCAGTGTGGCGGTTTCTCAGGAAACTGGGAGTCAACCTCCCACAGGACCCAGCAATTCCACTCTTGGGAATATACCCAAGAGATGCCCTATCATACTACAAAAGTATTTGTTCAACTATGTTCATAGCTGCACTATTTGTAATAGCCAGAACCTGGAAACAACCTAGGTGCCCCTCAATAGAAGAATGGTTAAAAAAGGTGGGAACATATACACATTAGAGTTTTACTCGGCGGTAAAAAACCATGACACCTTGAATTTTGCATGCAAATGGATGGAAATAGAAAATGCTTTATTGAGTGAGGTAACTCAGACCCAAAAAGAGGAATATGGTATGTACTCACTCATAAGTGGATTCTAGCCATAGTTAAAGGTCTTTGAGTCTATAATTCGTGATCCTAGAGAAGCTAAATAAGGTGAATCTGAAGAAAATCATATAGTTATCCTCCTGGATATTAGAAGTAGACAAGATATCCAGGCATACTTGGGTGCACGGGGGGGTGGGGGAGTGGAAGTAAGGGGAGATGATTAGAGAGGGGGGAGAGGGGGAGGACTGGGGATGGCTTGTGGGAATGGGAGGGGGAGGGAGGAAGGATGGTTATGGGAGCAGGGAAGTTTATATCTCAACTGAGGGAGCCATTTTAGGGTTTGCAAGAGACTGGATTCTGGAGGGGTTCCCAGGCCCAAGGAGAGGTCCCCAGATTGTTCCCTGGGCAGCAGAGGAGAGGGTGCCTGAACTGGCCTTGGCCCATAACCATACTGATGAATCTTTTGCATGTCACAACAGAACCTTCATATGGCGAAGGATGGAGATAGAGACAGAGACACATATTGGAACACTGGACTTAACTCCCTAGGTCCAAATGAGAAGCAGAGGGAGGGAGATCGTGAGCAAGGAAGGCAGAACCAGAGGGAACCTTCATCCGACGATGGATGGAGATAGAGACAGAGACCCACATTGGAGCACTGGACTGAGCCCCCAAGGTCCAAATGAAGAGCAGAAGGAAGGAGAACATGAAAAAGGAAGTCAGGACAGCGAAGGGTGCATTCACCCACTGATACAAGGGGACTGATCAAATGAGAGCTCACCAAGGCCAGCTGGACTGGGACTGAACGAGCATTTGATCAAACCGGATTCTCTGAATGTGGCTGACATGGGGGCTGACTGAGCCCCCGAGGTCCAAATGAAGACTGAGAAGCCATTGACAATGTCACTGGGTCTTGTTTCGTCTGCATGGACTGGCTTTTTGGGATCCTGGCCTGTTTGGATGCTCACCTTCCTGGACCCGGAGGGAGGGGGGAGGAACTTGGATTCCCCACAGGACAGGAAACCCTGACTGCTCTTGGGAATGGTGAGGGAGAAGGAGAGGGAGTCGGGGGAGCGGGAGGGTATTGGGAGGAGGGGAGGAAGTGGAGTGTTTTCGGATACTTGAATAAACAAAACAACAAAAAAAAAGAAATCAATACATGTAAAAAAGAATATAAGCTTTAGAAGCAGCAGGAATGTTAATCTAGGTATTCCATTGTGGCAATAGGTCACGACCCCATAAATTCACTGCAATATTCGCTATATATGGCCTTAGTTTTCTTATTTGCCCATCTGGCCCTATATATTCAACCCATCTCGTGCTTTGTCTCACCCGAGATAGGGTTCCAATTCCCAGGAACTGAACATCTACCTCCTGAAGAGGCCTATTTGGATGCCAAGATTCTGGAGTAATGATACTTATATCCGCATCCATGTCCAATACGCCTTCAATAAAAATGCCATTTATACACTCTTAACTTTGGTCTTTGCTCATTTATAGAAGTCTGCCAGAATATGTTTCCTCTGTCCTATCAGATTTCTTGACTCATTTGCCACATTTATCTCATCCTTCAGACCGTTATTGCTTTTGACAGCGGGCATGGAGCCTTCTAATTTTCCTGATGAGACATGTTCTCCACAGTAACCGGAAATGACTGGACTACATTTGTCATGGGGGCCTGCGAGAGGCCCCCCCATTGTGTTTCCCGATGGTAACGGGTTGCCTTGTCTACCTCTTATTGACCTACATTCATTGGTCCAGTGCCGGCCTTTGCCACACATACATAAACCTGAAGGCTGGGTCCACCTGTTTCTGTTATTCCTAGAAGAGGCATTATTCCTGGAAATCCATTGTCTACAATCCCTTCTCATATGTCCCATTTTACCACAATTAAAACATTCGGTATCTTGATGTCTTCTCTTACCATTGGAAATTGCTTCTCCTACCCACACTTCAGTGCCATAGTCAAATGTCTCAACATTCATTGTATGCAAGACTCATTCCTCCAAGGGCGCTGATCTGATCTCTAAAGGCCCCAGGATTCTTTTGCACTGTGTTGGCGTTCTCATAAGCTAAAGATTCAATTATTATATGTCTGACTTCTGGGTGAGTTATCCCTATTTGTACGGCCCTAGTTAGTCTTTGCAAAAAGTCACTAACCTGCCAACTGAAATGACCTAGCACACAGGTTATACTATGAAATACCTGATTAACAGCGTGCCATACAGCATGAAGCAGTTTAGAGAGAAAAAACTGCGCCCATATCCCAATATTGTTTATAAATATTCTTGTACATTTAAAGGGGGATATAATATAGATACGAATAATTTACATTGGTATAAATTTTACTCTATTGTTATAAACGTAAGGTCAATTTTGTTATATATATATTTCTGATCCTGATTAAGGTATTGATTGTATAGTTCATTTAAAAAATGTAATATATAATTAAGAAATATAGGTTGTTAATGGATAGTCATCAATAGTCAAGCTTGTAGTCATGTTAGATTTTCTAGATATATAGAGACATATTTCAGTTAGATAGGCTGACTTTCAAAGACTACAGAATATGGCATTTAATGTTTTAGTAACTTAGGGCTTTTCATGACAGACACATCTGCTCCTGGCAGCACCAGAGAGGACAATGGGCATTGAAGAGGCTCCTTATGAAGTTTGATAGCCATTTGGGCAAGAACCTGCTCTTGCCTGGACTGTTGCATAAACTGGACATAAAGAACCCTCAGAGAGAGGACTGCTGAGCTTGCCTAAAGATGAGATGATCCTTCAGGGTTCCTGATTCATGAGAGTCTGCAAGACATTCTGCAGGACACAGTAGATAGTGACTGAACTGTCTTCATAGAAATGTCTTCACAGAAATGCTTCATAGAAATGTCTGCTGGATACTATTGACCTGTAGGCTGAAGATGGATGCCCCAACGGTACAAAATAACTTTGGGTGACTGTCCAGGCAGCAAGATGTCTCTGTCATTTCTAGAGTTTGGAAGTTGCTTATTTCTTGTTTACTTAGGTAGTAGACTCCTTCTGGAGTCTTTGATGGAGTTAAAGAATAGTTAGTTTTCCTTAGTTATGATAAAAGATAAAGTAGATATAAATATTGTAACTAATTCTTGCTTGATAACTCTTGTTGTATGTAATTTTACTATGTTAAAGTGAAGCCTTTCTTGTTTGAACAGAAAAAGGGGAAATGATGTAGGTGGGTCTTCTGTGTTACTTTCATTGGTTAATAAACTGCCTTGGCTTTTGGATATGGCAGAATTCAAATAGGTGGAGTAGACTGAACAGAATGCTGGGAGAAAGAAAGCAGTCAGGCAGACACCATGATTCCCCTTTCCGAGATGGACACTGGCTAGACTCATGCTGGTAAGCCACAACATCGTGGTGGCACACAAATTATTAGATATGGATTAGTCAAGATGTTGAGAGTTGGTCAATAAGAGGCTAGAACTAATGGGCCAGACAGTGTTTAAATGAATAGTTTCCGTGTAATTATTTGGGGTAAAACTGGCCGGGAGCCAGGTGGCAGGAACGCAGCCCACTGCTCAGATTACTACAGTACATCACTGTACATGCATCCTGATGGTGCAGGTATCATGTTAGTATTGGAGAGGCCGTAGCAGGACATTTTCAATACAACATGGACAACTAGATAGTGTCTCAAAAACTAAGGGGCTGAAGAAATGACTCCATGGTTAAGAGTACTGCTTCTTAATCATAAGAACCCGAGTTCAAATCTCAGCATGCACATCAGCTCGCTCAAAAATATAACCAGCATGGAGGTTTTTTTCCTCTTCTGGTATCTATGGGTACCTGCACCCAGAACAAAAAACAGACACATGCATATACAAAGTAAATTAAAGGTCTCGGGATAAAGCCCAATAGTGGAGCATTTTCCAAGCATGTGTGAGGTCCTCCTTCTTGCATTCTATCTAAGCACCAAACCCAAATAAAATCAAGAGACCCCAAAGAAATCATGGGCTTCATAGTAATATCTGCTATCCAACCACACACCTCATGAATGGTGTGAACAAGAGGTACCAGCTACAAGCTAAGGCATGTATTCCCAGGACTGAGGCTGTGGCAGTAGGATCAATTCAAAGCCAGCCTCAGCTCATAGTCTGTTTAGTTATTTGGCCACCTGATACAATGTCTCAAAAGAGCATAAAGTCTATTAATGCCCACAGTGATGTCTTGGCATTGGTTATTTATGTGGGCAGCAGTCCCACCCCCTTCATTCCTAGGCAGAGCTCTTCCTCTTGAGTCCCTCCTGGTCAAACCATCAAGGTCTCTACATTCCACTTCCCCTGGAACTCTGCCTTAATGAACTTTCATTTTTACTATTGTGGTTAGCCTTTTTAGTAACATAATAGCTTATTTATATCCTGTGAAGAAAATACAGATTTTAAAGTGCAGGCCTTACAACCAGATGTTTACTTTGCAATAAAAAGGCAACCCAATGCAGAACAGGCAAAGGGAACCCCAGACGGATTCCAATGCCAGAGCAGGCAAAGGGAACCCCAGATGGATCCTATTGCAGAGTAAAGGGAATCCCAGATGGAACTGAGTGGGAACAAACCTAGTTTTCTGAGAAAAAAAAAAAAAGTGGAGGTTTGATATGGGCAAAGGAGAACTAGGCACAGTGAAATAAGTCTGTGATTTCAACACCTAAGAGGCAGTCGCAGGGTTGGTATTTCAGTCATCTTTGGATATTTACCATTCCTGAGGACATCTATGAGGAAACCTGACTTGAAATAAGAGGGGGGAGGGGCACAAAAGATTTGAACATTGAAATAAGGCAAAGTAACCAATGGATTACATAGGACAGTCAGCTTCACTGTTGGAGACGTGTACATCACACCATACTTGCTATTAAGTTTAGAATCCAAATGACTGACTGCCGGGTGTGACGGAGTGCACCCTAAGTCTGAGGCAAGGGAGAATCATTTGAGCCTGGGAATTTAATACCCTGTCTTTCAAAATGGGGGAAGGTGTATATCCAAGTTTCTTCTGCCAGAGGGCAGACGCTACCCCTCTATAAGCAATCAGAGGATTCCTTGCAGGAAAGTCAAACCTCACATAATGTGAAACCTCCAAATTGGTACATCTCCAAAGAGAACAAAAGCTGCAGAATTGACCCGCCCTCTCCGGATTCTCTCCTGGCCCAGTGTGAACTGTTTTTTCCTGGGATATACAATGAATTTCCCCCAATTATTTCTGGATCAAGGTGGGGTTTGCTCCCAAAGCTGAGTAAGTCACCATTGGCACCATCAAGCCCTACAGGACAAAGGCAGTCTGCAAAGATGGACCCAAAGGCAGGATCAGGAAAATGGCATGCCAGGTAAACAGTGATGCCACATTAATAATTCCATATTTTATTTTCTTAAACTGATACGACACAGTGAAACGCAAAAGGGATGGATTCACAAATTCATCTTAAATTGACAGGGGCTGAGCACTGCTTTGGAGAGCGGGTTTGGCTCACACCACACACAGCCAGCCACAAACATACACAACCACCCAGGAGCCATTAGGAACCAGGTGGTAGGTAAGGATCCCTGCACCAGCCTCCCTGGTGGCTCTGGATTCCAGTTGGCCACAAAACAATAAATACATGTTACATGCAAGGGAGGTCATGGGGTGACTAGGGAGGAGATCTGCTTTCTTGTATGTTCAAGCACAGTGGCAATATTTCAAGTATTGCAAAAACAAAACAAACAAAAAACCTAACCAAAAGTGTTGGTGTGTCCTATAACTCTGAATGTTGTTGGGGGACGCAACCCCACATCTGCTTGTGGACACTCAGATACTTTCAAGTACACATGGACAGAGCAGTGACAAAGGACTAGCAAACTAGAATGGCTGGGAAGATATTAGCTTATGTCCACCTTGGAGCCTGGAAGACAAGCTTCAGCACAGACCCTGAAGGCCATCAAGCACAGGAGCTAGACAGACAGAAAAGCTCCATGGGGGACAGTTTTGCATATGTTATTTTTCACCCACACCTGCCTACTGCAGCGGGAGGATGGATCTGGGCACTGCCCTCTCTGCCATCTAACAGGGCAAGTTGATAGAGATAGCCAGCCACACACTCACACACCATTATCAGGCATCCTCTTCTCACCTTCAGTCACACAGCTGGTGCCATCTCCTCCATGGGAAACATCCAGAGCAATGCTCTGCCTTCCCTACCCCCCACCCTGTCAATTCTTAAACATCTGAACTTTCCTTTTTTAAAGAAAAACTGGATTTGGGATTGTGGGCAATACATTTTAGGAGTAAAGTGTGGAAGTTCTGAGTTTATAAAGCATGGTGCTTCACAATGACTGTCCCTAATGAACATTTAAACAGGAGGACTGTTTCTCCCCTAGGAGGCAAGCCTGTGTTTCCCTCCAAAGACCAGACACAGGTGGAGGTGCACACTGGGTTATTTATACACGTAGACATGGTCTGCATCTGTACAGCATCTTGGAGAGCAAGAGCCAGGTACAGGAGGCAGGTTCCTAGTTCAGACTTGAACTGCTGGCTGAAGTTCTCCAGTCTCTGTCTGCATAAAGTGCTCTGGTGACTTACAAAGCTGGGTGGGTAGCCACAGAGGGAGAGGTTCCTAGAGAGATCAGGAGGCCAAAAGGCCACACCCTTTTTTCCTGGATGAGCAATGGGGTAAGTGAGCTGTGAGAAAAAGCTCGCTTTGGCTTAAGAGTCAGCAACAGTCTCAAGGCCTTGCCTGTCCACAGGACTGCCTTGGGCTCTGCAGGTGGCAGGTGCCTACACTCACCAGCCTACCACCTCTCAGTGCCACACCTGGCTGCCAAGAGCGCCAGCTAGGAAGGATAAGTTCAGAAACTCCTGTCCCGGTGGGCAAGGAAGCTGTCGCTGGCACTTTGATATCCACCTACTAGCAGAGACTAGCAGCCTAGGAATAGGAAGCAAGAGTTGCACCAGTCTGCACAGGTCCACCATGCAGCATCCCTGCTGGAGTTGGCTGGCAGCAGTCTCAGCACCATCGGACCAGTGTCAAGAAGGACAGTCTGCCAGGTCTCAAACCCTCCCCTGCAGGATGGCAGAGGCGACTGGCTCCAAGGGCACAGCAGGCTGGAAGCAGGTAGTCAGGCACAGATGCCACTCAGTAGGGCCGAGAGTCTCCGCTCAATGCACAACTTGCCTGTGGAAGAGAACATGATATGGCGAGGCCACACCTACTACCCCACACAGGCTGCCAGGAAAAGGCACTCACACTTGGCAATGTTCTCAATGTCCGTCTGGTCTGTGAGTGTGTGCTGTAGCCCCTCCAACAGTAGCAGGGCTTTGTGATAGCGTGGTACACAGCCCTCTCGGTGCTGGAACATCTCATCCAAGGCAGCGGATTGCACCTGTAGACAAAGGCAGAGCTGGGAAGGGCCAGGGCAAGGCAGGTGTGGCCCGAATGCTCAGCACACTGCACACTATGGATTGGCCCAAATTCATTTATAGTGAGCATAAAAGGATGGATGGCTAATTATTAGCAGGTGGTGGTGGTGCATGCCTTTAAACCTAGCACTTGGGAAGCAGAGGCAGGCAGATCTGAGTCCAAAGTCAGCCTGGTCTACAAGAGCGAGTTCAAGGACAGCCAGGGCTACACAGAGAGTCCCTGTTTATGTTCCGGGGATAGCTAATGTATTAGATGCTCACAGAGCCAGGTGACCTGCCTGCATTGTGGCCACTGTGCTATCTGCTTGGGCTAGATACAACAATCGAACCCTACCCCAGGACAGTCAGGGTGGCACTGTGAGCAGTGTGCAGAGCACTCACTCGGTATCATTGCATGAGGTCACGGTCACCTGAGAAAAGAGTATAGATAAGGAGGCCAACTTATACTTAGTTCCTTCCCCTTTGGCAGGGGTGTTCCTCATATGTGAATAATCTCAAAGCAGAGTCCCTGCCTCAGGCTGTGGTCTTCAAACAGAGGTCTTTCATGTTAGCTGAGAAACGGAATCTCAGAGAGAATAGGTAGGAATGCTACCTGAATTGAAAAACTGCACAGTGGAAAGGTGAAGTCACTATGCCAGTCAACTACGGAAAGCCCTTGCTGCTTGCTGGGTAGAGCATCACGTAACATTGGAGACCTCTAGCACCTGGCAGCACACTAGGAACAAAATCCCAAGCCCCACCAGACAAAGCACACAGACCACCCCATACCATCTGTACAGCGTGGCTGAGAATAAGCCGTTCAGCAGTGACACCATGGATCCCATCCAGCAGCCGTTGTTTGTCCAAAAAGAAACGCTGAAGCCGCAAACTGAGGCCCTGACAGGACACCACGCTGGCCTTATATAGCTCGTTTAGTCTGCGTACAACTAGGGTAGAAGTGTCAGTCATTTCAGGATCCTAGGAGCAGAGGACCCCCATAAAGAGCTGGAAAGCATATGCATAAAGGAATATGTTCCTCTTGAACAGGAGATGCAGCCTCCAGCTTTCCCCAGCCCTATGTAGCAAGATCAACATCAGTTCCAAGTAGCTCTGCCTAGGTAAACCCATGGATTTACTCTGTGCTCTGAGCATGAGGCCAGGTCTTGTGTACCAATTCTGCCAACTGCCCCTGGTATGGCCTATTCCTACCCATGTGGCCTGAACTCTCCTCTCTCTCAGGCTGGCTTGCTCACTCTTACCCAAGCACCACATCCCCTGAACCCACATCCTCACCTTGCTTCACAGTAGATGAAAGGCAGAGCTTGCCAGCTCGGATCTGGCCAATGGCAGTCTGTAGGCCTGAGGACAGAAGCTCAGCCACCTTCAAGTACAGTACCAGCTGTTCTGCAAAGCTAGAGGTCAACAAACAGATCAGAGGCAAGTCAGGGCCAGCAATGTCCAGGAACTGCCTTCTCAGTCCCCAGGCAACACCTACCCCCACTCGCGGCTCAACTGACTGATCTGGTCGGCAACCACACTTTCCTGAAGCTGGTACTCAGGGCCCCCGGCCACCTCGCTGGCACTACCCTTCAGGGCTGCAATCTCCAGAACTTGCTGTGCAAATGCAAGTGTGAAGCGCAGACTGTGCAGGGTCTCCGTGTGCTCTTGCTGAGAAAGCAATAAAGGTCAGAGCCTGGGGCACACAAGTGTATATACAGGGCTGAAAGGCTGATCTGCCAAAGAGGCACCTCTCTCCCAAGTATTAAGCAGGCAAGTCAGAAGGGAGCACCCATGCTTGTCACCACCCCATAAGCCTCACTCACCTCCATGAGGGTCTCTTCTGGGAGGTCAGGAGCCTCAAAGGTCACAGCTCCCTCCAAGTTGGCAGCAAGTGGGTCAGCAAGGCTACAGCAGTGGCCTGGGGCAGAAAGCTCAGGGGCCTCACCACAGGCCCCAGGTACTAAGTGGCGGGCAGAGGAAGAGCCGGCAGAGCCCAGGGAGCTGGAAGAGCCCACTGTAGGTAGATGGCTGGTAAGGAACAGGCAGCATGCCTGCTTCTCACCCTGCCATCTCTGGCCCTCTGAACTCCCCCTCTCAGTTCACATTCCTCCTCATCCTGATGCTTTAATAGGGAATACAAATCAAAGGTGCCAGCACCTAGAGCTCCGTCTTGGAGTGCTTTAGCTTCCAATACTTAAACATAAATTGGTTCAGAGAAAGCAATGAAGCCATGAACAAAACTGGGTGGTATAGATAAAGGCAACCACTGCCATCATTGTGAATTGGCAGGATCCTCGTGAATCTATTATTTAGTCAGGGTTTCCAACCAACATAGGTTGGGCTTTCAGAGCAGTTGGATAAGGAAACAGGCATCTTAAATACCACCCATGCTCCATGCATATGCTAGGAATGCCACCGATCTTACATAATGGACCTTTAAGATTATGCTACAAAACACTGCAGTCAAGAAATTTCCATCCCAAGGTTTTGCTCTTACTTGGCATACCCCTCACCTGAGAACATTCTGGTGCGGGTGCCCTGGGGCGGTGTGGTACCACTGGGTGGGGAGCCCACAGTGAACACCACAGGTGCTGGACTGCTGGCCCCTCCAGCACGGGCTCCTGGATGCAGGGTCCCTCCAAAACCAGCAGAGGGAGCTAAGGAAAAATGCAGATTCAGAGATCAGGCCTGTGCCAGATTCCTACAACACCCCCACAGATCCCTCACATACCAATCTCCATAGGTTTCTCCTGCAAGCTATCAGTGCTGCCTGAATCAGAGGCCTGTGTCCCAAATGCAGCCTTAAGCAGCAGATCCGTAAGACGGCTGGTGCTGAAGGACCTGAGGTGGTAGGAACGGGGAAGCAGTATGTGTGGAGAGGGCCTATAGACCGAGCAGCTAGGGTCCTATTTTGCACACAATCATACCTCAGGTCAGGGATAAGGAGCTGTAGTTCTCTAACCCACTGCATCTTTCAAACAAGGAAAACAGGCTGGACTGCAACGGCCTACCACAAATTCCCAACACCTGCCACATTGGGCAGCCAGTGCACAAAGATAATTTTGGTCAGAAATGGTAGGGAGGACAGCTCCTGAGCACAGTCCACCCACTTCACTTACCGGCCAAAGGGGCCCCTGGTGTCTTCAGCAGGCCGCAGGCCAGAGCCCAGCTGCTGACCCTGAAAAGGACTCGCCTCTGAGAGGTCAGGTAGTGTGCGGTTCCGAGGAGGTGTCATTACTACACCCTGCCGAGCCAACAGGGTCAGCAAATTCTGAGAGCTGGGAGCTTTGGGGAAGTCAAATGAGGGCCCAGCCTAGGAGGGAAGGACAGCATTGAGAAGGTCCAATGGACTGGCAGACCTCAGAACCCATAGCCCAACATGGGCCCACTGAGGAAATCTGTCCCTCCAGAACAAGCACTGAGGATATATGTACAGGCTCTTACAACACAAGGTAGCAGTTGCTGTGTGGGGCTCCCTTTTCCAGAAGAAAAGCTAGACAGAACTATACAATCTCTCTAAGCCTTGTGACACTTTTTGAAATGGAATCTTACCAAACAGTCCATGATAGCCTCAACATTCAGATCCTCCCTCCAAATGCAGGTATATGCCTAGTCTGAGAGCTCTTTCCTATACTCAAATCAGGCCTACTCATCTTAGTAAACACCTTTTGGTGCCACACTACCCACAGGGAAGCAGTAACGGCATAGCAGAGAGACACAGGGCCCAAGGTTTCTTCCCAAGGATGAACTACAGGGCCTATCAGGCCTATCAGGGAAGTCAGCGGTCCCCATTCTGTGACAAGCTATCCTCTCCAAAAATCAGTTCCTCTAATTTCCCTTCCCTAACCCCCCTGCTAGGCACCTCCAGGGAAACAGCCTGAGTGTGAAACCCAACAGGCAGTCAAGACACAGAGACCAGGTCCTTTCCCACCCCATTTCCTCCACCAGAGCTCGGTCCCTCCTAGAAGTCAGCCCAGCCATTACCTTGGTGGGAGAGCCTAGGATGGGGGGCAGGGGACTCCACTGTAGGAAGTCAGGCAGCTTAGGTGAGCCACGCAGTGGCCGGCAAGACTGTAGCCCTGGGCATGGCTGGGGTGCGCTGGCTTGGGGTGGGCTGAAGGTGGCTCCCAGAGGGTCTGTTGGGGGCTTGGGGAGCTTGGGGCGCACAACATGGAAGTCGGACAGGTTGGGGGCACTGTGCAGGCGGCAACCCAGCCCAGTGGTCCGTGAGGAGTGCTCAGGCACAGAGGAGCCTGAGGACAGGAACAGAGACAGGACAGGCTGCATTACTACTCTCAGGTCCCTCAGTCAGGCACACTGGAAAATAAACAAAGCACTGCCCCACTCTAGGTCTCTGTAACCACCATTCTGGACACCTCACTCCGTGAACACAATACCATTACAGCTACCTCAGGAAGTCTCCATGGGAAGAGAGGCACAGAAGGGCTTAGCAATCTGTCCAAAGCCACACAGCTATATAGAGTACAAGGAACTGAGTGGCAAGAGGCATCCTCTGTGATCCAAAGGTTGATGCTATACTATTTTACTGTATTTCCTACTATCTTCCTAACAGCAAGAGCCTCAACAACAGGAAGAGACCCCAAACAAGGTCAGCTAACCTTCATGCCTGCTCTCTAGATGCTCAGGCTGTGCCCACACCTACCTGGTCGTGGTGACCTGCCAATTCGCATATCAGCTCCTTGTGGAGAGGGCACTCTGCTCCAGCCGGGCCGCTCAGGGATGGTTCCCACTAGTAAGAAAAGGGTAGCTAGATTAGACCACATCAAATAGTGGGGGTCATCAAACCCACCCCATCCACTCACAGATGAGAAGGGAATACCCACCAGTTCTCATCCCCATATAAACTTACCTTGGGGAAAGGGTGTGTAGGGACGGCTACCTCCTAATGACGGCTTCCTGGTCAGCATGGCTCCATCAGTGTGAGATGGGGGTGATGGGCTGGCCCGAGCAAAGCCCAAGGGGCTAGTGCTACCTGATCTTCGGATGGCAGAGGACCTGCACAGAGTCAGGGCACATAAGGTCTAATTGACATCACTGAGGGCTCCCTGATGTCACTCAGCTTTTCCTTGGCTAGCTTGGCTTACAGGTACTGTAACTGCTAACCCAAGCTGCCTTCTGTAGTTTACATGAAACACTCATCCAACCCCTAACATTTACTTTAGTCTACCAAACACAGCTTAACAACAAGATGGGTTTGAGGAGCTTAGAAGTCCCCAGTAGTTACAAGAATTCTACAAACTCCAGGACTGTACACAGGAAAACTGGCATGACGCTCACCAAAGTCAGGGACACTAACCGGGCTGTCTGGTGCTGAGTAGGTGATTGTAAATTCTGCTCGATGCGCTGGTAGTTGTGCACCTGAGTGGGGACAGGAATGGGTACCGAGACACCATACCTGTTGCTGGAGAAGGGGCCAGGCCGGCTGTGGAGAGAGGGTAACCACTGTAGACAGCACTGGGACGAGGCTCAGGCCCAGACACATTTGGGTCGAGAGGTCTCATCCTTGTCCAAGTCTGAAGAGCTGGCTTTCACACTGTACCCACCCAATACTGTCTGTGTGACTCCCACATATGTGTTGCCTATAACCTAATTTAGAAAAGGTCCTGTAGGAAGTATCCTCAGTTGGGTTCCCTCACTAATCCATATCAACAACAGCCCTTCAGTGGGACACCCACATTGCCATGTCTGGCCAAATCTGATCGAATACAGGACCTTTAGACACAACAGATCTTGCCAAGAAAGATGGCCATGATGCTGAGGATCACTGATGCCCATCTATGCTTACCCAGAGGGGCTGGGAGAACTGCTGCAGGTCGGAGAAGGAGATGGGGTGCGACCATGGCTCTCTAGGCCAGCAGAGGCCACCAGCGAGCTCCTGGTGGCAGAAAGGACAGACAGCTTTAGACTGATGCATCAAGATCCTAAACTCCCTCACCAGGCTTCTCTAAGTGGGCCCAGAAGCCTTAGTTCTTCCCAAATGGCCTATTCCATGCCCAGACTGGCTACTGCAAAGGCCCAATTTATCCCTGGGTAGAGGTCAGGAGAGGCTGACTCACCCACTACACAGCAGGCTATCAGGTGGGGGCTTGGTACTAGCTGCCTCAGCTACTAGGTCACCTGTGGAAGAAAAAAACCTCTGACCAAGGTGTCCCCTGTCCTCCTTGACTTGCTTGACCCTCTAGCTCTTGGTGCTCTGCTCAATGTCCCCTTTCTCCTGAGAGTGCAGTCTGAGCAGTGTAGTTACTTGCTAATACAGTGGCTTTTAGGGGTCCCAGTGTGAGGGCAGTCTACTCCAAAGCAAAGACACTGGGATGGCAACCCTTCTGGGCCACCTTTGTATTACATATATTTATATATATATTTATATATATTTAAATATATATATTTATATATATATATTCATGTCCCCTTCTTTTTAATACTCTGGAACCTGGGCATAGGACTCTCCAGACACACCTGTGGTGATGACATCCTCCCTAGCAAGCTTAGGGCTCTAGGAACCCTTTCCAACTGCCCAGAGGGAGTCAGGCTAAAGCCTGTGCCCACATGTATGTGCATGTATCTAGTTGTCAGACACACCTTTATAGTCCCCCAACAAATACTGTGAGGTTGCCTGCCTATGTAGTGGGACCTGACCTGGAAACTGGGCTGGGACCATGACAAAGTCATCTGTGTCACAGGAGTCTTTGCTGCTGCCACCAGAGTCCCGGGAGCCCTGCAGAAAGCCAGCAGCATCCGCTGGGGAAGTAAGGGTCTTCTGCAGCTGTGGCATCTCCCCCAGGGACTGCAGGACAAAGCAGGGTTGGTAAACTGAGTCCAAAGGCAATCAACCTCCCCAAGAATGGTGCAGGTCACAGTGGAGCTCGGGACCATAGTGGGGGCTGGGCTTGGACACTGCAGCACAGCACAGCATTTTCTTTCCTATTCTATCTTTCTTTCTTTCTTCTTTTAAGATTTCTTTACTACATATACAGTGTTCTGCTTACATATAGGCTTGCAGGTCAGAGGAGAGCACCAGATCTGTTTCTGATGGTAGTAGGCCACCATATGTTTGCTGGGAATTTAATAAAGAACCTCTAGAAAAGCTGTAGCCCGTGCTCTTAACCTCTGAGCCATCTCTCCAGCCCTCTCTTTCAAACATTAAAGACAAGCTTTAGGATGAGTGTCATACGGCTTGGGAGCCTGCAGCTCCTACACATTCATGAAGAATCTACCTCTGGGACAGTGTTCACCATCCATCCCTCTTCAGCCCACCTCTCCATTTCTGTACAGTAACAAACCAGGGGACTATAGAGGTAGTGTCCCTGTGAGGAAGTTACCACTGCAAACCAGCACCAAGCAGGTACCATGTGGACACACCTCTAGACTCTCAGAGCAGGTGGCAATGCTTGGCACAGCTGTAGGTGTACTTTCCATGGAATGAGTACCCCCCCAGGGCACCCCCACCACCAGACACAGATCATAGAGCCTGCTCCCAGCTATGGCAGAACCTAGCGTACTGGGCCAAACCTGGACACTATCTTATTACTGCTCAATCAAATATGAGTGAACATTGAGATGGGGCTCAAGTCCCACACAGTCATGATCAACAGATCACTGTCACTGAGCCTCAGTGAGATGGGATCTCTTCCTTAGTCATGCAGGACACAGGCTACACAAACAATGCCTAAAGTACGTAAGGACCAGAGAGGCAGCTAGATCAATTTCTGCACACCTATCATTATGCATTCCATGGCCCAACAGAAATCCAAGAAATCAACTCACCGGTGGGGAGGCCAGGTGTGATGCAGAACTGCTGCTAGAGCTACTGCCGGACCCTGAGCTCGGGTACGAGGGCACAGGCACAGGTGGGGCTGCAAGAGGAAAGTGGGTCAATATGCACACTTCTGGATCCCACTACAGCTCTGGGGACCTGGCTACCTTTGACTGGCCCAGTACCTCAGCTCTCACCACAGAGACAAGCAGCCAGCATCAGGCTACACCACTCTGCATTGGTACCTCCAGTGCCCCAAAGTCTATGACACGGGTCATAGGTAGATATACACAGCCTTGAAGCAGAGGCAGAACTGGACGCCCCATCAACCCAAAGTTTTCCTCAAAATAGCATGTGACACCTATAGATATTGGGGAACAGTCTGTGCTCAAGACTCCCAGAGACTCACACTTCTTGATGGTGGTGCTAGCATCTAAGAAAGGATGGTGGAAAAATTCATCTGTGGATAAAAAAAAAGTTAATTATCTTGATGTCCCTGACCCAGACAGCCTGACCAGAGAGCCCTGGGTGTCAAGGTCAGGCCCCAGCAACATAGGCAGAGTCAGGGCCCCAGATAGTGGCTCTTGAGAATATCTGACCTCTATTTCAGCAGGATTCAGTCTGCTGGCCATGGTGAGGTTAGAAGGAGTCCAGTGCACTGTGGCCCGGAGGCTGACAGCAAATATTAGACCAGGAGTGCCGGGGCACTCACTAAGACCAGCTAATATAAGTTAAAGGGGCAGGGTGCCAGGTGGCCTGTGCTCACCAAAGTCCATGCGGTCCTTGTGGTTGCGCTGCAACAGAGCCAGGAGCAGCTGCCGCAGGGGAGCTGACGTCTCCCGTGGGATGCTGGGAGAAAGAGAGGATGAGTTTGAGCAAGAGTTGTGGGATGCCTGGGTAGACATGTCCTGGGGAGTATGGAGGGTTTCTTACGCAGGAACCAGCGTCTTGTTTTTCTCATAAAACAGGCGCAGGTCCTGAGGGCTGCTGGCCTGTTGGGATAACAATGAAAAGGTTCAGTCCTGTGGAGCACCTGCCACCTCAGAGCCCTGGCACCTACCTCCCACTGCCTAACCTCTCAAGTGCCTTTGTCTCCAGATATCCCATGGCAAGGACCACTGAGCAGCTCATGTGCCAAGTGCATACAAGGATAAGGGGAAGGCAGACAGGACAGAGAGACACCAGACCTTCCAACTGAGAAAGGGTTGGGCATATATTCCATGTTGAGGACACATCTGGAAGGCTCACAGGTTGACACCCCAGAACAGGAAGTGCGGTCAGCTCTTAACCTGAATAGTCAATGTTGGCCAAGTAGGAACTATGCCAGGCCTATTATGGCTTGGGGGCATGCCAGGTATCAATATCACATCTTGTCAAGGCAGACACAGCCCTGGGTTCTCAAATTCCCTTGATGCAGACTTTGCTTTCAGGTTTGAGCTACCTACTTAGGATGAACAGCTGCTTTAGAAGCAACAGTAGGTGAAAAGTCCATATTGAGACATGACTCTGACCTCTAATGGGGTCACAGCAAAGGCAACCCTTACTAAGCAGAGAAGTATGGCTTAATTCTAGATGAGAGAACTCTTCTGCTAGGTGGGAAGTACCTATGTGGCATAGATCAGGGTGACTGGGCAGGGCCTAGAGCTACCGGACTCACAAGAAAATGCAGTTTCAGTGACCCCTGGGAAGGCTATGGAGAGAATTTTCACCTGAAAGATGCAGGAGAGTCACCAAGCTCGGTACCTATAACCGCAAACTGATTCCCCTTCTGGCAACCCTGTACTCTTCCATGCTGGGAACACCACCCTGAACACCACCCACACTAACCCTTACCCTCTAGGGTTTTGGGAACTCACTAAGACCTTAGTGTCACAGGCTCACTTACCTGAAAAGGAGCCTTCCCTGTCAGACACTGGTAGACAATGGTGCCAATGCTCCATAGATCAGCCTTCCCATCATAGTGCTGGGACATGATGACTTCAGGGGCCTACAGGGTGACAACACAGATAAGCCCTACTGTACAGTAGTATTGAAATAACAGCTATCAGGCACCAGCCAATTGGAGCAGATATCTGCTGGGTACCAAGCAAACAACATACATCACCAGAGCAACAATCAGTTTTGACATGACAAAATGGTACGGCCACTCGGTCTGCAACCCAAGATGAGGGCACAGCTGATCCTTAGGAATTCCGTAAAGGGTCTAGCCCAGCTCTGCCTTGCCCGCCCGTTAGTCCTGAACCATGAGTAAGCACGCACCATGTACATAGGAGAACCGCAAAGCGTGGCTGCCATCATGTTGCTCTGGAGGTACCGGGCAAATCCAAAGTCAGCTGCAGGAGAAGCACCCAGATTGCATGAGCTGAAATTGCTCTGGGCATGGTCCCCTGCTGCAGTCTCTCAGGGAGCCACCACCCCAACAGGTCTCACCAATCTTGACTCGGATGTTACTAGGGTTGGCACGGCGACCCCCCGGATTGGACAGCAGAATGTTCTGGGGCTTCAAATCGCGGTGGATGATGCCCTTGCTGTGTAACAGCTGCATGGCGCCAGCAATCTGCTGTAGGAATAGCCTGACAGTATCTTCACTCAGTGTGCGCATGGCTGTAAGAAAAGGCAGGCTCAAGGAACTTGGGATACCATGGTCTTGAGTGTACGTGGTTGTGTGGAAAGACAAGCTCAGGGTCTTAGCGAAAATACCACTCCCCAGACACTCCAGCACACAGGGCCAACCCACTCTGCAAGCCATTGGGCAGCAAGGCCAACTTGTCTTACAACCTCCACAAGAAGCTTTGTTATTTTAACCCCAAAGAGCACCTGCCCCTCTTCCCACACATCCTGGTAGGACTCCCTCTAACCACTAGCTCTTGGTGCTTCTGACAGCACTCTGCTTCTCTGCTGACACCTCCTAAAACCTTCTCCATTCCTGTGGACAGCAATCAATCCCTAGTTCTGGGATAAGTCTTTTGTCTTCTAGTCCTGTCGAAGTGGGGACAGGCACTGGAGAGATAGCTCAGTTAAGAGTACTTGTTGTTAAGAACCCTGGTTTGGTTCCCAGCACCTACCTGGTTGCTCACAACCATCTATAACTCAAATCCCAGGGGTTGTGGAACTCTCTGTCAAGTGCCCCTCATACACATAAAAACAAATTAAAAGTTTTTTGTTTGTTTGCTGTTGTTTGGTTTTTCAAGATAGGGTTTTGCTGTGTAACAGGCAGATCTCTGTGAGTTGGAGACCAATCTGGTTCTATAACAGCCAAGGCTACAAACCCTGTCTCATAAACAAACAAATGAAAAATTTGAGTAGCTCTATACTCAGGCTAGACTGGGCACAGGCTTTACTAATAGCTCAGTGTGGAGATGTCAGATAAACAGTTAACTCCCTTCCAGTAGAAGGTACCTCACTGGTAACCAGGTCTGCAAGGATCACCTACCTAGAGCCCAGCAGGCAGACACCAAAACATGTACACCTTATACATATGCACTTGGCACATACCAAAAGAATAAACAGTCACTGCAGATCCAGTCTGGATCATGTAACCGTTTTGGTGGAACACCAGCTCACGACAATCCAATCACTTGACAAGTGGCTAATCTGGGAGCCTACATGAACTCAAACACACTCACACATAGAGGTCTGTAAGCACCTGATAATCTCAAAGTTATATACAGGTCAACCCCGTACTGGCCTGTTCACCCCTTTCCTTCTCTACAGACAGGTGACAAGTGAGGCTGGCCTAAGATCAACTTAACACCCCGTGGAGCTGGAAACTTGCCAAGAACCACCCAACTACTGAAAGTCATGGGTGCAACATGCTGCCCCAAGAGACAAGAGCAAATACTGGGCAGGCAAAGCCAAGGGCAGATCAGCTACGTGAACTTGAGCATGCAGTGAACTCACAGGCCGCTGCATCTAAAGTCAGGAGCCTAAAGACAGCATCCCCACACCTACTCCACAACTGACTCATCCCAGCAGACCTTGCAGCAGAGCAGGGTCTGCTCTGATGGCAACAGGTAGTCAGTGTCCGAGTCTGGGATGGTGTCTGGAGGCTCCAGCAGGAGGACCCAAAGAACAGAAGACTGCTCTAAATGCCTGTGTCCCTCTGGAGAATGCTCAGGTCCCTGGGGTCTCCATTCTTAAAAGGCCGAGTGGCTGTCACTTCCTTTACAGTCTGAGACAGAAGGCATATCTAGGAGGGGCTGCTTTGAACCATCAATCCCTGCTTCTGGTTTTGTGTTTGCCAAGGTGGAGCATTCTGAATTACAATCATGGATAACCACTGCATCCTTCCAGGCCTTGGGCCCAGGTCCCTGCATTGTTATCACTTGCCTCTCCCCTCAGAGTACTCCATGAAAGAGATCAATGCCCTTTCTCCGCATCACAACCCACTCACTTGCTGTCTTCCCATGGGTCCTGAGCTCTCCTGCTGCCTGAAGCTTCCTTGCTCTGCTAGTAAGAGAACCTCCTACTAGTCTGTATCCACCAGACACTCCCATAGATCTCTTGGCTAAACTTCACATATACACTAAAGCTGCTCCCTGCCCTCCCATGAAAACCGTACACCCTTCCCCCCGTGCTTTGTGCCTGCCAGTGCTTGCTTTGACCCACCTACCCTGCTTGTGTCCTCAACCCTGCCAAAATAGCAGAACCTGACTATTCTGCTCAAGTCACCCTCCCAACATGTGAGAGACTTAAGGGTGAGGCTTAAGGGTCTAAAAGAGCTGGTCTCCCTTCTATATAGCCCTAAAGCAGGAGAGGATGAGGAAGATCAATGCCAATCAATCAGGGACAAATCAAGCTGGCAGCATCTTAGACTAGCAGTAGTGCCCAGCTGGGGTATGTCGACTCACTGTGCAGATAGTCAGCCAGGTCTCCACCATTACAGTACTGCAAAAGACCAGGGAGATATCATCAAAACATGGCTTAACCTTCCAGTCTTAACCTGATTCCTTAGCCCCACACCTGTCCAGTACAGGTGTTGTAAAATCCCAGCTAGGAATGTCAATAGTGCATACTTATAACCCACCCACCCCTATCCCTCTGCCCATTCCTCTGGGCCCTATGCTTGCCCTGGCCCCATGGGAACTCACCTCCATGACCAGGTAGACAGAATTGGCCATCTCCTGAAAGACAGAACAAGCCATTTGAGATGGGAAAGTACTTTGCATATTCTTTCACTCATTGGACATTACTTGGAAGAGCCCTTGGCATTTGGTACTCTCAACATGTCATCTACCAACAAGGCTTGAGGCAGAGTGAACATGGCCAAGCCTAGGTGTCCTCTGTGGCCAAGACTCAATCTAGGAGACAAGACATTTGTGGCAAGTGGCTTGGGGGATGGGAACATGTTGTTTCAAGATCATACTAATATGGGCCCAGTGTCTCAAGAGTGTCTGAGGATCTCCATAAGATTCAGGGTAGGAAAATGTTGATGTGCACAGGGACCACAACCTTTGAAGGTTACTCTTGTCCCAAGAGAGCCGACCTTGACTCTTAGTCCAAGAACTTCCCAGCACAATGCTAACGCTAATAGATTACAGATTGATACTGGCAAGGTGAATCAGCAACAAGGAGGCCTCCAGCTGTTCTGATCCAGCCTTGTGGGGCTTTAGAGGCTAACAGGCAATCTCAGCAGAAGGCATCCTGATCTCCTCACTCAAGCTCAGACAGACCCTCACCTGGGCCTCAGACCCTCAGTCTGTCTCCTTGTCTAATCAAAAGCCTGTGTGAACAGGACCAACCATCTAACAGGGCCAAGTCCCACACTGTGGGACCACTCATAGCAAATCCCTCCTCAAAGCTGTAACAACCACCATTCACACCTGTTTCACTGACAAGAAACGTGGGACCTAGTGGTATTAAGCCAGTCAGGCTGAGTCTAAGCAACTTGCAGTTTTTTTCTGCAGGCAGCATGATCCCTGGAGTGTAGTCAGCTGGGAGGAGCAGGCTTTAAGGAACCACAGGGAAAAGGCCCTCCCCTCCTATAGCCCAAAGCAAAAAGCAAAGGCCCTACCCCAATTCCAAGCACTCAAAGAGGATCCATTCCCTGATCCTCAGGAACTCAGCTACAGAGAGATATAGGAGGTTCCTCAAATCTCTCCCAAGGCCTGGACAAAGTGGAGACTGCATTAAGAGTCCTGCTGACAGCTTGTAAGAGCTGAATGGGACAGGACCCACAGGCCCCAGATGACTCCACCACAGCAGTCAATGGCCACCTGCCCGACAAGTCAGTTACCCCAAACATGGACTCAGACTCCAAGGACTCCCTACTCCTACCCAGCCTCCCAGTCCCTATGACTAATGCCTACCCATGAGTGACAGACATGAAACATCTGAACACCTACCCATGTGCCCCAGAACTGCACCAGAGTGACTGGGGAGCTAAAAAGTGTGTTCAGACAGTCTGGCTGTCCCACTTCAGTGTGTTCCAAGACTGACAAACTGGGTATAGCCCAGGTGGGAAGCTATTCACAAATACAGGCCTAGACTGCTTCACCAAGGTACCCCAAGTACCTGCCTAGATGAGGAGCCTTGACTTAGCCCCATTTGGCTCCAATCCCACCTCTCACTGCCTTCCAGGCCAGCAGCAGGAGAGATACTCTGGGAGAGGTGATGCCCTGTAGAGCCCCCAATCTGAGCCACAAAGAAAGCTTAACTGAAGTGAGAGCTAAAGGAGGGCTCAGGGCACAGCAAAGGTTGCAGAGATAAGCACCCACAAATAGCCACTGCTGCACACACTCTGTCCTTCCGTGCATCAGAGGGCGTGCCTCAGCAGCTTCAGTCTGCAGCTCAAGCTGGGAGACTGCTGGGGCCATTTGCTATGGGACACACACATTAGGCCTGTCCTTACCATTAGTACTGCTCCCTGGGGCATGATCTGTCTCAGAGCCCCAAACTCATCCAAGCCTTACAAGCCTTACAAGCAGGGACAGTGACAAGGACAGGCAAAAGATATGGAAAGATAAATAAATATAGAATACCAACCTCAGAAATACTAACCCAGGATTCCCAAATGAGGGATGACTGTTGCCAGCAGCCCTAAGCAGTCCTCTTTTATATACAGCATCATGCCTTCTGCCTCCCTAGAGGCAAAGCTACCAGTGAACCATGTGCACATGGTTCCTGGTTAGACCCTAGTAGGATCCATCTATATGCTTTCATAAGCCAATTCCTAACCAGTCCCAGTCAAGCTGGAACTCTACTGCCTACCTCTAGCCCTTCCCAGAAGGTGGTCCTAAAAGAGACCCAGAAAGGCTCAGGGTAGAATGGTGTCAACTTTAATTCATAATAAGAGCTTGTTGCCCCATTCTGACCTAAAAGAGCAAGCTTCCATCTGAGATGGTGTGCTCCTACCAGGCCTGAGCTGTGGCCTTAGTCCCCCACTAGTAGCGCCCACCATTTTGGCAAGTCCTCTTAAATCTGCTCCTTGTATTCTCTCCTGCCTCTGTGCTTAACTTCCCTGAGCCCCAGAAAATAACAAGCACAGCACGTTCCCCAGCCAGTTTTACAAATGAGTCAAGGCACAAGAAAGCAAGAGACATGCCCAGCTCTGTGGAGCAGCAGGGCTCGCCCAGGCAGGCTGGTTTTCAAGTCATCTCCCATCTATACGCCTTCCATAAGCCAATTCCTAACCAGTCCCAATCAAGCTGGAACTCTACTGCCTACCTCCAGAGCTGGGCCTTGTAGTCTCTAGCCTGGAGGAAGTGAGGTAAACCACAAAGTAAGAAGGGCCTCCCAGGCAAGAGCTTTTAAAGGGAAACAGCCCACCCAGACAAGCCCCTCTGCATTGATGAGGCTACCTTCCTTAGGAACAGAGGCTAAAGTACAGCCACAGTAGTTACAGCTACCCTGTCTCACCCCATCTTGAGCTCACCCAGAACCACTTCTCCAGCTCAATTGGTTTCTACAAACTCTAGGGCCACACAAGACTCTCAGGAACCTCCAAGGCCAAGACTGGATCCCTAGCACACACGCCAGGATATGGAGCACTTTTCCACACAGGGTGGAAGACATTCTTCACCATGATATGGAATTTCCTAGGCTCCCAACATTGCCACTCTGCCAGTCAGGTCCTAACACCTAGCCCTTGTGAAGAGAGGAAGGTGACTGAGGGCAGCTAGTGACAAACCACAGCTGACAGTAGAGCAAAGAAAGCCTTGGAAACAGACCCCTTTGCTGAGCTTCCCTCCCTGTGCACAGAAACTCACTAGGGCAAAAGAAAAGTTCAAGAAGAACAATAGAATCAGCACTCCTACAGAAGCTGCATCTGCTACTCTCAGGCATGCACTGACTGCTAGCCCAGGAGTCCACCATCCTGGGAAGCCTTACGGGCATCTGGGCACGTAGGAGACTGCCCCGCCCCAGACACTGAGATATTTGCTTAATAGGATCCCAGCTCTCCACCCTCTGCCTGCTCTACTCTGATCTGGCAATCTCAAGCTGGGTCTGGCAGGCGGGTGACATGCACTGACCCAATTAACTCCTGAGGAGCCAGGCTTCTGGACTGCAGAAGCTGCCAAGGCTATAGCCACAGCAAATGCTGGGCTCTTCTGGACAGTTGACAGAGGAAGGCCAGCTTATAGTACCAGGGGGTAAGGAGAGTCTGTCTACTCTACCCTACTGGGTTCGAACAGCCCCCTTTGTTGCAGGCTACCAACCCAGGCTGGCCTCTTGGAGGAGGTATCCACATGTCCAGGTAGCCTACTTCCATGCACCAACTTCTGCTGTGAATAGTCAGACCCCTCTCTGAGAAGCCACAAATATCAGGAGAACACAGAGTGGACTCTTGGGAATACAACTCCATATAGTTCCTCTCCAGAACCAAACTTCGGTAATCTATCTACAACAATTCTGACCACCACAGTCAGAGAATTGACTGACTCCCCTGCAAAAGACTATTTGCAGGAGACCAGCCAGACACAGGGCAAGGTGGGGAGGGCAGGCAGCCTCTAGAACAGAGCATCTATCCTGTACAGCCATGGGCTTTATGGTGTATTCCATCAGCCTTACAACTGCCATATTTTTATGTTCTCCACAATTCAAAAGGTAAAAAACCTTGGTCCAGCAGGTAAAAGAATCCATCACCAAGGCCAGGCAGTGATGGCACAAGCCTTTAAACCCAGCACTTGAGAGGCAGAGACAGGTGGATCTCTGATGAATTTGAGGCCAGCCTGGTTCCAGGACAGCTAGGGCTGTTACACAGAGAAACCCTGTAACGAAAAACAAAACAAAACAAGAAACCATCACCAAGCCTGACAATCTGAGTTTAATTGCTGGGACCCATCTGATAGAGATACCAACTTCTGCCAAATTATCCTCTGACTCCCACATGAAGAACACATACATAAACACATTAAATAAAATTTTAAAACTTCAGTCTTTTTTTTGGGGGGGGGAGTTTCGAGACAGGGTCTCTGCTAGAGAGCCACCTGTCTTGCCTCCTGAGTGCTGGGATTAAAGGCGCGCGCCATCACCGCCTGGTTTGGTTTAAAACTCCGGTCTTTTAGTAGTTTCTGAACGATGATTAGTTTCCACACCCCTGTGACATGTGCATCGTTCAATTATTATTTCAATATCGATCCCTATTTTGGACTTAAAAAGATAAATAGTTAGGGACCTGGAGAGATGGCTCATCAGTTAAGATTAGTGGTTGCTCTTGTAGAGGACCTGGGTTTGATCAACAAACTCATGATGGATCAAACCACCTATAACTAACTCCAGCTCCAGGGGATCCAACCCTCTTAAGGCTTCAGTGGGCACTGCACGCACATGATACACTTACATATGTGTGTAGCATGAGGTATGTGCAGGGAAAACAGATGCAAAATAAAAACAAATCTTTAAAAACAATAAAAATAAATCAATAAAGTGGGAACTCAACAAGATGGCCCTGTGGGGTAAAGCTGCCTACCACCAAGTCTAATGCCCAGAGTTTAGAGTCCCAAGAACCACAGTGGAAGGAGAGATGACCTCCACAAGCACTGGGACTTGTGCATGCCCATTCCATATAATACACAAAGGTTAAGAAAAGTTTTAAATAAAGAGATAGGGCTGGAGAGATGGCTCAGTGTTTAAGAACACTGGCTGTTCTTCTGGAGGACGAGGGTTTGATTTCCAGCACCCACATCACAATCATCTATAACTCCAGTTCCAGGCATCCAACACCCTCTTCTGGCTTCATAGACACCAGGAACGCAAGCGGCGCACAGAAGAATATTAAGGCAAGAAAATAATTTTTGTTTGTTTGTTTTTCGAGACAGGGTTTCTCTATAGCTTTGGAGCCTGTCCTGGAACTAGCTCTCATAGACCAGGCTGGCCTTGAACTCACATAGATCTCCTGTCTCTACCTCCCAAATGCTAGGATTAAAGGCATGTGACACCACCGCCTAGCTAAAGTAATTTAAAATTAAAAAAAAAAATATATATATATATATATATATATATATAGGCATGGCAGTGCACACTTGTAATCCCAGTACCATTAGGATAAGGTAGGAGGATCACAAATTCAATGCCAGCTAAAGCTATAAATCAAAACCCAGTCAGAAAGCTCCACCTCTTGATTGGAGTCTGCCTTAATCTTAAGGGTGGAGGTCAGAATTTCAAGTTTAAGGCTAGCCTTGGGCTACAGGAGACCCTCATTCAAAATACAAAAACAAAGAGCTGGGTGTGGTGGCTGTTGGGTGTGGTAGTGCATGCCTTTGATCCTAGCATCAAGAAGGCAAAATTTAGAGGAAGCCTAGTTTACAGTGAGCTCCAGTTTCGGTCTCAAAAGAAAGAGAAAATTTCAAGGCACAATTGATTTGTAGGTGTAGGAATTGCAGACTTATCTGAATCCTGGCCCATCTCTGACTGTGTCCAGTGACAAGCACTATCTCCACTATGGGTGGGAAGGTCATAACCAAACCCACATCACAAGCCTGTGATAAATACAGACACTCCCCTAACCCTAATTCAGAGCTGGTCTGTCTGCAAGGTCCAGGTGAGTCACCTCTGGGCAACCTGGCAAGTGTAGAGCTTCCGAGAACCTGCCAGACAGCGTACTAGCCTCCAGGGAGTCATCAGCAGTAAGGCTGGCAAGCATGCAAGGACTGAGCCTACATCTATGGGTTGATATTATGATTCTGGCAGTACACACTCTCTCAGAGCAACAAGTTCAGACATTGAAACCTGGATGAGAGTCCATTCTACCCTTGGTGAAGGCCATGTGTTCCATCTGCCTCCCTAAACCTCTGGTAAACTCAGGAGCATAGGGAGTTAAGCTTTGACTCTTTTAAGTGTGAGACAAGCATGCTCAGGATCCTAGGTTCAACTAACAGCAATACCAAGAATAAAAAGGGGAGGTGGTGTCACGTTTTGTTTGTTTTGAGACAGGGTCTCACTATGTAGCTGAGTGCCCTGGAACTCACTATGTAGACCAGACTGGCCCGGAACTCAATGAGACCTGCCTGCCTTTGCCTAGCAAGTGCTGAGATTAAAGGAGTGTACCCTGCACCTGTCCAGGTGTTACGGTTTCAATGCCGCTACAGGTTCACATGTTTGAACACTTGGTTTCAAGCTGGTGGCATTGTGGAACTAACCCTCATGGCTAAAAACATGGCTAGAAATTATAGCCAGGCCACTTGTCCGAGTTCTCTGCTTCCCTCATTAGCCAACGTGTGAGAATAATCAATCATGTTCCCACCACCATGAACTCCACCTTGCCTTTCTTCCTATGGTGAAGTAAACTTCTCCCTTAACCTGCTTCTGCCAGGTGTTTGAGGCCAGACTGGACAGACAATGAGTACGAGGCTAAATAAATAAACAGGGGCAGGGAAGAAGCCTATGTGTAGCCCGTCACAGAACTTCTTTAATAAAAAGCCCATTTACACAAAAAAACATTTGTGTAAATAGGGTGGTGGTGTATGCCTTTAATTCCAGCACTTCCAGAGGAAGCCCGGCGGTGGTGTAAACAGGGTAGTGTGGCACGCCTGCGAATCATAGTCTACAAGAGCTAGTTCCAGGATAGGCTTGATAACTACAGTGAAACCCTGTCTCGAAAAACCAAAAAAAAAAAAAAAAATACAGGAGACAGGTGAATCTGTAGGACATCCAAGGCTAAAAAAGCAGGGGGAAAAAATCATTTACATAGATAGACAGTACCAAGTGGGTAAAGCTGTAAGAACTTGAACTCAACTTGTCACCACAGACCCTGGTCCTTTATTGTCCTTTCCACAGGCACGGAAAGACAACTTGCTGATGGTTTCATCTAGAGGTACACAGGAAAGCAAAACCCAGAGACAGTTTCAGGGCTTAAGGCTGGACCACCATGATTACTGAACCCTGCTTCCAACATGGGAAACAAAAGTAGATTTGTTTACCACTGTTCAAGATGAGGATTATGAGATCTTAGCAGCTAAGACAATGTATTTTGCTGGGACTGGAGACATGGCTCTGCAGTTAAAAGCACTGGCTGTCCTTCTAGAGGACGTAGGTTTAATTCCCAGAACCCACATGGTCACACCTGTTTGTAACTCCAGTTCCAGAGCTTCTGACACTCTCACACAGACACACATGCAGGCCAAACACCAATGAACATAATAAAAATAAATTAAATTTAAAAAGGGGGGAGGCATATTTTGCTCTTGCAGAAGACACAATTCTAGTAGCCAGCACCCTCCCCAGGCAACTCACAACTGCCTTTAACTCCAGCTACAAGAGATGCAAGTCCTGTTCTGACCTCTAAAATCACCTACACCTACACACACACACACCTACACACAGGACATATACCCAAACACACGCATTACATAAATAAATAAACAAATAAATAAACAAATAAATAAATAAATAAAACAAAACACAGTAGGACTGGACAGTGGTGGCGGGAGGTTGGGTGTGGTGGTACACGCCTTTAATCCAAGCACTCAGGAAGCACAGGCAGGTGGCTCTCTGTGGCTCTCTGTGAGCTCTAGAATAGTTCTAAGCCAGGCTCCAAAGCTACACAGAGAAACCCTATCTCAGAAAGACAAAAACAAAAACAAACAAACAAAAACACTAGTTAAGCTTTGACTGATGAAAACACGTGAGGTTTGAGCCAATACAACACTGGCATCATCTCTCTGGAGAGCAACCTGACAACAGTCACTCAAACAGTAGGCACACATCTTGCCAAGGGCTCCAACTTCTAGGAATCCATCTACATATCCATGCTAGCCGGAGTCCAAGGACAGTTGTGACCACATTTTGACTTGCCAGAATCCCGGAATAGCCTGTGTTCCTCAGGAGGGGTTAGGCTAGTAAAATGAACCACAGTCAAGGCCTGGGCACCACATGGCCTGAAATCAACACCACAGCAAAATACAGCAGCAAATCCCACCTGTGCTCCCATTGCCTCAAACTGACCTGACAGAAGTGATGGCACAGTCTGTGTGGTCCAATCAGGGCTGCAATCCAGGTAACTACTTCACTGCACTCCAGCTCTGAGCACACGGACCCTACTGCAAGCTGTCATTCCAATAAAGAACCAAGTGTGATTCCTCAGGGCAGATGAGACATCAATGTGAGACAGGAAACTGCCCCTTCTCCAACAGACCATTGAGTTAGTATGGTAGGAAGAATACACATCTCCAGGGAGAAGAAAAAAAACTGTAAAGATGCATAAGAGGAAAAAGGACAGCAGGCCTCCATCTGCTCAAGGATTGGAGAATGCCTTTTTTTTCTTCCTTTGGTTTTTTTTCTCTGTAGCTTTGGAACCTGTCCTGGAACTAGCTCCTGTAGACCAGGCTGGCCTAGAACTCAGAGATCTGCCTGCCTCTGCTGGGGATTAAAGGCGTGCGCCAGAATAACTTTTGCATATTTTTTTCAGACCCTTCTGCAGCATTGGAGAGCTTTATTGACCTAATCATCCTTTTTCCTAACCAAAGAGAGTATCTTAAACATCAAGAATACAGAACACCACCAGGTCATGGGGTGAAGGTCCCTGGAACCCAGGGAGACGCCAGGGACAGGCATTTCTCAGCACTTCCTTTAGGCAGAGAAAGTCAGAGCCTTGCCAATACTGAAGGAAACGGCAGAGTTCCTCAATCAGGTGGCTTAAGTGGATGAAGCAGAATGAGTGGAAACCAGAGTGGAACAGGCTTCAAGTCTGTAGTGGACTTAACCAATTATCTGTTCAGTTCTAGGAAGACAATCATGGAAAATGCTCAGACATGGAACCGTGGGAACGTGGAGGGGATCACAAAGTGGAATGAGTGCCAGTCTATCCCTATGAAGGTCATGTCATCTACTCAGCCCTGGGTCCTCAAGAAGCACATCAAGTATACTGATAAGGCCTTGCCTAGAGCACCGGAAACAGGAGAAGGAAGAAGCATGGGGAAGGGAGGAAGGACAGGTGGCAAAGGACAACCTCCTGGACCAGGAACACAATGTCTCCAGCTGTTGCCAGGTACTCCCTGTCACACTGGAACTAGGCCCTGCCCACAGGTCACCTCATGACATGTCACAGCCCCAAAGGTAAAGCTGGAAGAGAAGCAGGGCAGGGCAGGGAGGGAGGGAAGCCACCAAAACACAGCTGCCCGCTGGGAACTTCCCTCAGCCAGGGCTGGTCCTGTGCCCCAGTAAACAGGTTTCAAGATCATTAGTCAGCACTTTGCTCAGGGGACCAGCGCCTAAGGTTCCTGGTCCCCACACCGGGCATCCAGGGCCTCCAACCCCTACCACTACTGAACTAAGGGACCGGAAGGTACCACTGAAGCTGACTGGTCTGTCAGCTTTCTTGCCGAGGCTGTAGGCCCTGAGGTGGAGACATCCTGCTGCTGGGTCCAGTGGGCCCAGCCCCAACCGCGCTCAAGAAGGAATCTCCAACAACCCCTCCCCCTCCCGCCTCTGACGCAGGAGTGGGCTGGCCAATGCCAGGCCGCTGAAGCAATGTCAACAAACAAACCCGCCAGCCCAGACAGGTGGGCCTGCCAGAGACACTAGATGCAGTAAGGGCCACTGGGTCAGACACTGTGGAGGAATGGGTCCTTCGCACTAGGGCACACTAAACCCAAACCACACACGATCTGAGCAATACGATCGCCAGAGATACAACGCTAGTTTTTATGGCTGCCTTCCTTCCCCATTCAAGCAACAGACAATCTAGGGGGAAGGTCCCCAAGACCTAGCAAAAGCCAGGACAAACTTGGACCAGAGACGGGGTCTCCAGGACCTTGTGGGGCTTCAGAGTTGAGCAAGTCACAGACACCATATTTAGAACCCCAGCTCCTTTCGCCTACACCAAACCAGTCTAGAGCTACCAACTGTCCAATGGGGGCTTCAGTTCCGGCAACCTAGAGCCTGAGGCTGTGACTGGGTCACCGGCAAGAAAAACACTACCCCTCCCCCAAGACCCACAGCAGCAACCTCCAGGCTTACCTGGAAGTCATACAACGCCACAATGTTTTCGTGCTTTAGTTCCTAGGACACAAATCCAAGTTTCTCATTAGCAAGACAGGAGCTGGCCCACCTCTCCCCCTCCCTTGAGGCACTGGCTCACCTTCAGGATTTTTATTTCCTTTCCCAGCAGTGTCTGGGACTTGGCAAGGTTTTTCTTGTTAATGCATTTGACGGCCACCTCCAAGTCATGCTTCTGAAAAGCCAAACGTAGAACTTCAGGACTGAGAATATCCCTCCCTCTGCCCCCCAAGCTGGGAACACACAGCCTAGGTTGGCTGTTCCAAGGGTCGTGGGAGTGGAGGATGCCCGAGGCCGGCAGGTAGGCTCTGTCAGCGAGGCCTGGAATCTAAGCGGATGGAGTCCTAGGCTAGGTTTCCAAGACTGGTCTGACTCTTCACTGTTAGAGAATCCTGGGCGGGCGTCTCCTGGATTCTGGAGCTAGAGTAGCAGGTGGGTTTCCAGGAATGGGGTCCTGAATTGGGTACCTCTCCAAATTTCCGGAGGTAAGGTGTTGGGGCCCCCGGGAGCCTCACCCACCTCGCGGTGGCGACCCTTGAAGACCACCGCGAAGGCGCCGTGTCCAATCAGGTCCTTGCGAGAGAACTCGAACTTGCCCACCGTCTCGACGCCGCCGCGGCCCGGCTCCATGGCGCGCGCGGGCCGAGATCGTGGGCCCGGGGGCGGTGCTCCGGGTTGCGCTGGCCTCAGGCGGAGGCGCGGGAGGCAGGAGGGCCGCGTACGCGGGGCCGGAGGCGCGGGCTCATTGCCGGGGCCGCGCGCCCCATCGGGCAGGCCTGGGCCGGGTCCCAGTCCCACAGGCCGGCGGACGGAGGGGCGAGCTCCTTCGGCGTCCCCCACGGCACCCTCCCGGCGCTGACAGTCGGGACGCACTCCGAATCGGCCCTCGACTCAGATACACTCCAGCTCCGACTCGGCACTAACAGACGATGCAGCTCAGAGCCCCACGGGGAAACAAAAGATCCGCGGCACCCGGGCCTCGGAGCCTAAGACGCCGGCGCAGCCGCAGTGCGCGGAGGCGGGGCAAGGGGCGGGGGCTGCGGAGGCGGGACCTCCTAGGTGGTGGAGCTGACAAGGGGCGGGTCCGAAATGGAAGCCACCTCGTGGGTGGTAGAGTCGGGAGGGGCCTAGTGAAGGCGGGGACCGGCCCGGAGCAGGCTCTAGAGTGGGCGGGACTTGGATAGGACGGTATGGGCGGGGCCGGAGCGGACAGAGAGGGAAGATATGTTTATCTGTATTTGCAGCCGGCCGCGAGGCTTCTGACTTCTTGCTGTTCCCTAAGCGGGGTTTCTTGTTTTAGTTTTTGGTTTTTTTTGCTTAACTTATTTTTTATTCACGTATATATGTGTGTGCCTACATAAATTTATGTTTACCGTGTGTGCAGGAGAGCAGAGGGTCGAATCCTGGAACTGAAGTTACAAACACTTATGAACTGCCAGGTGGAAATTAGGAACCAAACCTGAGAAACTCTGAGAAAGAGTAGCAAATGAACTTAATCGCTAAGCCATCGCTCCAGCTCCCACTCCATTCCCTCCCTACTCTACTTTTCTGTTTTGTTTTGTTTGTTTTTTTTTTTCATCTTTTTGTTTTGTTTTGTTTTTCCGAGACAGGGCTTCTCTGTAGTTTTGGAGCCTGTCCTGGAACTTACTCTGTAGACCAGGCACTCACAGAGATTCCCCTGTCTCTACTTCCCGAGTGCTGGGATTAAAGGTGTGTACCACTATTGCCCTGTCTACTCTCCGTTTTTGAAACAGTGTCCTTTCACAAGGTAACCCTGGCTGACCTTGAACTTGCTGTGTAGACAGGGCTGGCTTTGAATTCACAGATATTCCCCAGCCTCTTCCTCCTGAGTACTGGAATTAAAAACAGGTGCCACCGCACCCAATTTTTTTTTATTACATTCATTTATTTATTTTTTGTTATGTGGACAGAGAGACTTGGGAACATGCTCATATAGAAGTCAGAGGGGCAACTTGAAAGGAGTTGGTTCTGTCCAGCTTGTGGCTCACAGTATTGAATTTCGGTTGTCAAGTTTGACAGCAAATGCCCTTTCCCCATGGAACCATCCCATCGAGCTCCCTCGGTTTTCTTTAATTTTTTATTTTACTTAATTTTTGTTGCTAGAGTTTTGAGGCAGGGTCTCATGTAGCCCAGATTATCCTGGAGCTCATCACATAACTAAAGATAAGATTCCTCTGCCTCCATCTTTCAGGTCTTGGGGTTATAGATGTGAGCACTCCGTTTGCCTCAGATGTTCTTGCCTGTCTGGCTCACCAAAGTTTCCCTGAGCCTATAATTGTATCCTACCTTACTCCCAGGACTGTGAAGGTGGAAGCTAGATAATCAGAATTCCAAGGCAAAACTCAGCTACATAAGTAAATTAACATCAACCCAGGCTCAGGGTACCCTGTCCTAAGCAAATAAACAAGAAAGTAAAAAAAAAAAAAAATCCAGGGAGGGTGGCATACATACTTTTAATCCTATCAACAAGGAATTTCCATGAGTTAAAGGCAACCACAGTCCATGAGGTAAATTCCAGTCCAGCCATGGCTATCTACACAGTAAGGCTCTATCTCCCTGCCCCCCTCCCCCCAATTTAAGTTAGTTCCTGGGTTTTGAGGCTCTAGGTTCTGGGTTTTGAGGCTCTAGGTTCTGTTCCCAGTACCAAAAGAAAGTTGAAAGATGAGGGTCCACAATGCCAAAATAGTTACTCCAAAACCTCTGAAAAACCAGAAATTCTACTGGATATCATGGAGTAAGAATCTCAAGGAAGAATAAAGACACAACTTGAAATGTAAACAAGGTGTGGGCTAGCCCACTGATAGTGTCCTTGTTATGACCAGAGGAAGGGTGTGTGTGCACCTGACACCCACTAATCTCAGCACTCGGGAGGCAGAGGCAGGTGGATCTTTGTGAGTTCGAGGCCAACCTAGTCTATAGAGCGAGTTCTGGAACAGACTCCAAAGCTACAGAGAAACTCTGTCTCAAAAAAATTAAAATAGTTGGGCACATGCCTTTAATTCCAGCACTCGGGTGGGAGTGGGAGACGGATCTCTGTGAATTTGAGGCCAGTCTGGTCTACAAGAGCTAGTTCCAGGACAGGCTCCAAAGCTACAGAGAAACCCTGTCTTGGAAAAAACAAAAAACAAAAAATAAAAATAAAAAATAAAATAAAATAAAGACACAGTTAATAGAGTAAAAGTGTCTTCAAGTGTAACGCTCTCTGCACTTTAAATACAAGCAAGCGGTGGACTAACCCAATGTTAGTATCCTTGATATGGCCAGAGGAAGGGTATGTGTACACCTGACCACCCACTGGACTTAGCTGAGCCCATCTCTTATCAGCCAAGCAGTGTACTTTCCATATGTTAACTAATTTATTGCTATCCTTTACATATATTTTATACTATATACATTGTTATTGTAATATAAATTACTCTAACAAAACACCAGACAAACACAGTTTTAAGGAAAGAAGAGTTTCTTCTGGAGACCAGCTGGAGGGTACAGTACATCCTGGAGGGGGGAAGGGAAGGCTTGGCTACACAGCACTTTGTGTTTACTGTCAGAAAGTACAGAGAGGTGAATGGGTGAATGTTGGTGCTCAGCTCACTTTCATTTTTGTTTTTGTTTTGCTTTTTGAAACAGGGTTTCTCTGTGCAGCCCTGGCTGTCCTGGAACCCACTCAAAGACCAGGCTGGCCTTGAACTCACAGAAATGTGAGTGGGTTTAAAGGCGTGCACCACCACTGCCAGGCCCACTTTTTCTTTTTTATTCTATCCAGGAGGAACTCCAACTCATGGAATGGTGCTTTCTACATGTGGGTTCCTGAGTTAATCCAGTCTAGGAAATACGTCTCGGACATGACCAGAGAAGGGTCTCCCACACGGTTCCAGATCCTGTCACGTTAACATTATTAACCACTACACATTGCACTGGGAAACTTTTACAGATGAGAAAATTGAGGCCCAGAGAAGTTAAGTAATAGTCCCAAATATCACACAGTCAGCAGGAGAAAAAGATTAGACTTTCACTCCCATAAGAATTATCAACAGCATCTGCTGGATAGATGGGAAAGAACACAAGGACTGAAGAAGTAGTTCTTTTTACCATTAGGAGGAGACTATCAGGACAGCTTTTAGTGACATGACCATAGGTTCCAGAGCTAGGGCTTCCCTATTGCTTGAGACAGCCCAGCCCTGATGGCCTGGAGCTTCGAGTAGAGGGAATCCCGTGGATCATTCCCAGAAACACTTGATCTCATTCAGTCCATTTTCCAGGTCTCAGGACACAGGTTGTCTAATCTGGACGGAGGTCAGAGGACAGATACCAGAGTGGAAGGGACAAGGTCTACTGGATTTAGTAGTTTCCATTAGTGTTTTACTAATGGAAAGTGCCAGGAAGAAGGCCACAGTGATTCCCTGCCTTGTTCTGTTTTTTTTTTTTTTTTTTTTAAATATTTATTTATTTATTTATTTATTTATTATGTATACAATCTTCTGTGTGTGCCTGAAGAGGGCACCAGACCTCATTACAGATGGTTGTGAGCCACCATGTGGTTGCTGGGAATTGAACTCAGGACCTTTGGAAGAGCAGGCAATGCTCTTAACCGCTGAGCCATCTCTCCAGCCCCCCTTGTTCTGTTTTTTATGTTTAGTTATTATTGTGTGTATGTTCTGTTTGTGTGACAGTGTGGGCACGTGTATGGTCAGAGGACAACTTTCAGAACTATGTCTCCTCCTTCCCCTGTTGTTTTGGGGATTGAATTCAGGTAATCAGACTTACGCAATGAATGTCTTTACCTACTGAGCTGTCCTGCATTCTTTTTCTCTTATTTGTTTTTGCTTTTTGGTTTTTTATCCAACCTACTCCAAGCAGGCACTGAGCACTAAAGACTAGGGCTGCCACAAGGGACAACATAAATAAAATATTAAAACAAAAAATATTTTAAAATATTTAAAAAATATTAAAATATTAAAAAAATATTAAAAATAAAATATTAAAACAAAAAATATTTTTTAAAAAAAGACAAGCTTCTTCCACTCCCTTCCCGATTGCTGAGACAGGCTGATCTTCAGCTTCCAACCTGAATAGAGTTTTCTATCTTTTTCATCTTCCTCTTCTGTCTCTCTCTCTCTCTCTCTCTCTCTCTCTCTCTCTCTCTGTCTGTCTATTTATTTATTATGTATACAATATTCTGTCTGTGTGTCTGCCTGCAGGCCAGAAGAGGGCATCGGATTTCATTTCAGATGGTTGTGAGCCACCATGTGATTGCTGGGAATTGAACTCAGGACCTTTGGAAGAGCAGGCAATGCTCTTAACCGCTGAGCCATCTCTCCAGCCCCTCTCTCTTCTCTCCTCTCTCTCTCCTCTCTCTCTCTCTCTCTCCTCTCTCTCTCTCTCTCTCTCTCTCTCTCTCTCTCTCTCTCTCTCTCTTTCTTTTCTCTCCATTCCCGTCCATACTTCCATAACCCACTTAATAAATATCCAACTTCACTCTGCATGGCTTGCTTATTCATGTCTCTGTCTCTTGACAGCCTACCATGTGTCTCCCCTCTGGGGACCAGTCACCGCTTGGAGACTGGCAGCCGTCCCTGCCTGGGACTGGCTGCTCTTAGGGCCCACTGCCTGCCGCCACATGGTCCGCTACCACTGCTTGGGGACCTGCAGCGTTTCTGCTGCCGCTGGGAATCCTGCAGCATTTTTTATTTTTTCCATTACATTGGTGCCATGACTCAGATAGGCTCTCCTGCCCCTGAGACCCTCCCCGGGGTTCAGGATACTGAACTAGGTATTTTTTTCCACCGCAACCACATGTTTCATATGCCTGAGCATGATTTCTACGGTGTGATTTTGACTCATACCACCAGTTTCAATTGGTGAGTTCTCGCCTGGTCAGCTTAACCATTTCTCCCATCCTGAGGAATTGAGCATTGCGCTCCAGCAACCCTTTGGTGTTCCTAGAAATGAGGGACTGCTCCCAACCACAGTCTTCAAGGCTATAGTTGTGCCTGGTTGAGCCCTTCGCTGACATTCATCTCTGGATGCTTCCCTTAGTAAAATCGTGACTGGACTGCATCAGTCCTCCCACGCTAGCACTGCACACTCTGTGTGGTGCATTCATCTGGGGGCCCAGGATCCCTCAGTTTTTCTTTCTCTTTTTTTCTTTTTTCTTTTCTTTTTTTCCCCCCTCACTGTAAAAGGCTGCTTACAGCCTATGGCCTCTCTGGCTTTCAAGTTGCTGCAACTGAATCCAGTAAGGCTATATATAGCACCCTACCCGGGGGTCAGGGGATGCCCTCTCATGGGTACTGCAGTGTTCATTCCGATTTACACCCTGCCTATAGGGGGAGACATTCCGTTATAGGCCTTGTGGTATTGCCATTGTCACGGGTTTTCACAGTTTTAGCTTGGGGTAGCAAGTCATCCATGTCTGTCCCCTCTGGGATGCATGCCTTTTAGAGGCCCTAAAACCACAAGCCTTATGGCCTTACTTCTTCAGCTTTTACCCTCATTTTGCCGGTGTCCCTCCAGCTCCACTTTAATGGGAACTTTCTTCTTTTTTTTTTTTAATATTTATTTATTTATTTATTTTGTATACAATATTCTATCTGTGTGTATGCCTGCACGCCAGAAGAGGGCACCAGACCCCATTACAGATGGTTGTGAGCCACCATGTTGTTGTTGGGAATTGAACTCAGGACCTTTGGAAGAGCAGGCAATGCTCTTAACCTCTGAGCTATCTCTCCAGCCCCTTATGGGAACTTTCTAACTACTGTCTGCAGGAGCTTTCTAACTACATTTGCACAGGCAAATGGAAGAAGTTTCTCAAACTGTCCCTGCCACTACTGCCAACAAGATTGGCTGGATCCACGAGGTGTCTTTTTTTCAATTCCAGCCTTTTGTTCCCCTCTGCGACTTGTGGCATGGAGGCTCAGCCACAGGGTAGATCATGCCTCTAGGTCTCTCCTATTATTAACCTTAAAATCCCTGCAACTCAAAAATTGTGACTTTTCCATACAACATGTGACTGCTTCCATCTTGACTGAGGTCATGTGATCTTACCACCATCTTAACTGAAGTCAGGAGACTTCACTGCCATTTTAGGTGAGTGGTTTTTTTTTCATACAACATGTGACTGGTGCCATTTTGACTGAATTAGGTGACTTCACCGCCATCTTGGCTGAGAGCCAGGTCAGGTGATCAAGTTCCGCCATCTTTACTGAGGTATGCCCTGCCTGGTCCCCCAGTTTACTTGTTTTTGTCTCTAATTTCCTCTTGTTGACTCTGTTGCATGTGTGTTTTGTGCAGTGGCATGCCTTTGGTAGGACCCACCAAAAATACCCACTTTGTCCAATTCCTGTTCACTCTCTGTGTACCTTAAATGTAACTTAAATGAACCTATGCTTAATGTTATAATTGTTCATTGCACTTCATTTCAGACTACAAAAACAATGTCTCATGTTTTAAACTGGTATGTAATTTTAAGTCTCTTACAAAAATACTTTATATTTAATCCAACCCTCATTTAAAATGTATTAAGCTGTTCCCTATAATTGTCAGTTCTGCCATCAACCTTCTGTTGTAAGCAGTTTTTCCTTCTTTCTGTCTTTTTATGAGTGTAAATCTTACCTGTTAAGTTAGAGCCAGTACAGTCAAACTCAGCTCCAGGTCTCCCCGCAGATTCTATACTGTAGTCACACCTGATAAACAGCCCTCAACTTCTCAGAGATATGGGGAATATGGCATTTAAATATTTAATTATTAAAAAAAAACTTCTCATAACAAAAAGAGACAGGTTGGCTCCTAACAGCAGCTCTCTATTTCCTCCAAAGAAGACAGAAGATAAATGGGCACAGAACAACGTCCATTGGCAATTCGCTTCAACTGCTAAGCGCTGACCACTGGAAAAAACTGCTTTTCATCTAAACTAAAGATCTCCAGACGTGGACAGAACTGCTGGAATCGACAGCCGAGCTGCTCAAGTCAAGGTAGGCTTGTCTTCCTACAGGTTTCTTAGCCCACAGGATCTTCTGGAGCCTGGCAGGCCGTGTGCTAAACAGCAGAAGACAAATACAACCTTCAGTGACCATGGAGGACCCTGAGGAGTAGCTCTGGGTGCCAAATAAGTAAGTTCTCTGCCATTTTTTTAAAAAGATTTATTTATTATGTATACAGTCTGTCTGTATGCTTGCTGGTCAGAAGAGGGCACCAGATCTCATTACAGGTGGCTGTGAGCCACCATGTGGTTGCTGGGAACTGAACTCAGGCCCTCTGGAAGAGCTGTCAGTGCTCTTAACCTCTGAGCCATCTCTCCAGCTTGAAACCACTTTTTGTTTTTGTTTTTTTCGAGACAGGGTTTCACTGTAGCTTTGGAGCCTGTCCTAGAACTAGCTCTTGTACACTAGGCTGGTCTTGAACTCACAGAGATCCTTCTGCCTCTACCTCCCAAGTGCTGGAATTAAAGGCGTGAGCCACCACTGCCCGGCATCTTTCATTTTTTTTATCAGTGACTCAAGTAAAATTTTATCCTTTCCGAAGATAAAATTTTGGAATGCAGTTTGACAGCCGAGAGGTTTTGTCAGTTTAAATTTCAATAAAATACAAATACAAGGCCTGCAAGTTATAAAGGTGTGAGGACAAATACAAGTTATCAAACTTTTCTCTCATGCTGCCTTCCATAGTCTTTTTTTAATATTTATTGAGCTCTACATTTTCCTCTGCTCCCCTCCTTACCTCTTCTCTCTCCCCTTCAAACCTCCCCCAAGGTCCCCATGCTCCCAATTTACTCAGGAGATCTTGTCTTTTTCTACTTTCTACTTCCCATGTAGATTAGATCTATGTAAGTCTCTCTTAGTGTCCACATTGTTGTTTAAGTTCTCTGGGATTGTGGCTTATAGGCTGGCTTTCTTTGCTTTATGTTTAAAAACTACCTATGAGTAAGTATATGTGATAATTGTCTTTCTGTGTCTGGGTTACCTCACTCAAAATAATGTTTTCTAGCTCCATTCATTTTCCTGCAAAATTCAAGCTGTTGTTATTTTTTCTGCTGTATAGTACTCCATTGTGTAAATGTACCACATTTTTCTTATCCATTCTTTAGTTGGGGGGCATTTAGGTTGTTTCCAGTTTCTGGCTAAGACAAATAAACCTGCTATGAACATAGTTGTCTGTCACATGTCCTTGTGGCACGATCGAGCATCCTTTGGATATATACCCAAAAATGGTATTACTGGGTCTTGAGAAAGGTTGTTTCCTAATTTTCTGACAAATTGCCACACTGACATCCAAAGGGGTTTTACCAGCTTGCATTTCCACCAGCAATGCAGAAGTGTTCCCTTTTCCCCACAACCTCTCCAGCATAAGTTGTGGCCATCCATAGTCTTAAAAATACTTTTCATTGTGCAAAACTATCTGTCATAGTCATTCTGACATAAATATGCTACTGTTTATACAATGTATATATGTCTAAAACTTCTGTTTTCACAAACCCAAAGAATTCTTGTGAGTTCCAGGGAGCCGAATTGAAGGATCCACCTTAAACAGTTCAGATGCATCCCCCTCAATTTCCTCGCCCTAATTTTTTTTTCCTTCATTTAACTTTGTCCTCTCTTCTGCCAGTACCTTAAACAGGTGTAAGAGACATCAGACATTTTCATGTCACAAACACCAGACAGGAGCAAAGAGACCAGCTAGGCCAGAATGTGACCAGCACCCAGCCTTCTTAGGTTCCCCCCAAAGATGACATTCACAAATAAGCAGGAAAATGTCTTGAGAATTCGCTACCCCCAATTCCTTTAACCTGTAGTGCCTAACCTCCCACCTTTTTACTATAAAAAAGAGATGGGAATGTAATGATTCTTCTGTCTCTTTAAGAGACAAGCCATGCCCACTCCCTCCCTCATCTGCTGAGACAGGCTGATCTTCAGCTTCCAGCCTGAGTTCTCTCTCTTTTCTGTCTCCATCTCAGAGAGGCAGCTTATATCTATCCCTTCTCTCTCTCTTCTCTCTCCCTCTCTCTCTCTTCTCTTCTCTTCTCTCTCTCTCTCTCTCTCTCTCTCTCCTCTTCTCTCTCTCTCTCTCTCTCTCTCTCTCTCTCTCTGTTTCTCTGTCTCTCTCTCTCCTCTTTTCTCTTCTCCCCCTTCCCTTCCATGCTTCCATAACCCACTTAAAAAATATCCAACCTCACTCTGCATGGCTTGCCTATCCATGTCTCTGTCTCTTGCTGGCGTATAAGAGCATGCTGGTCCATCTGACATTTCTGAGAATTGTCAAAAGGGAATGTTGTATGGGCATGTTTTGAATCTGGACACATAGAAGACTGTACTGGCATGTTTGGACACATGATACTTATGACCCTAGTCATTTAGGGGTATAAGGGAATTTGGCCCACATACCAGTTCTGCACCTTATAATATGGAGGAAATAGCATGGTAGCCCAGATGCTCTTTCTGAACCTAGTCCTATGGGAGATCATGTGTGTCTGTTGGCTCACATGCTATTTCCAGATCTTCAGGGATATGAACACTCACATGCTGTTTTTTTTTAAATAGGCTCAAAGACCTTCAATTATGGCTAGAATCCACTTATGAGTGAGTACATACCATATTCCTCTTTTTGTGTCTGGGTTACCTCACTCAGTAAAGCGTTTTCTATTTCCATCCATTTGCATGCAAAATTCAAAAAATATAGAACGTTTCACGAATTTGCGTGTCATCCTTGCTCAGGGGCCATGCGAATCTTCTCTGTATCGTTCCAATTTTAGTATATGTGCTGCCAAAGCAAGCACTCACATGCTGTTTTTGAATCTAATCACATAGAGTTTTGGGCATGTTGCCACCACATTGTATCTGCGGCTGGTCATATGATGAGTGGTGGGCATGTTCATCCTCAAGCCTGGTCCCATGGGGGGACCATGATGGCTCACATGCCTATTTTGAGGCTGGTAACATGGTGAAATGTAGGGACGTATTGGAGCATGTGATATTTACTACCCCTGCTATTTAGGTGGTGTATGGGCATATTAGCCCTTAAATTATTTCTTAGCCTGGTCACTTGGGGGCTATAAGTACATGTTGAACCAAATGCAGTTTCCAAGTCAGGTCACATATATGTGTATGTGTGCATACATATGTAGGAATGTATGTGTATGTTCACACTAATGTATTTTCTTGTTTTTTCATATGTAGGGTGTATATATCATGTTCAAACACATATATATGAAAGAGTTGCTGGGTGGTGATAGTACACGCCTTTAATCCCAGCACTCAGAGGCAGAGACGGGCTGATCTCTGCAAGGTCAAGGCCAGCTTAGTCTACAGAGTGAGTTTCTGGATAGACTCCAAAGCTACACAGAGAACCTCTGTCTCAACAAAAAGCAAAAAACAAAAACAAAGAAAAAGAAAAAGAAAAGAAAGCCAGGAAATGCTTGTGTGAACATGCACAGACACACCTAGATATAACAGGCCTAGAAAATACATGTGTTTGAATATGCATATATACTCCTTTTGCTGTTGTTTTGAGACTGGGTTTTTCTGTGTATCCCTGGTTGTGTTGGAACTTACTCTGTAGACAAGGCTGGTCTGGGATTCACAGAGATTTGCCTGCCTCTGACTCCCAAATGCTGAGATTAAAGGCGTACACAACCACTGCTTGACCTGTACTGTAGCTGGACTTTCTTGTTGAAATTTATTTGGACCACCAGCCCCCAAATAACAACATGTGGATTTATTATCAATTATGAAAGGTTGGTCTTATCTTAGGCTTTTTTTTTTGGTTTTGTTTTTCAAAACAGGGTTTCTCTATAGCTTTGGGGATTGTCTTGGAATTACCTATTATAGACCAGCCTTGAACTGCCCCAGCCACCACTGCCTGGTAATTAATCTATTTCTATTAATATATGTTTTATCTCGTGGCTCATTACCTTTCCTTCATACTGTACATCCAACTTCCTCTGTGTCTTGGTGGTGAAATGTGCACCCCTAGATTCATCCCAAGTTCCCCTCTTTCCCCAGAAGTCCTGCCTCTTCTCTCCTGCCTAGTTATTAGCCATTCAGCTTTTTATTAACCAATCACAGTGACACATCTTCACACAGTGAATAAAAAGATTATTCCACAACACTGGCCATATACTTATACATATGAAAGAAAAAGGAAACACATTTGTGGGAACATATACATCTACATATGGCAAAACTAGGGTAATATGTGTGTGTGGACTCGCATTTATACCTAAATATCACACAACTAAAAAAATACATGTATGTGAACATGAGCATATTTGCTATTTATGACAAAACTAGGAAATGCATGTATGTGAACATGCACATATACATTCACATACATACATTTCCCAACTTTTATGTTATGTGTTTATGTGCATATTCACACATTTGTATTTCCTAGCTCTGTTGTATGTAGATGAGTATATTGTTCAAAAACATATTTTCCTTAGGTCAGGCATATGTAGGTATAAATGCATGTAGATGTGTATGTCTATGCTGACACACATATTTTTGAACTTTGTCATGGGTGGCTTATATCTGCAAGTTCACATACATGCATTTTCTAGATCTGTATTATGCTGGTGTATAACATACACATGTTCACATTTTTGTATTTTCCAGCTGGATCATATGTATGTATATGATCATAAGTATGTATTTCCTATCTCTGTCATATGTAGTGTTACGGTTAGAGTTGATGCTCAGGGTTAGTTAGGGTTAGTGTTAGGATTAGTATTATCAGGTTAGACAAAGGGTTGGGAGTAGGGTTAGGGTTATATAGTTGTAGATGGTTATAGTTAGAGAATTAATGTTAGCAGTAGAGGTTTAAAGGTAGAAGTTTAGGTTTTGGAGTTAGTATTAGATCAAGAAGTAGGTTTAAATCTAGGTTTAGGCTGAGCTTTGTGATACTTAGGCATATAATTGGGCTAGCTGAACAGCCAGACTTGTTTTAGGGTTGACTATGGTGACGGTGAAGGTTAGTGCTGAGCCTAGGGTTTGTTACAGACAAACAAGGTTACAAGCAGAGCTGTAGTTAAGGTTGTGTGTAGTGTTAGATTCAAGGTTATAGTTATGCGTTAAACATGGGGCTAGGGTTATAGCTCAGGTTAGGTTTAAGGCTGTAATTATGTCCTAGATTTGTTTTAAGGCCAGGCTTAGCACTGAGGCTATGGCTTAGGTTACGATATGGGTTGCAATTGGGGTTTCTGTCAAATGTTAATGTTACAGTTGTGGTTATATTTACAGTTGGATTTATGGATAGGGTTATGTATAGAGTTAGGTTTAAGGCTGGGGTCAGGGTTAATGTTAGGGATTGTGTTAGGGTTAAGCCTATTGTTGGGGTTATTATGTGTTATATTTACAGAAGGCTTAGGGAAATGGTTCTGGCTGAATCTTTGGTTTTGTTTAGGGTTAGCGCTGGAGCTACAATTAGAGTTAGGTACCTGTTTAGAGTTTTTGTTAGAGGTTTAGAATTAGGCCTATGTCGATGCTTAAGGTCAAGACTATGAGTAGGGTTAGATGAGGGGGAGGGTTTAGTTTAGGCTATGACTTGTGTTACAGTTAGAGCTTGGGCTGTTGTTTGGGTTACATGTAAGGTTGGGGTTTGGGTTAGTTCTAGAGTCAAATGCTATGGCTGGGGATAGTCTTAGGTTTCAGCTTATAGCTAGGCTTAGGAGTTTTTCTAAGGTTAGGGTTAATCTGAACTATGACAGAGCCAAGGCTTTGTTTGGACCTTCAGTCAGGGTTTAGGTTAGGACTTGGGCTACAATTAGAGTTAGGGATATGCTTAGAATTTCATTTAGAGTTAGAACTCAAATTAGGCCAGTGACAAAGCTCAGTGTTATGGTTATGGCTAGGTTTAAAGATTAGGGTTGTAGTTTGGGTTAGAGGTAGGGTTAGGACTAGTGTTACGACTAGGGCTGGTTTAGGCCTAATTCTAGGGTTATGGTTGGGACTTGTGTTATGGTTAGATCTAGTGCTGGTCTTATAGTTAATGTTATAGCTTCTGTTAGGGTTAGTGCTATTGTTAGGCTTATGGTTAATTTTGGTTTATGATTACTAAATTTATGATTATGTTTTTTTTTTCTTTTTTTGGTTTTTCAAGATAGGGTTTCTCTGTAGTTTTGGAACCTGTCCTGGAACTAGCTCTTGTAGACCAGGTTGGCCTCAAACTCCCAGAGATCCACCTGCCTCTGCCTCCCAAGTGCTGGGATTAAAGGCATGTGCCACCACTGCCCAGCTTATGGTTGGTTGGTTCTTGAGTTATGATTAGGGTTAGGTGTTGCAGAATATTTGTTTACACTGTGTGAAGATGTGTCACTGTGATTGTTTTAAGAAAGAGCTGAATGACTGGTAGCTAGGCAGGAGAGAATAGGTAGAACTTCCAGGCAGAGAGGAACTCAGGAGATGAATTTAGGCTCACATGAGACACCTGCAAGACTCAGAACAAGTTGGACATACAGAATGGAACAGAGGTAGAACAACCATGAGGCAGAATGCAGGATTTATAAAAACTAGTTGGGAATGAGCCTAAGCTGAGACCAAGTTTTCATAATTAATAAGAAGTCTCCATGTTGTTATTTGGGGGCTGGCGACTCAAAGATAGTCTGACATGCAAGCTTGCTACAATGATGTCCAGACTTACTTATGATTTGGACAGAAATGAAGGTTAGTTTTATGACTTGGTCTAGGCTTAAGATTAATGCTAAGAAGAAGGTTAGTGTCAGAGTTATGGTTATTTTTTATTTTAGGATGTTGGCTAGGTTTATTGTTGGGGTAGGTCTAGGGTTAGTGTCAGTTTGATGATTAAGTGTGATGGCAATAATTCATTTTAGGGTTATATTTATGGTTAGGTTCTATCCTGGACTTGAGGTTAATTAAAGGGCTTGGGTTAATATTAGGGATAGACCTATTGTTGTGGTTAGGGTTATCGTTGGGATACTGTTAGGGCTAAGATTGGGTATGGTCATGGCTAAGACTTGGCTTAACATTATGTTAGAGGTATTATTGTTATTATAAGATTAGGGTCTACATTATGGCTAGTCTTAGGTTCAGGGCTAAAGCTATGGATAGGGTTACTACTTGGGTTATACTCCAGATTATTACTTTCTTTGGACAGGGTTAGTGCTTTCAGGGTTTGGTTTAAGGTTAGGGTTGGGCTTTATTGTGATTAGAGTTAGGGTTATAGGTACAGTTAAAGTTAGATTTATATCTGGGTTCATTGTTAGACTTAGAGCTGGGTTAGGTTAGGGTTCCTTTACCACTAGAGTTATTGTCAGGACTAGAGTTATCTTTCATCCAAAGGCTATTGTTAGGATTAGTGGCTTAGGGTTAGGATACAATTTTTGATAGTGTTGGACCCTAGAGTCCAATTACCGAGGAGGAGTTGCCCCAAGAAAACACTCTTACACCGTAGTTGATGTAAAAGCATGAGGATTTTAATTCTGTCATGACAGGGTCACTCAGCATTCAAGCCAAGGACCCTGAATAGCTGGCACAGGCTACTTTTAAAGCAAAAAGCCATAGAAACAAGTGGGGGGATGGGGGGTTGTTTTCCAACTATTGGGATTGGCTTATTCAAAGGGCTATTGATAATAATTGGTCCGAGCCAGGACTAGAGGATGGTTGACAGATCAGGTGAGTTAAGAAGAAACATTTGAGGGTTACTTTGACCCCTTCCCAGGGACTGAGTCAAAACATCAGGAACTAAGTTAACATCTTAAGGGTTATTTTGCCCCAATTTCAATAACTTAGTTCTATCTGGAGAACATTCATAGAGACTCAGGGAGATAGAAAGTTTCCAACATTTCACTACGTGTGTGGGTAATTGTTAGATTCCTGGTTCCCAGGGGAGGGGGGAAAGCACTAAGGCTGAGAGACCTCAGAGTTATTTTAGATTTCTACAATAGTTGTAGACTTATGCCTATGCTGGGGATGAATTTAGGACCGAAGTTTCTGTCCTGCCTGGTCCTGCAGCTGTTCAGTCCCAAATAAACACACAGATGTCTACATTAATTATAAACTGGTTGACCCATTAGCTCAGGCTTCTTATTAACTCTTATAACTTACATTAGTCCATAATTCTTGTCTTTGTTAGCCATGAGGCTTGGTACCCTTTTGGCAAGGCAGTCACATCTTGCTTTTCTATGTCTGGCTTTCTCTCTGTCTGGGTGACCACTGCAGACTGAAACTTCCCTCTTCCCAGAATTCTCGTTGCCCCACCTCGGCTTCCTGCCTGGTCACCCTTCTTATACTTCCTGGCTGGCATTTTATTAAAAATAATACAAGTAAAAATAATAATAGGATAAAAGACTATTATCCCACAGCAAAATAGGATTAAGATTATGTGTTTGGGACATAGCATGAAGAAGTTTGCCCCTACTAATCTCAAGAGAAACCAGGAATGTTAAGCATGCAGAACTGCCTTTCCAATGGGAAAGATGAAAAACCCGCACTTCCATCCAGAAAACTGAGAACTGGAAATGATTGATGTTATCTGTGATCTGTTATGAGTGATCTGTGTTATGTGTTGGGTCAGGTCATATCAACATATTAAGCTCCTACAACCAGGACCAGAGGTGGATAATAGACCAAATGTCCCTCCCACTTTTCTTTTGGTTTTTCTAGAAAGGGTTTCTCTGTAGCTTTGGAGCCTGTCCTGGAACTAGCTCTTGTAGAACAGGTCAGCCTTGAACTCACAGAGAACCGCCTGCCTCTGCCTCCTGGGTGCTAAAATTAAAGGTGTGAGCTATCACTGCCCGGCAGCCCAGATGACTTCTGTACTATCTGTATGACGTAGATCTGGTCAGATCTAGGCCCTTAATCAGGTACAGGTAGCCTATCTCTAGAACCTGTCTTTTTGAGAGAAATAATAAATACCCTGAGTTGAGTTTCAGTGTAATTGCACTTCTTTGTGCAATGGGGGATTGTATTATACCAGGAAACTTTTTTCCAAACTCCACTGTGCTAAATACATTGGGAATAAACTACTTGTTATTAGACTCCCCAAAGTCTGATCCAGGTTGACCAAGTCAACCTATACCCGGTTTTTACTCTTATCTCTTCATGTGATTTGCTTCTCTGTATGACGTCTGCAGGGACCCTCTCAATTATGCATAGATTTAGACTTAGTATGAGTGTTAAGAGTTGTTCTAGGGTGGCTAGAGAGATGACTTAGAGGTTAAGAGCACTGATTGCTCTTCCAGAAGTCCTGTGCTCAATTCCTAGTAACTATGTAGTGGCTCACAACCATCTATAATGAAATCTGGTGCCCTCTCTTCTGGTGTGCAGGCCTCTAATCAGGCAGAACATTGCATACACAACAAATAAATAAATAAATAAATAACAATGTTTTCTTGTTTTTTCAAGATAGGGTTTCTCTGTGCAGCTTTGGAGCCTGTCCTGAAACTCACTCTGCAGACCAGACTGGCCTCAAATTCACAGAGATCCATCTGCCTCTGCATCCTGGGGGCTGGGATTAAAGGTGTGTGCCGTTACCTCCTGGCCATAAAATTATTTTTGTTGTTACTTCTTAACTGTAACTTTGCTACTGTTACGAATTGTAATGTGAATATCTGATATGCAGGGTATCTGATATGTGTCCCCTGTGAAAGGATCCCTAAGGGATTACGACCCACAGATTGAGAACCACTGATTTAGGGGTAGGGTAGATTTAGATTAGAATGGGAGTAGGGTTAGGTTTTATTATGGCCAAGACCATGTTTGTTGCTAGGAGTAGGGTTTGTGCTTGCCTAGGTTTAGGTTAAGTGTTATAGTTTAGCTAGGATTATATGTAGTCTCAGGTTATTTTAGGTTGGGTAAGAGCTCCAGCTGAGGTTAAGTTTAAAGTCTCTGTTACACTTGGGCTTTTAGTTAGGCCTTCTGTTAATGTTATGGCTGTGGTTTGTTTTAGTGTTTATGGCTAGGGATGGGGTTAGCAATTTGGCTATGGTAAGTATAAGGGATGTGGTTAGATTTAGGGTTAAGGTTGGACATAGGGTTAGGATTAGTATTGAGGCAAGACTTAGTTTTAGGGCTAGGTTAAGTTTTAGGTTTTGGTTAGGTTTAGGGCTAGGTCTGATTCTGGCAGGACAAACGTTAGTGTTATCACTGGGACTGGCATTAGAGTTAGGGCTAGTTTTATTATTTGGTTTAGGACTAGACTATTTTATGTTTAGGGTTGGGGCAATGGTTAGGGTTTATATTGAGGTGACCCTAAAGTGTGTATTAAGTGTAGCATTAGTTTGAGTGTTAGGTTTAGGCTAAGGTTTGGCTTGTGGTTAAATTGTTATTTTTTTAAGGACAGTGTTAGGGTTATGGATAGGTTTAAGGTTAAGATGAGTTTAGGTCTAGGTTTAGGGTCAGGGATAAAGTTATGTCAGGAGCTAGATTAGGCCTGTGGTTTGTGACCTTGGCTATGATTAGAGTGGGATTAGAATTATGGCAAGGATAGGTTTAGAGTGATGACTAGGGTTATGACTAAAGTATGTTTACCATTAGAATTAAGGCTGAAGTTTGATTTTGATCTTTGGCAAGGGTTAGGGTTAGTTAATACTTCTGTTAGTGCTATGTTTAGCCCACTATTAGGGCTTGTGCAGGGTTAGGCCTGAGCTTATGATCATCACTGATTATTGTTGGTGTTCTAGGATTAGGTTAGGGCTTTTTTGTTTTTTGTTTTTGTTTGTTTTCTTTTTTCAAGACAGGGTTTCTCTGTGTAGCCCCTGCTGTCCCAGGACTCACTCTGAAGACCAGACTGGCCTCAGACTCAGAGATTTGCTTGCCTCTGACTCCTGAGTGATGGGACTAAAGGGCTGGTGCCATTTCCTTAAAGGTTAGTACGATTGTTAATGTTAGGTGTAAGGCTTAAGGTTAGAGTAGGTTCAGGTTGGAGGGCTGAGACTAGTGTTAATATTATGTCAAGGGTTAGGTCTATACTTAACACTAGTTTTGGGTTCAGGACTAGGTTTAATTTTTGGTTTGGGGCTAGAATTATAGTTAGGACTAGGGTTTAAAGTTATAACTTGGTTTATGTTATGATAAGAGCAAGGCTTAGGCTAGGGCTAGGTTAAGTTTTAGAATACAAGTTATATTTTTCTTATTTTTCTTTTTGTTTATGGTTGTGGTTTGTTTTAATGTCAGATTTTAGGTTTCAGGTTAGAATTAGGCATATGTTTAGAGAAGTTTAGGATTATGCTTATGTCTAGAGTTAGAGTTCATTTTAAGTATATGGTTAGTGTTAAGGTAGCAAAATGTTTAGGACTTGGGTTAGAGTTAGATTTTAGTTTGGGTGAGTGATATGACTACGATTAAGGTTAGGGCTGGAGCTACTCTCAGGACAAGTGCTATTGCTAGACTTGGGGCTAGCTTTAAGTTTATGACTGCCTTTTGGATTGGTCTAAATTATCATTAGAGCTGTGTTTAATATTTGAATTAGAAGTCAGGTCAGGGTTATGACTGGCTTGTGATTTTACAGTATTAATGTTAGTGTTTGGGCTAGGAGCAGACTCAGCTCTATGTCCTCTGACTAGGACTAATGGTATGGTTAGGGTTACATTTAGGAATTGGGTTAGGTCTAAGATTATGTTTTGTTCTGGGTCAGTTAGGATTAGGATGCGGTGAGTGTAAGGGTAGACCTCTGGCTAGGCTTCGGCTTATTGTTCCTTTAGCATTAGGGTTTGGGTGATGGTGTAAATGGGGGATAAGTTTTAATGTTACATCCAGGTTTAGGTTTAGGGTTAGTTCTAGGGCTAGAATTAGTTGAGGCTAAGGTTAAGGTTAGTTAGTTCTAGGGTTGGACATATGTTTAGGGATTCGTGCTTGTTCAGAGATATGTTACGAATGTTAGCCTTCAGTCATGAATCTGTGCTGGGGTTAAAACTACGGTTAAGTTTAAAGTTCGGTTTTGATACGGGTGTGCTCTAGGGATAGATAAATGGTTATGGTTATGGTTAAAGTTACTTTATAGTAAATGCTGGAGTCAGATTGAGAGCTAGGGTTAGAAAGGCTGTAGGAATGAAGTGAACCTGTTTTCATATAAGACCTCTTAGGAGGTCAGGAGGGTAGTGTTTTCTTATATGACTTTCTGAGAGGTGAGCAGCAGATGTTTTCTGTATTGCCTCTAAAAGTAACTTATTCTGTGCAGGGTTTCCTCCCCCATCACTTCAAGTCTATCTGACGACCTCATTAAGCAATAGTCCCATATGCCTTAGACTGAATTTGTTAGTTGTTACTTAAGATAAATAATGTAAGATAGGTATGGTTGGCACACACCTTTAATACCAGCACTCAGGAGACAGAGGAGGTGGATCTCTGAGTTCAAGGCCAGCCTGGTCTACAGGATGAGTTCCAGGCCAGTCAGGGTTACACAGGGAAATCCTGTCTTGAAAAACCAAATAAAAAAGAGAAAGCTCTATCAGCATGTCCAAACAGTTTCAGATACATTAGCCTTCTTAAGAGATTCTGTAGGAACAGGTCACTGTAAAATAAAAAGGAAGATATTCTTTGCTTTGAAAATATACACAGGAAGCAGGCAGTAGCTGTTTTTCTGTCTCTGACATTGTGATAGTACCGTCTCAGCAGTCTCGTGGATGCATCTCTGAGAGTCACTGTGTCAGAAGTACTCATTCCTACTCAGTCACCATGTCTTCTTCACTTCAGGACCGTCTCAGTAAGTAACGTTAAGTCTTACAAACCTGAGACTGTTATTTCCAGTCCTAAAAAGAAAAGAGACAGCAGAAGCCCTAATATCAAGACCTGGCAGTTTCTCAGCAATTGGTTTCTTGGCAGGTATCTTAGGAAGAGGTTATTGTGAAAGCAAAAGAAAGAGTGCTCTTTCCTTAAAATGGAGACTTAGACAGTGAGTGTTCACCTTTTCTTACGTGATTTCTTGTAAGTATTAAGCCTCAGGGGTCTCTTAAAGGCATTCCTCACAATGGATTGTGCTGTAGGCAGTGCTGTCACTGTACGCTCTTTTGAAAGGTAAAAAGACTTGTGCAGCCACTTCATTAACACTTCACAAACTGGTGTGGGTTCCTCTCTGTGTGCTGTGAATACCACTGGTTAATAAAGAAGTTGTTTTGGCATATGGCAGGGCAGGATGTAGCCAAGCTGGGAGAGAGAGAGAGAGAGAGAGAGAGAGAGAGAGAGAGAGAGAGAGAGAGAAAGTGTAGGCAGAGTCAAAAAGATGCCATGTAGCTATCAAAGGAAAAAGATGCCACAACCTCGTGGCAATATACAGATTAATAGAAATGGGTTAATTTAAGATGCAAGAGTTAATTAAAAAGCTGAGCTAATAGGCCAAGCAGTGTTGTAATTAATATAGTTTTTGTGTGATAAGTCAGGTGTGGATAACTGAGAACAAATGAGCAGTCTCTGTTTACAAAATGGCGCCCACTGTCTGTGGCATGGATCCACATGAGACTTAAAAAAAGCTTAAGAGGAAAAAAAAAGGGAATTCTAGACCCACAAAAATGGGATCCAAGTGCAATTTCTTGATAGCTGCATTTTTTTTTTCTTCAGCTTGGCTGTGTTTGTAGGGTGCAGCTCCTTTAAGAGACTTTCTGACTCAACATTAGCAGCAAAGACAGCAGGGCTTCTTTGAAAGACAGCTTCCTGATTCATGCGGGCAGTATGAATAGCTCTGGCTCTTTCAGGAGGTCAAGCACTTAAATGGGGTTTGTGAGCAGCATGCAGCAAGTTGCTTAATGCCTGCAACATAGACTTCTTGTGTCTCTGGAGCTGGGGCAGTGAGCATGGCTTGCAGAGGCAGTGAGCATACCTCTACCATATTGGACAGGGTGGAGGCAACAGGCAGGGCTGTGGAGTTGGTCCTAGTCATGCCCACTTAGCATTTAAAAGAAAGAAAAGCACTTCTGGTCAGAAAATGATTACAGATATGCAATAAAGACAGATGAAAAAGACCTCTGAATGGGTCACAGTGTTGGAGAAATGTATGTAGGCTTGGGAGAGAGAAGAAAAAGAGTATAGACCATTATAAAAAGAAATAGTTAAAAAAAAACCAAAGTCTTTGAAAGGACAGTAAAAGTAATACAAATAGATTAAAGGAGTAAAAGTATTTTTCAAGCCATTTAAGATGGGAAATACATAAAAAGTCCGGATTATGTATACTATTGTGTTTTTGAATTTTTTGACTGTGAATGAGCTAAGTACAGAAAGACATTTTATTGTACAGGCTGCTAAGTTAAACCAGTATAAAGGTATCTTGACTTCAAAATTTGGGTCTAAGGATATGTTGCTTTGGAAAAGAAGTTCTGCTTTTATTTCCACAGGAGATGAGAACCTGGGGATTCCTTCCAGGCTAATGTGGTTTGATGAAATAAGACCCCCTCAAAAGGTCTCTGAATCCTAAAAATATTTTGCTTAACAAACAGAAGGAAGCAGTTTCGAAAAAACAATGCCCAAATTCCCAAAATGATTGTATATAAATGTTCGTTTTCATTTAAAGAGAGATATGATATAAGATGAATACTTTGCATTGGTATGGATTTTGGTCTATTGATACAAATTTAAGGTCGATTCGCTACACTGTGTATATGCATTTCTGCTCTTTTTAAAGGTATTGTGTTTGTGAAGCTCATTTAAAAATGTAATGTACAGTTAAGAAATACAGATTAATAGTCTTCTATAATAATCAAACTTTTAGTCATGTTAGGTTTTCTAAATATATAAAGATATATTTCAGTTAGATAGATAATCTTCAGTGCTTCAAAGACCTATGGAATATGGTATTCAAAATGTTTTAAGAATTTAAACTTTTTCTTTTTTCTTTTTTTGATTTTTCAAGACAGGGTTTCTCTTTAGCTTTGGAGCCTGTCCTGGAACTAGCTCTTGTAGATCAGACTGGCCTCAGACTCACACAGATCTGCCTGTCTTTGCCTCCCAAGTGCTGGGATTAAAGGTGTGCACCACCACCGCCCGGCTGAATTTAGACCTTTTTTTAACAATGAGACATGACTGTTTCTGGCAACACCAATTACTTCAGAGAAGTTGATGGGCATTGAAGAAACTCATTATGGAATTTGCCTTCAATGTGACAAGGCTAGTCATTTTGGCAAGAAACTGCTTTTGCCTGAGCTGCTTGGTGGTATGCTGTATAAACTGGATATGCAGGATCCACAAAAAAAAAATGACTGCTGAATTTGCCTAAAGAAGGTGAGACAGTCTTTCAGAGTTCCTGCTTCACAGAAAATACTGCCAGACATTCTGCAGGACACAAAAGAAAGTGACTGAACAGTTTTTCAAATTTCCTGCTTCATGGAAAAGTCTGACATATACTATGGGCCTTTAGGCTGAAGATGGATGCCCCAATGTTACAGATGGTGACTGTCTAGGCAGCAAGATGTCTCTGTCAATTCTAGAGTTTTGGAAGTTGCTTACAATGCACTTCCTGTTAGCTTAGGTAATATTATATCCTTCTGGTGTCTTTGAAGAATTGAAGACACACAGTTATAGTTACAGAATTCCTTAGAATGGTAAAGGATAAATTAGATATAAAGCTTTAGACTCACAAAGATAGGATAGATGCTAGAGTATTTTCCTTAATTTACCAAATGTAAATGGACTAACTATTGTAACAATAATTCTGGCTTAAGAATGGTTTTGTATATATAATTTTACTATGTTAAAGTTAAAACCTTCCTTTTTATTTAGACAGAAAAGGGAAGATGATATGGGATTCCCCTCTTTATACTATGAATTCTATTGGTTAATAAAGAAACTGCTTTGGCCTATGGCAAGGGAGAATATAGCCAGGCTGGAAGAGATATATAGAGAGAGAATAGGCGGAGTTAGAGAGACACCAGGTAGCTGCCAAAGGAGAAGGACACACCAGAATCTTACCAGTAAGCCACAGCATCGTGGTGATACATAGATGAAAAGAAATGGTTAATTTAAGATGCAAGAGTTAGTTAATAAGAAACTTTAGCTAATACGTCAAGCAGTGTTATAATTAATATAGTTTCTGTGTGATTATTCTGATCTAGGTGGCCGGGAAAAAACGAGCAGTCTCTGTTTACAGAACACAGAGAGTGACTGAGTTATTGACAGTCTTGTGAAATGAAGTCATTAAAACTCACAAATAGAGCTATGTGGTGGTGGTGCACACCTTTAATCCCAGGAGGTAGACACAGGTGGATCTCTGTGAGTTCGAGGCTAGTATGGTCTACCAAGCAAGTTCTAGGACAGGCTTCAAAGCTACAGAGAAACCCTGTCTTGAGAAACAAACAAAACACAAAACAAACAACAACAACAACAAAACTCACAAATAGTTTCTGGGAAATTAGACTTTTTCCCTCCTGAGTCAGGGTTTCTTTCTGTAGTCCTGGCTGTCTTGGACCTTCCTCTGTTGACCAATCTAGCCTCAAACCCAGAGATCTGTTTGCCCCACCTCCTGAATGCTGGGATTAAAGATGTTTACTACTACTGCCCTTTGGGACTTAGACTTTTTTTTTAATGTTTTACTTATTTATTTTTAAAATGTTTAAAAAACCAATCTTTTTATTTTACATACCAATCCCAGTTCCCCTTCCCTCTCCTCCTCCTGCTCTCCCCACCTTCTCCCCACTCCACATTCATCCATTGCTCAGAGAGAGAATAGCTTCCAACAGGAAGTCAACAAAGTCTGTCATATCATGTTGAGGCAGGACCAAGGCCTTCCTGACCCCTGCATCTAGGCTGAGCAAGGTATCCATAAACAATAGGCTCCAAAAAGCCAGATAAATCCAGATCCCATTACCAGCGGCCCTACAAACTGCTCAAACCACACAACTATCACCCACATTCAGAGGGCCTAGTTTAGTCTTATGTAGTCAGTCTGAAATCAGTGAACTCCAACTAGCTTGTGTCAGCTGCTTTTGTGGGTTTCCCCATTATGTGTTTTTTTTATTTGTTTGTTTGTTTATTTTTCCAGTCAAGGTTTCTCTGTATTGCTTTGGAGCCTGTCCTGGAACTAGCTCTTGTGCTGGGATTAAAGGCATGTGCCACCACTGCCCAGCCCTCATCATGGTCTTGACTCCTTTGGTCGTATTATCACTTCTCCCTCTTTTCAACTGGACTCTGTGAGCTTGGCCCAGTGCTTAGCTATGGTCTGTATCTGTTTCCATCAGTTATTAGATGAAGGTTCTATGATGACAATCAAGGTAGTCATCAATATGATTACAGGGGAAGGTCAGTTTAGGCATCCTCTTCACTATTGCTTAGAGTCTTAGCTGGGGTCATCCTTGTGGATTCCTGAGAGTTTCCCTTGTTTCTCCCTAACCCCATAATGGCTCCCTCTATCTCTTTGCTTGTTCTCCCTCTCTGTTCTTCCCTCACTGACCATCCCATTCCCTCATGTTCTCCTTTTCTCTACCCCTCCCCCACTTGCCCAATTTTCTCAGATCTTGTCTGTTTCCCTTTCCCAGGAGATTCATGTATGTCTCCCTTAGGGTTCTCCTTGTCACCTAGTTTTATTTGGGGCCATGATTATCCTTTGCTTTACGTCTAATATCCACAAATGAGTGAGTACATACTGTGTTTGTATTTCTTGGTCTGGGTTACCTCACTCAGGATTTTTTTTTCAAATTCCATCTGTTTGCCTGCAAATTTCAAGATGCCATTCTTTGTTTACCACTGAGCAAATGTACATTGTGTAAATCGTACATTTTCTTTACCCGTTCTTCTGTTGAAGGTTGTTTCCAGGTTCTGGCTATTATAAATAGTGCTGCTATGAACATAGTTGAGCAAATGTCCTTGTGGTGTGAGTGTGCCTTCTTTAGGTATATGCCCAAAAGTGGTATTGCTGGGTCTTGAGGTAGACTGATTTCCAATTTTCTGAGAAACCGTCATACAGATTTCCAAAATGGCTATAGAAGTTTGCACTCTCATCAGCAATGAAGGTGTGTTCTTTTTACTCTACATCCTCTCCAGTATAAGCTGTCATCAGTGTTTTTGACCTCAGTCATTCTGGTAGGTGTAAGATGGTACTCGGTTGTTTTTATTTGTATTTTCCTGATGGCTAAGGATGTTTAGCATTTCCTTAAGTGTCTTTGGCCATTTGAACTTCCTCTGTTGAGAATTTTGTTTAAATCTGTGCCCCATTTTTTAACTGGATTATTTGGTAGTTTGATGTCTAGCTTCTTGAGTTCTTTGTACATTTTGGAGATCAGCCTTCTGTCAGACGTGGGGTTGGTGAAGATCTTTTTTCCATTCTGTAGGCTGCCGTTTTTTTTTTGTTGTTGTTGTTGTTGACTGTGTTCTTTGCCTTAAAGAAACTTCTCAGTTTCAGGAGGTCAGGACTTAGACTCAATGGGTGTTGTCTGGAACAGTTTGTAAAAACAGAAAAGGCATCTTCATTACTTTAATAATGTAGCGGGTCAGGACGCAGGAGATCAAAACTCCTTAGATGACTTATTAAGCAAAGACTATCTTCATGGCTCTGTGGTTGGAGCTCTAAGGTGCCACTATTTTCTAAGTAGTCATAGTACTCTGTCAATAGAGTCCTCTTTGGTCATCTAACTAGAGACACTCTCTGAAGCTTGAATGACTGTGTTAGTTCCCATAATCATGAAAAAACAAAGTGAGGAAAGTCATAACAGCTAGTACGGATAGTCACTTGCCAATTTAACTGATTTCATAGGAGCCAGGTGGTCATGGCAGTGGTGCATGCCTATAATCTGAACACTAGGGAGGCAGAAGCAGGTGCATCTCCAAATCCGAGGACAGCCTGGTCTATAAAATGAATTCCAGCACAGCCAGAGCTACACAGAGAAACCCTGTCTTTAAAAAAAAAGGTTATGGTTTAATTGTGAAGTATTTGTGTGCCAATTGTGTTGATTCATTTTTTTTTGTTAATGACACGAACTGGGAAGAGGACACGTCAATTGAGGAATTGCTCTAGCAGGCAGGTGTGTAGTAAGTCCCTTGATTAATTAATGATTGATGTGGGAGGGCCCAGCAAATAGTGGGCAATGACACCCTTAGTCAATTGGGCCTAAGTTGTATAAGAAAAAAGATTGAGAAAGCCATAAAAATCGAGCCAGTAATCAATGTTCCTTCACAGTCTTTACTTCAGCTCCTACCCCGGGCTTCTTGCTCTGATTTTCCTCAGTGACAGACTGTGATATGTCAGGGAAACAAACTTTTTCCTTTCCACATTGCATTTTCTTATGGAGTTTATTACAACAACAGAAAGCAGACTGGGATCTTAGAAGCGCAGTTTCAGAAACAACAGCTTTTTAGTTTGTGCCCCAAATCAGGACTGAGCAGCCATTCAAGCTAATGGGGTGGATGAAGTGAGGATTTCTTTCATGCCCTCCAGAGCTGTCAGTGTTCATCTGATTTCCTTTTGTGGACAGACTAGTTTGGTTTCAACTGAGAATCAGCTTCTCAAGTATTTTAACCTCTTTCATCTCTATTGTTACAGACACACTCAACCTAGCCAGCACATTTGCTTGCATGTTAATTATTTGCTTAAAGGGCTCTTGGTGTGTTCAGACAAGTAACTGATCAGTTTGGAAAACTGCAGGGCAGGTTGAAACAGTACCGATATGAGGGCCGGCTTGTTGGGATATCTGTTCCCGCCCAGTACCCCACAGCCAGCAAGTCCCAGAGAAAATCAATCACACAGAGATCTCTATAAGTTATAAAGATGATTGGCCCATTAGCTCAGGTTTCTTATTAGCTATTATGACTTATATTAACCCATTATTCTGATCTATTTTAGCCATATGGCTTGGTACCTTGTTCAGCTGTCAGCTCACATGTTGCCTCTTCGGTGGTCTGGGCAGGAAAGGCGGAGGGAGCTTCCTGCTTCCCAGAATATTCCTGTTCTCATCGCCCCGCCTATACTTCCTGCCTGGCCAATCAGCGTTTTATTAAAATACATGATTGACAGAATACAGACAATTCTCCCGCACCACTGATACACCCAAACATATCCAGGTCACACAGCTGATGTAAATCCTGTTGAGTTGTGCTGATATTTTGTTTGAAATCTAATAAATTTGCCTGAAGGTCAGAGTGCAAAGCTAAACTGTAGGGGTCGTCCTTCCACGCCACTCACATCCCACGAGTTCCATATTGTCCTAGGGGTTAAAGCACAAGACGCACACACACAGATACAGAGTTCCAGTCATCCTCAAGAAGAGAATGCCCCTTTATTCAACTAAATCCAGGGTTAAAATACCTTTGGCCCCAGTAAAGGAAAACTCCGCCCACCCAGGGACGCCATCTGTAAGAGTCAGCACTTTCCAATGGATACCCACGCCCGACCCAGGCTGTGCGCTTCCTGAACTCGGGCCCACGAGCAGGGACGATTGTCCTGAGGGTTGAAAAAGAGACACACACAAAAGAGACCTTTGCTCATTCACAAGAGTAAATGGCAACTTTATTAAACTCAAGTCAGGTGGCTTCTACCAGTGGGCTAGAAGGATCGAAAATGCAAGGCCTCCTCCCAACCAGAAGCAGGAGAAGATTAAAGCTTCCCGGCCCCTCAGGCAGGGTCAGCTAGGGGAGGCAGGCTATCGGCCCACTGCTAAGACCTTGAATACAAGTGGAATCACCATAACAAACAGAACCAGGTTCTAGCTAGGTTATCCCCTCAAGCCAGAGCTAGTGCAGAGTCTCTAGGAAGCCGGAGGTCACACGGCCCTGCGAATTGCCAGGAGAAGGGAAAAACCTTGGCAGCTACACTAAACCACTAGTTAGTCATAGAGGCCAGGTAGTGGTGGTACACACCTTTAATCCCAGCACTGGGGAGTCAGAGGCAGATGGTTCTCTGTGAGATCAAGGCCACCCTGGGCTATATGAAATTGATCCAGTCTAAAAGAGAAAAGGAGCCAGGCAGTAGTGGCTCACACCTTTAATCCCAGCAATAGGGAGGTGGAGACAGGAATGAAATGACTGGGTAGAGGAGACAGAATTCAGTCTAAAGATTCATAGAGAGATGATTGCCCCTTCAGTTTGGGCATTAGTAGAGGTTAGAACTCTAGTGGCTGACTGTTCTGCTTCTCTGATCCTTCAGTTCTCACCGGTGATAGCTACTCTGAGATTTTATTAAGACCAATTAGAATTTGTGCTACTTCCATATGTGTGTTGTAGTAAAAAAAATAGAATTTGTGCTACACTGAGTAAACCTCTATCAATAGTGTCTTAAATTCACATTTTTAGACAGGTCAAGCTGCTGCATTATAGTTGGCTTGTTTCTGCAGACCTAGTTCATCCATGATTTGTATGTGTATGTCTGTATGGTATATGTGTGTGGTACATGTATGAGTATCCAAGTGTATGACTGTAAATGCACATGGGGAGGCCAGAGTGGGAGGGATCTCATGTGTTGTCTGTTGGCTCTTGCATCTTTAATGCCTTAAGTAAATGATAATACCTGTCTGGGTACCACTAAGCTGATGGGTATTAGATCCCAATAAAGCAGGTACTCAACACAGAGTCAAGGATTTGTCTCAAGATACAACTCAAGGGGGTAATATGAGAACCAAAGTTACATTTTAAGTTTTAATTACTGTGCCTAAGAGATCCATGAAACAATGCCTCAGATCTGCAAGCCCCCCTTGCCCAAGGACAGACAGTTCCTGAAATGCTGGAGGCTGTTGTTTATGAGATAGCAAGCCACGTGTTTTCACTCCCCTAAACAAGTTTTTTCACGCATTTGCACTGGATGTGCTTGATCATATGTAGGAGGGAGGTTTATGCATGCCCTATTGGAAACACTTAAGCCACTATAAACCATGTCTCAGGGCCATTTTCTGGAAATCCAGAGATGGACCTGGTCTGAGCTCATCTACCTGGCCAGTATTTAATTAAAGCTAGATTTGGTTTTAAATTGTGGTCTTATTCTCAACTGGTGGGATTAACAAGAGTTCTCCATCTCATTGCCTTGGCACACAAAGACCCTGTTGTGAGTGACTGTCCAAGCCAATCACCATCTTGGGGAGTTTAGTAGTGACCCCTTGCAAATAATCAGTCCAGTTGGGCTGACTGATGTTATACACACACACACACACACACACACACACACACACACACACACACACGCAAGTACTCATGAATGCAAAAGACTCACCTGAGTTTCTGCTCCCTTCAACCTGATAATGCTGCAGGTGGCCTGGTGGAGGGGCTACAGTGTGTGTGTGTGTATGTATGGTCTATATGCATGCCAGAAGACTAGAGTAGAGGTTCAGTCTATGTAGCTACAGGCAGAAGCCCTTAACCCGGCTGGGTAAGGCTTCCCAGTTGTTGGAGGAAGAAGAATGCCCATAATCCTAGGGAACCCCAATAAATGACTTGGTTCTACAGAGTGAAGTTGTAGCTATCAAGCAGAGGGTAGAAAACCCACTGCTAACCTTTGCCTCCTGTTTCACAAATACTCTCTCTGTAATAGTTTGAGCTCCCCCTTGACCACCTGGCTGCTTGTGCTATGATGGCGGAGCTCAGCAGTTACAACAGAACCCCTAGAGTCCATTAAGCCAAAGTTCACCGTGGGAAACCAATGAGTTTACTGAAGTTCCTTATAGATCATGGGTGACCCTGAAGCAGTGCATAGCAAGGTCAGCACCTAGCATGGATGATGACTTCCTCATTGCTCCCAGTTCTTCCCTTGTGGGAACGGGCTGGGAGGAATAGCGGGATAATAGGGGATGTCAACAGCTAACAACCTGAGCGCTGGTGATCGTCTCCAAGCAAGCACAGTTGAACTCTTGAAGATGGCATCTCTCTGGATCAGAGGATAGATTGTAGAGAGCTATCAGGTGGGTCTCCTCTTCACCACTGGCCTAGGTTGGGTGCACGCTGTATCACACATCTGATGAGTAATTGAGCACCCATGCTCTGACAGGTACTATGTACTTTGCCAGCCATTAGTATCTGAGCCATACACTGAATTGAAATGATAAGAAATGGCTAAACTCTATCTATTCACTTTGCCTCTTTCCCCTCACTTTCTGTAGTGATGGGGACAAAATCCAGGGCTTTCCATATGCCAGACAAGTGATCTACCCTGAGCTATGCCATAGACCCCATGTCTATTTCCAATTAGCAGAAGCCAGAAAAGAAATACAGAAAGTTTATTTTTTATAATTTTAAATTAGCAGCTAGAAGGGATTCTTGCTCAACTGGATATTTTCTTCAATGTTTGAAAAGTATTTCATCTTTGTTAGAATTTCCTTGGCTTTTTCAAAATCACCTGAAATAAACAAGAGACAGTGATATCAGGCAGCAATACAAACAACTCTGGTATTTCAGGCTGCCAGACCAAAGGGTCCAAAGGTTGATGGCTTCACCTGAGGGTGAATGCACCCTATAGCAACATTTGCCAAAGTCTAGGGATATTTTTGTCTGCAATAACCAGGGAAATAGAAGTGAGACCTACTTGGTAAAAGCCAGAGACTCTGTGAAAGACCTTAGCCTCCCCCAGCAAAAATATTATTTCACTCAGAAATGTCAATAAGGTTGAGAAATCTCAACTTAGACAAATGCAACACAGTATAATGTGCCCTAAATGAAGATCTTTTGTAGTTAACCCTGGGAATAGTAAATATTAAAAACAATAATAAATTAATCAATGAAAAAAAATAACAGGGCTGGGGAGATGATGATCCCTTCAGCATGAAGGTATTTGCTGCCCACTGAAGCCAGCTGACAGCCTTGAAGAACATAATTAATCAAAAAAAATATGATAAACTAGTATATAGAAAATATGGAAGATTGTTGTGGAATATTATTTTAAGATGTCTTACATTCATTTATGCTGTGGAATATTTGTTTAATGATGCAAATATGAGTTGCATTCCTTCATGTGGACTTGTTTAACTCTGAAAAGCTGTGTTACTTTGCCTGCCTAAAATACTTGATGGAACGGCCAATAGTAAGACAGGAGAAAAAATAGGTGGGACTGGCAGGCAGAAAGAATAAATAGGAGGAATCTGGGAAGAGGAGATCAAGGAAAAAGAAAGAGGAGAAGAAGAGGACTCCAGGGCCAGCTATCCAGCTACATAGTAAGAAGTACAGAAGGGTTTATAGAAAGATAATAGCCCAGAGGCAAAAAATAAGTGGGATAATTTAGGTTAAGAAAAGCTGGCTAGAAACAAGCTAAGCTAAGGCCAGGCATTCATTCATAAGTAAGAAAAACTTACTGTGTGTGATTATTTGGGAGCCAGGTGACGGATCCCCCAAAGAGTCTAAAGAGTTCAAAACAAGGGCTGGAGAGATGGCTCAGAGGTTAAGAGCATTGCCTGCTCTTCCAAAGGTCCTGAGTTCAATTCCCAGCAACCATATAGTGGCTCACAACCATCTGGATTGGAGTCTGGTGCCCTCTTCTGGCCTGCAGGCATACATACACACACAGATAGACTATTGTATACATAATAAATAAATAAATATTTGGGAAAAAAAAGAGTTCAAAACAAAACAAAACAAAAACCAGAAAACAAAGGATCTACCAGTAAGTCCACTTAGAATAGTGGATCTCAGCTGTGGGTCGTGATCCCTTTGAGAGCCTAATGACCCTTTCACAAGGGTCATTTAAGATTAACAGAATTATTAGTTATTTACATTATGATTCATTAACAGTAGCAAACTTACAGATATGAAGTAGCAATGAAAATAATTTCATGGCCAGGTGGCAGTGGCACACACTTAAAAATCCCAGCACTAAAGAGGAAGAGGCAGGTAGATCTCTGAGGGTTTGAGGCCAGCCTGGTCTACAGAGCAAGTTCCAGGATAGCCAAAGTTACACTGTATATATAATAAATAAATAAAATAAAAAAAAGAAAAGAAAAACCAGCAACCAAAGCAACAACAACAACAACAAAAAAAAACCCAAAAACTTACGGACAGGGTGACAACCACACGAGGAACTGTATTAAAGGGCTGTGGCATTAGCAAGGATGAGAACCACTGGCTTAGAGAAAATTAAGTTACATGGAAGCAAACTGTAGATGATCTCTCATACCAGACCATTGTTAGGGCCCCATCAAGTCAAATGTGGGCATATATACCTTTAATCCCAGCACTCAGGAGGAAGAGGCAAGCAGTATGAGTTGAGGCCAGCTTGGTCTACATAGAGAGTTCCAATCAGCCAGGTTTATCGAGAGAGATATTGTCTCAAAAACAAACAAACAAACAAACAAACAAACAAACAAATAAACGGAGATGGCTGAGCAGTTAAGAGCATTGATCTGGGTTTAATTCCCAGCACCCATGTGGAAGCTACCAACTATCTTAACTCCAAGATAATGACACCCTCACACAGACATACATGCAGGCAAAACACCAATGCAATAAGATAAAAATAAAACAAAGGCAAAAAATCCTAAACTGTACGTGCATGCTGGCCCAAAGTTTTGGACTTCCCCTTTCTCTGTAACCTTCTGTTGCTTCCAAATCACTCTCTTCCTCATTGCTACCCAAGTTTTCTATTTTGTAAAAGATATGAATTTATTAATATGTGAAGTTACTTAACATGTATTAAAGGAAGGGGATTCTCTAACCCTGGGAGAAAGCCTCAATGTTTATATTTTATAAACATTGTTTTACATTTAATAAAGTGAAAGGGTTAGAGAGATAGATCAGTGGTTAAGAACACTTGTTACTCTTGCAGAGGACCTAGGTTCAATTCCTAGTACCCGGGAATCCAAAGCACCAGGCACACACGTGGCACACATACACATATACAGGCAAAGCACTTTCACAGATAAATAATATTTTTTAAAAAATGATTTATTGGGGCTGGAGAGATGGCTCACTGGTTAAGGGCACTGACTGTTCTTCCAGAGGTTCTGAGTTCAATTCCCAGCAACCACATGGTGGCTCACAGCCATCTATAATGAGATCTGGTGCCCTCTCCTGGCATGCATCCATGGAAGGAATGTGGTATACATAATAAACAAATAAATATAAAAAAAAATGATTTATTTATTTATTTATTACGTATACAATGCTCTATCTGCATGTTTGCCTGTAGGCCAGAAGAGGGCATCAGATCTCATTACAGATGGTTGTGAGCCACCTTGAGGTTGCTGGGAATTGAACTCAGGACCTCTACAAGAACAGTTTATGCTCTTAACCTCTGAGTCATTTCTCCAGACCAATGAGAAAAAAAAAATTAAGTGAAGAAAAAAAAATAAAAGTTAATAAGTCAAGTTTAAAAGGCCCAGTGAGACAGGCCGGTGGGTAAAGGCTCTTGTTGATGAACCCGACAGCTTGAGTTTAATTCCCAGAGACCACATGGTAGAAGAGACATGGCTCTTGAAAGGTGTCCTCTGATCTTTTCATGCATAACACTGACACACACACACACTGCATAAATGTGTCCTCTGATCTTCTCATGCATGACACACACACACACACATTACGTAAATGTAATAGGAAATTTTAAAAAGGAATGAAATACCTTGTTCAAAAGCTCTGTTTACATTGTCAGTAAATTCTTTCTGTTTAGCTGAAAAAGAAAATAATTATTTTAATTTTTCTTTTTAAATAAACTTACAGTAAAGCCAGGTGGTGGTGGGGAACACCTGTAATCCCAGAACTCAGGAGGCAGAGGCAGGTGGATCTCTGAGTTTGAGGCCAGTCTGGTCTACAAAGCAAGTTCCTGGACAGTCAGAGACATACAGAGAAACCCTGTCTTGAAAAGCCCCAGCCCCTAAAAAAAGAATGGAAAAAAGTAGACTTACAACATGAAGGCAACACTTTTGTGACCATGCCGCTCTATACACAAGGACTGGGGTTCAAGGCATTACAGCCTTTGTGTTCTTGTGGTGCTGAGGATTGTACTAAGGCCTTATATATGTCATGCAAAGTCTCTACTACTGAGCTACATTCTGTACTTGAATTTTATTTTTTCTGCCTGTGAGCCAGAAGAGGGCACCAGAGCTCATTACAGATGGCTGTGAGCCATTATGTGGTTGCTGGGAATTGAACTCAGGACATCTGGAAGAGCAGTCAGCTCTGCTCTTGGCTAGTCTTGAACTTACTCTTCTTCTGCATCTTCCTCTTGACTGCTGAGATTATAAGTATTTGCTATCATACCTGCCTTGCAGCTCTGATAGTACTGACAGGCCCTATAAACATTCTATTTTTCAGTCAAGGAAGGTCTGGAGACAAATGCCAAGGCTTATAAAGTGGCCATGGAATCACATAAGAAAAAAAAGAATGACGGGTGAGATTATCATAGTTTGGATGTCCCTCAAATGGTCTGGGTGTTAAAGGCTTGGCTGGTGACTAGTTTTGCTAATAGAAGGAAGTGAACACTTCAGGAGGCAGGGCCTAGTGGAAGGATGTTAGGACATTATAGACATGTCCTGGAAAGGGATCCTGGGAAACAGGTTCTGTTATTTCTCACTTTGGCTAGCTGCCATGTTCATTGCCTCCTCCACTCTGTATTCTTGCCACAGTCCCAGGACCAACTGGGCCAATCCACGATGGACTAAACCTCTGAAACTGAGTCAGAAGAAAGCTTTTCTTTTCATTTCAGGGATTGTAGTGAGAATGATTGTTGTGATGGAAAAATAAGCAACACAGAAATCAGGGATAGGCTTTGACTATCTCTACTTCAGTCTTCCATACTTTAACACACTTCCATCATGACATTTATTGCCATTCACTACCACATGTTTTAGGCAATCACCTGCAAATTATATAGCCATCCAGGAAAACGATATTATTTCCCTTACATTCTATCTTAGAAGAGAACACTACCAAATGCAACAAGCAGGCACAGCAACCTCATTTCCTATTGTTTCTCATTAGAAAATGAGGGATTTTTACAAGGATGCCTTTCAGATGTATCTCCAAGGTAGGCAATGGCAGGTATGGAATTCTCCCTTAGGCACATGGCCTGTGAGTGTAAAAGCTGGAGACTGAATCCCAGGGGAACAATTTAGGAACTGATCTAAAAAAGGACAGTAAGTCACCCAGACAAAGCTGCTAGAAGTGTTCCACATGCTTTGCCTGTGTCTCACTAACTTTATTTAATCCTTGGGGTACTGACCTAACACTCTCCAGTTATAGATGAAGAGATGAATAACTGAGGCTCAGACACCCGAAGCCACTGTTTAAGATCACACAGAAAATCAACACCAGAGTTGGGTCTGATCCTCACTTCTGAAGCTTTATGCCTGAAGCTTCTGGAGGAGGTAGCTGACTTCTGCCTTGATGCTCAGCACTTGTATTCACTGTTGTGACGTATTTAACAGCATTAGCTGAGTCCCTGCCATGCTTCAGGTGCTTTTCTGAGAGGGAAGCCAAGAAGAGGAGACACAAGTTACACTTTTGCAGAGACCAAGGATGGGGGGTCCACACTGCAGACAACAGTAAAATGATCACTGTGGCCAAAGGAAGCTTCACGAGAGTGATGACTGCTCTCAGATCCGGGAGAGGATGGGATGGGATGGGATAAAAATGTGAGAGTTTCAGGTCACATCAATAGTGCTCACAGAGGCCTGGGGTAGAAGGGTGTCTGTGACTGATGAGGAAATGGAAACTGCCAATGTGGCTACAGTAAGACAAAATGAAAAGCAGAGGGTAGGACATGCAGAGCCCTGGTAGCTAGGTTGAAATGTTTGGTTTTAAACTTAAGAGCAGCAAAAATCCATTTAAAAGGTTTTAGAAAAGACTCTGAACAGTGATTAGATTTAAGATCACCCCATAGTGACAGGGCAGATATATTTTAGATGGCATCTGAAGCTACTGTGGTAGGTAAGAAGTGAGAATAGGCTGCAGGTAGTGAAAAGATATGAAGTTGAGACATATTTAGGGCTTTTTTTTTTTTAAAGAAAAAAAACTATTTCTTTACATGTGTTTGCAGCTGAGGGGTATGTGTATGCCATGGTATGAATGTGGAGACGCAGGTTGTCAGACTTGGTAGCAAGCACCTTAACCACTGAACAATCCTGCTGGCTTTAGGTCTATCCTTTCAAGAAAATATTTTTCTTTACTTATTTATGTGTATGTTTGTATGTCTATTTAACTGCATCACATATGTGCTCCAGAATCCATGGAGGCCAGACAATGGCACTTATAATTCCAGTAAAGGATGGCTGTTTACCAGTGTGGATGCTGGGAACTGAACCTGGTTCTCTCCAAGAGCACTTGATGTTCTCATCCCAAGTCACCTCTCCAATCCACCCTAGGTCTAATGTTTACACTTTTAAATAAACTAACTGTGAGCACACAGCTGAGTAAGTTTTTCCTGTTTTGTTTTTTGAGACAGGGCTCAGATATAGCCCAGGCTTTCTTGGAAACTGTGATGTAGGTTAGGCTAGCCTTGAACTCCTGATCCTTTTGCTCCCATTCTTCCAAGAACTGGGATTACAGGCATGTATAATTGCACCTAACATAAGCTTGTTAAAGACAACTCAGTGTTTATCATGAATTCTATTTGGACATACTGAATTGGAATATATAAGCACTTTTTCTTTGCTATATCCATAGGCACACACAATGCTTGATCCACAATAGGCATATTGTAAATTTTTTTGTGAATGTACTTAAGCTCATAGCTACATGAGAATCCTGGAGCCTTTTTTTCCCCCCTTCTCTCAATCTCTCTCTCTTTTTTTTTTTTGTTTTTTTCAAGACAGGGTTTCTCTGTAGTTTTGGAGCCTATTCTGGAACTCAAGATCAGGCTGGCCTTGAACTCAAGAGATCTGCCTGTCACTGCCTCCAAAGTGCTGGAATTAAAGGCATGTGCCATCACCATCCAGCTTTGTGGAGCCTTTTCTACATGAAATGGTTAATTTTATATGACAATCTGGACAGGCTATGATACTCACTTGTTGGTGGTGATGTGATTGTGGCTGCAGTAACATTTACAGTTAGTTCAGAGTACTTAAAGATGACCCTTATGCTGGCAAGACTTGTGTCAACTTGACACAAGTTAGAGTCATCTGAGAGGAGTGAACCTCAATTGAGAAAATACCTCAATAATATTGGGCTTTTGTAAAAAGATGATTTATTTTTATTTAATGTGAATTGGTATTTTGCCTGCATGTGTGTGAGGGCACTGGATCCCCTGGAACTGGAGCTACAGACAGTTGTAAACTGCCATGTAGGGGCTGGGAATTGAGTCTCTGGTAAAAAGCAGTTAGTTCTCTTATCTGTTAAGCCATTACTCTGACCCCAGGGTATTTTCCTAACTAATGATTGACTTGGGAGGGCCTGGCCATTGTGGGTGGTGGCAGCCCTGGGCAGGTGGCTCTGGGTTCTTGCCTTCCTCAGGTTGAATACAAGGGAGGTGCTTTGTCTTATAGCAATATGTCATGCTTTGCTGATGCCCCTTTCTGAGCAAACACAGGAGGGGTAGATTGAGGGGTGGCAAAGGGAAGGTGGGAGGAGGGAGTGGGAAGAGATGAGGGAGGGGAGGCTGCAGTGGGGATGTAAAACAAATTAATTAATTAAAAAAAAAAAGAAAAAAAGCCGAGCAAGCCAGGGTGATCAAGCCAGTAAATATCATTTCTATATGGCTTCTGCTCCAGATTCCTGCCCTGAACTCCCTCAAAGATGGACTGTTACTCTGAACTATAAGTATTAATTTCAATAAACCATAAACCCCTTCCTCTCCAAGTTGCTTTTGGTCATTATGTTTTATCATAGCAACAGAAATCCTAACTATGACAACTCTCAACACTGTGATAGAGTCTCATTCAATTAAGTAAGGTCATTATGTGCAAAAACGGGGATCCAAAAGAAGGAATTCTGCTTGAATACTGTGACACAGAATAGCCGAGTACGTGGAGGCAATAGAATCAGCTTAAAGTCATCCCAAGTTTTATAATGAATTTAAGGCCAACCTAGGATATATAAGCCTATCCAGAAGATAAACAAATGAAAAATTTAACAAACCCTGTAACATAGAGGGTATGTTTAGTTGTTGAGCACTTAGCAGGTGTTAAGTCCTTGGTTTATATCCTGAGCACTCACAAGAAACATATTCAAGACTGTGACATAAAAATCCAACCTGATGCCAGGCTGTGGTGGCACAAGTCTTTAACCCCAGCACTCGAGAGGCAGAGGCAGGCGAATCTCTGTGATTCCAAGGCCAGCCTGGTCTGCAGAGTGAGTTTCAGTACAGGCTCCCAAGCTATATGAGAAACAATCACCAAAAAAATCCAACCTGAGTTTTTAGCCTATTGTCCTGTCCTATAGATTGTGTGTGTGCGCGCATGTGCGCATGTATGTAATGTGTTTGCAGGTGCACACGTGCACGTCTGAGTGTATGTGCCTGTGCAAGTGTGTCAAGGTCAGAGTCATTCGAGTGGTATTCTTCAGGCGCCACCCACCTTTAAAATTTAAAAAAATGGCATTTACTTAGCAAGAGAGTGAGAGAGTGAGAGAGCACCTGTGTGAAGCCAGGGAGTACTTATGGGAGTCATGTGGACTGAACTTGAGTCCTTACGGTTGTGTGGGAAGCACACATGTACAAAACCACCTTCCCACTCCAGATCTCGCTTGCAGTTTCTGTGTCAGCTTCCACACACACATCTGGGCCAATTCTGTAAAATAAACAGACCTATACTCTACTGGCGAACCTTGACTGATACACAGTGGAATGAAAGGAAAAGTAAAGCAGGTGAGACCATATGTCAGGGGTTCAGGGCTTGCCCCGCTGCAGATCTTCATGTGTTTGAAGGCATTTCTGAGGCTCATTTCCCTACTAAAGATGACCAGGAAACAAAGAACTCCTTGAATGACGATGAGGGCCAACAAATGCTTTTCGACTCATTTCTCCTGTCCTGTGCTCCCAAGAGCAAAAAAGCATGTGTGAGAATTTCATCTATTACCTCTGACAGTGGATTTTATCTCTTCAATGGCAGCCTCACTTTGAGCGTGTGCAAGTTTCTCATTGATTTCCATTATTTCCACAAGGAATTGACTGTCTGTTCCATAGTCTGTCCCTTCAGGGATTTCTATTCCTTGGAGCTTTAGCTATTGGGGAGGAGAATAAGGAAAATGAAACAGATCAGGGTCATGTAAGTTCTGCTCACCCCTTCAGAATACTCTGATGGTCATAGGGGAAAATGTGAATATTGGTTGGAGAGGGAGCTTAGAGCATAATGCATGCTAAGTAAGCCCTCTACCACTGAGTCACATGTCCAGCCTGGAGAACCTGAGCTTTCCTAGGAGACTGAGCCAAGAATGCTCACTTATTTTGTGCCATCAGCAGCTGGGCCCTGGATATTCATAAATTCTACTCAATATTAAAATTGCCTAGATGTTCTTGCAAAAAACTCCCCAAGTACTCTTACTATCATCAAATTTATAGAAAATAGTTAAAACAATAAAACCAGGGAAAGTTAAGATATACAAAAGGATCCAGGTCTGGTGGTTCATCTGCATCCCCTGGTACTCAGGAGGCTGAGGCAGGGAAATCACAGGTCCAAGTTCAGCCTGGGCAGCTAAGTGAGACCCTGTTTTAAAAAGTAAAAAGGTGGCTGGGTGGTGGAGACACACACCTTTAATCCCAGCACTTGGGAGGCAGAGGCAGGCAGATCTCTGTGAGTTCGAGGCCAGTCTGGTCTACAAGAGCTAGTTCCAGGAAGAGGTGCCAAAGCTACAGAAAAACCTTGTCTCGAAAAAGTAAAATGGCAGCTGGGGATACGGTTCAATGGATGCTAAACCTAGCACCCACCCCCCAAATAAAACTCAAAACCCAAAACCAAACAATCCCCCCCCCCCCAAAAAAACCCCTCAAACCAAAGAAAAACCCAGTGATTATCAGACAGAGGCCATGGCTCAGTGGCAAAGAACACTTATTTACTTAGCATGAGGCACTAGGTTCAATGCCCAGTACTGAAAAAAAAAAGGAGCTGGATGTGGGTGACCTGAAGCAAGACAATTACAAAAGAAACAAAACCAAGCAAAATGGATTTGCAAAGAATACTATGAAAACTATATTTGTATAGAATCTTTTTTTTTTCTTTTGTAGTATTTTTTGAGGCTAAACATCATTAGCTTCCTGGACTAGGCCAGGTCTCATACAGAGGAAGCTACATACAGATGGGTTGGGAAATCACCTTACAAGGTATAGTCCCCGGCTCAGGGGAGCCTGAAGAGTCTTATAGGCATCATTCAGTAGGGCCGAATGCTTCTGTGAGAGGTGTTTTTCAGTCTGTTCATAGAGATAAAAAGAATTTTATTACCACAAGAGTCAGTTGTCTTTGATTCCCAACCGCTTAAAATAAGTGATTTAAGGAGTATGGCTAGAATTAGAACTGGTGTTAGATGACTAGTCTGTATTTTCTTTTTTTTCCAAAAATTTATTTACTTATTTGTGTGTACGTGTGTCCATAAATGTTAGAGGAGGATATTGGATAGATCTCCTGGAACTGGAACCACAATGGTTGTGAGCATCATGTGGGTGCTGGGAATCGAACTTGGGTCCTGTGGAACAGCACCCAATGCCCGTAACCACTAAACCATCTTTGCAGCCCCCTTTCGAACTTTATTATTATTTTATGTACATTGGGGTTTTGCCTGCATGTATGTGTAAGAATGCCAGATTCCCGGAACTGGAGTTACTGACAGTTGTGAACTGCCATGTGGGTGCTGGGAATTGAACGCGGGTCCTTTGGAAGAACACTCAGTGCTCTAAACTGCTGAGCCATCTCTCCAGTTCCCAGTATAGTCTGTATTTTCAAGGCTGGGTTTCCAGTTATCAGAAGTCAGATAAAAGCTCAAAGAAATGACATCTCTGGGGGTTGGCTGCCACAGGGTGGCGCTAGTAGTCCAACAGTTTCCCAGATCAACGCAGCCACCCACCCAGTTGCACACAGATATGGGGACTATTAGGGGTGGTCAGTGAGTACCTGAGACTTTTGGCTGAAGAAATCTGGATGGATGAGACATTGTAGTTGATGGTACCTGTGCTTAAGTTTCACGATGTCAACCTTGAAGGATCGTTGACTGGAAGGAAACCAGATGTTATACATGCAACAGTATTTAGAGTTATTTACTATGGTCTGGTTCTGCTTGTGGGGAAGATGTAATAAACATAAAACAAAAGTTATTTTTAAGACACAGCCATAATGAAGGAAAATAGAACAGGATCAGAATAGGTAATATATGTATGACATTTGAGAGATGTGAATGGTGCTACTACTGAATGATTTAAGATCAGAAAGGGACATGAGTGCAGAGACCCTGAACTGAAGGGAAGATTAAAAGCTTGACAAATTAAGGGCTAAGGTAGTGTGGTCCATTGTAAGCACTCAGTGTCTGAGTGTCTGATGAAAATGTGTTCCAGAGTTTGGAGTACTTGCCCAACCTGTATGTTCCTTAATTTCTTTGTGTGTGTGTGTGTGTGTGTGTGTTGAAGACTGAATCTAGGGTCTCCTGCATGCTGGGCAAGGACTTTAGCACCAAGTCGCTCTCTTCCCTCCTTCCCCCACGAGACCTCTTTTTACCTTTTGAGACAGAGTCTCTCCCTGCCCCCCCCCCCAATTAGGGTATCTCTGTATAACATTCCTGGATGTCCTGAAACTTGCTTTGTAGACCAGGCTGGGTTTGAACTCACTGCAATCCACGTGTCTCTGCCTCCTCCCAAGTGCTGGGGATAAAAGGCCTGAACCACCATCATCCAGTGAGACAAAGTCTCTTAACTAAGGTAACTCTATGGTCCAGGCAGGCTTTGACTTGCAAAAAGCCTACTTTAGTCTCCCTGATCACTGGGATTGCAGATCTGTCACCAGGCCTAGAGCCTTGGCATTAAAAAAGAAAAAGTGTGTGTGTTTGAGAGAGAAAAGGTTAGCATCAAACTTGCTATAATGACTAAGAATGAGACCTACAACTCTGGATCTTCCTACCTTCTCCCTGCAAATGCAAGGATTATAAGATTTATGACAATAAACCCAGTTTACCAGCTTAACTTAAAAAAAAGGTTGAGTTGAGTGTTGCTAAATTGTTCAGTGCTGAAATTTTTTTGATCCTTCTTTAGCTTTCTGAGCAGTTAGTGTTATAGGTAGACTATCACACTGAGCCATTAATACCTAGAAGCAGGTGTTTTTTTTTTTTTAATGATAGTACTGGGATTCTAACCAAGGCTCTTGGTATTGCAAAGGAAGTATTATACATTGAGCCAAAGCACTCACTTCTTTCTTTTTTGGGGAGTGGTGTTGTTGGGGGAGTCAGACTGTGAATCTGTATAGCCCAGACTGTCAGATCCTCTTGCTTTTGGCTAGAGGGCAGGACCATAGGTGTGCACAACCATACCTTGCTCTACATTTTACTTTAATCTAATCTTTATTAGTTCAGCTCTGCTCACACTTGCGTACCAATCTGCAGAAGGCAGGGAGGAAAACACACCAAACATTTCTTGGTCTCTCTCTGTCAATCTTGAGCCTGAATTAAAATTTTTTATTTATTTATTTATTTTTTACTTGTACTCACTTTTAATAATGATATACCATAAAAAACAGCATACCAATCATTTTAAAGGAAGATGTTACTTTTGCATGTTGTCTGACTTAAAATTTTGGTTTTTTTGAGACAGGGTACAAGTTGCGACCCTTCTTCATCCCTGAACACTGGGATTCCAGACATATGCCACCACACTTCATTTATTTCTGATACAGAATTTCTTTGTATAGCTGTGGCTATACTGGAACTCGCTCTGTAGACCAGACTGCCTTGAACTCAGAGATCTGCCTACCTCTCCCTCCTGATTGCTGGGATTAAAGGTGTGTTCCACCACCCACCACTGACCAGCAGTTTGTTTTATTAATTGCTTTTGATTTTTTAGACTTAGTCTCATGTAGTCAGACTCTCAAATTTGCTGTATAGCTCAGGTTGCCCTCAGATTTGCAATCCTCCTGTACTTCTGAGTGCTGCGCTCAGTCATGCACCAACACACCTGGCTTCTTTTAGTTTTATTTTCTCCCTTAAAATACTTACTTATTTGAGATGAAATGTTCCCTAATTTTGTGGTTGGATTCCAACTGGGAATCTTTCTACCTCAGTCTAGCATGCATGTAATCCCAGTAGTGGGGGAGTAGGGGCAGGTGGATGTTTGTGAGCTCCAGACCAGGAAGAACTAAAGGTTTTTGTTTTGTTTTGTTTTGTTTTTCTCCCTGAGACAGTTTTTCTCTGTAGCATCGGAGCCTGTACTGGAACTCGCTCGGTGTGACCAGACTGGCCTTGAACTCAGAAAGATCCGCCCGTCTTTGCCCCAGTGTGGGATTAAAGGCGTGCACCACCACTGGGCAGCCAAGGCTGTTAAAACAAACAAAAACAAAAACCCCCAAACTCTCCTTTCTGCTCCCTAGAGTTCAGCCTCTGTCTGAACTTCCTTTTTTCCGGGAGTCTCGCTGTAATGGTCAGTCCTGTCCCTTTAAGAGACAAGCCCCCTCGTGATCTAGGGACAGCCCCTGCAGCATTTCCGCCATGGCACCCCTCGGGCGACCTGCAGCTTTTTACTTAAATCATAACACCTGCCCCTCAAACATCCCTATAATGTAAACTTGTGCCTGTTCCCCTTTGTTGTTGTTGCTGATGTTTAAAAACAGTACTTTGGCAGCAGAGGCTAGTCCTGCCGGCCCCCACTTCCCGAGTGCTGTCAGGGGTCCCAGGGACCCACAGCAAATCCATTACACTATATACTTATCCATTTTTCCTTAACTTATTTGGAATCAGTCTCGGTAAGTTGCCTAAACTGGCCTGGAACTGTGGTCCTCTTGCCTCAGTCTCCCGGTTGGCTGGAAAAGAAATTACAAACCCGCCGGCACAGATCCAAATCTTGGTCACTAGGGTAACGTCTGCCTAATTTTACTAACTCGGCCAACCGAACTTCCCAAGGCCGGCTCGCCCTCCCATCACTCCGCGCCGCTCGTACCAATTCATGAGGCTGAAGTAGTCCCGAGTCGGGTCAGGAGGCTGCAACGCGCGGCAGTGTTCGCAGAAGAAACCATCCCCACTCTTCACACACCCTGCACTGCCGCAGTTCCAGCACTGCCGCGCCTCGCTCTTCCCCGAGGCAGCATTGGTGCTCAGCAAGCTCCTACCCAGGAACCCAGACAGTCGCACCTCCCACACGCAAAGCAAAGCCCGGGCGCCAGAGCTCCACATTCGGACAGCCGCCTGTCTGGCCTGGGTCTTCGCAACCAGGGGAAAGAAAAAGAGAGTGGCTCGTTGCTGATTGGTTAGGGAGCCGAGGAGGCGGGATCAGTCGCGGGAAACTAGGATACCGAGTTCCGTTCTGCATTCTAAACTACAATTCCCAGTAAGTCTTGAGGCTACGTGTTATAACCGCATTTGTGTCTTCTTATTGGGCCTGCCGAGGAGGAAGACGTTTTGATTGGCCGAGGGTGGAGTTTGTATGGTAGGTTTAGCGCCACACCACTGGTTGCGGCTGTGGGGTGTTTGTGGCTCCAGGTGTTGTTTCGCGGTGAGTTTTAGCGGGAAATTTTTCTTGAGTGTTTGAAAATTCCAAACGGGTTCTCAGGGTCTTATGCAAGGGAATCCTCCGCAGCTTCCGCTTTATCTGCCTAGTTGTGTGTGCGAGAAGGCGCTGTGCGCAGGCTGCTCTTCCTCTTTTAGCTGCTCTTCGAGGAGCTAAAAATTCTTTCCATGTTACTTGCAAGCTGAAACAGGTCTGGACACATGGGAAGGCACAGAGTTGAGTTCTTCAGTAGCATAGCGAAGTAGTTTCGTAGTGAGTATTATAAATGTTAGTGATCATGCCAGGCCCTTGATTCATTCTTTCCAAATAGTTACTGAGAACCCAGTCTTCGCTGCTAAGCTCTGCAGAAACTGGAGAGGGTAAGCAAGTTTGTGGGGTGGAGTGGCAAGGAGGCAACCAGCCATTCTCAGCTTCTGTACATAAAGGAAAGGCCATTTACACATAAATCTGTGTAAGTGGCCGATAAACTATTCATAATCCTGGAATTTTGCTGTGATCACTTTGATTTTGTTTGTTTGTTTGTTTCGCTCATCAACGGTCCTGCCTTTCTGAGATAGGTGGTCATAATATGCCTGTTCCTTTAAAAAATTTTTTATTTTTTAAAGTCATGTTTGTTAAGTCCGTGCAGTGCGCACGGAGGCCAGCAGAGGGCATTGTATTCCAAGAGCCAGAATTGCAGGTATTTGTGCTTTCCTGGAGGTGTGTGCTGGGATGTCTCTCCAGCCCCTTCATATAACCCATTCTTCATTTTGTACGTTTGGTGTTACTGCGCGTGGAATCCAGGACTTTGCATCCGTTAGAGAAGTTATCTACCATTGAGTATTATCCACATTCACTTATCTTTGAGTAAAGATTTATTTTATTTTAATTATGTTATGTGTGTGGGAGTGTGCACATGTGAGTGCAGGTGATTGCAGAGGCCAAGAGTGGGCTTCAGACCACTGGAATTGGAGTTCCAGGCAATCTTGAACTGTGCTGGGAACAAGAATAGTATGTGTTTTCCTGCTGAGTCATCTCTCCAGTCTTGAATTTTAAGCCTTATTCCTCGGATCTCACCTTCCTGTTGGACTCTTGTTTTTGAGGTCGGATATGAAGAATCAACAGTTCCCCAGCAGCACTTCCTCAAAGGCCCATGGTGGTGGTGCCTGTTCCCAGTCCCAAGGTGGCACTTTCTCTCCATTGCACGATCTCTCCTCACAGTCTCCAGGCACATCCAGTTCCTCCACCAGCACAGTGCCATCTTCCAGCCAGTCCTCACATTCCAGCTCTGGGACGCTGAGCTCTTTAGAGACAGTGTCCACTCAGGAACTCTGTTCTATTCCTGAGGACCAAGAACCCGAGGATCCTGGTCCTGTCCCATGGGCTCGGTTATGGTCTCTTCAGGATGGATTCTCCAATCTAGGTAAGACATTTTGGTATATATTGGAGTGTATTGTTCAGAGAAACAGAGGTGATGGTTAGGCTGTTGCAACTGAAATCTCAGGGCCCTGTGACTGGTAAGGCTTGTCTGATAGGACACCCTTTGGACAATTTTACATCGTACCCGCCTCCCAGACTGCGCACACGTTCCCTATTCTGAAGCCTAGCTAATGCCTAAAAGACAATGCTCTGTTTCCACCCAGTCCCTTCAATTCCTCTTCTCTTAGCAAATTCTTGAGATTTTAGGAACCCACTCCAAACATCCCTTCCCTATGAAGCTGTTCAGTTTCTCTTCCTTTGGACTCTAACAAATGCCTTCCATCCCTGATAGCTGAGGAAATTGTGTGTCCTTTATGAACTCAGGGCAGCTCTGGTTACACAAGACCCTATGAGTGCTAGAGAGCTTACACTGAGCTACATCTGTTGTCCTATCCCTAGCTACCTTATTTTTATTTTCAAATAGAATCTTTTTCTTTTTTTTTTTTTCTTTTTTTTTTTTTTTCAGAGAAAAGTTCTCATGTAGCCTGGGTTGACTTGAACTCACTAACTCTCTATGTTGCTGAACCTGGCTTTGAACTCTTGATCTTCTTGCCTCTAATATATTATATTATATATATATATATATATATATATATATATATATATATATATATATATAATTTATTTATTGTGTATAGTGTTCTGCCTGCAGATAAACATGCAGGCCAGAAGAGGGCACCAGATCTCATTACAGATGGTTGTGAGCCACCATATGGTTGCTGGGTATTGGACTCAGGACCTCTGGAAGTACAGCCAGTGCTCTTAACCACTGAACCAACTCTCCAGTCCTCTGACTCTACTTTCCAAGTGTTGACATTATTGGCATACTTCACTAGGCTCTACTCATTTTTTTTTTTACCCCTCGAGATAGGATTTCTCTGTGTAGCTTTGGAGCCTGTCTTGGAACTAGCTCTTGTAAACCAGGCTGGCCTTGAACTCACAGAGATCCACTGCCTCTGCTTCCCAAGTGCTGGGATAAAGGAGTGTGCCACCATCCCTGGGCTACTAATTTGTTTTTGAGATAAATTCTGCAGCCCAGGTAGGCTCGCAATTCACTGTGTAGTTCCTCATGGCCTTGAGTTTGCATTAATTTCCTTTCAGCCTACTGAGTAGCTGGGATTACACATATCAACCATATCTGGTTCAAATTTACACATTTGTTTGTGGATATCCAGTTGATCCGGAACTAATTCTGAAAGATATTTGTATTATTCAGGGTTCTCTAGAGGAACATAACTGAAAGAATGAATATATATAATCTATTTATATTTAATTACTTGTCGTTCTTATTAGAGTGGCTTATAGGCTGTGTTCCAGCTAGTCCAACAATGATTGTCCATGGGAGGTCTAGGAATCTAGCAATTGTTCAATCTATAAGGCTGGATGTCTCAGCTGGTCTTCAGTATATACCAGGATCCTGTTGGAGTAGGCTTTAATGCCAGTGAGGGAATGGACTTGCCAGTAAGAGTGAGAGTAAGCAGGAAAGAGAGCAAGCTTCCTTCTTCCATGTCCTTTAGCTGTTAGCAGAAGATGTGGTTTGGGGTAAAGGTAGATCTTACCACCTCAAAAGATCTAGATCTAGGCATTGGTGGTGCCAGGAAGCACTGGCAGACAGAGCTCTTAAGTTTGAGGCCAGCTTGGTTTTCTAGATTGAGTACCAAGATAGCCAGGGCTACAGAGAAAAATACTGTCTTGAAAAACGAAAACCACACCCCCATCCCGACCAGAAAAAAAAATTACAAGGGGATTTATTAATTTGGCTTATACATTATGATCTGAATAGTCCATTAATAGTTCTCTTCATGCCAGGCAGTGATGGTGCACGCCTTTAATCCTAGCATTTGGGAGGCAGAGGCAGGTGGATCTCTGTGAATTCGAGGCCAGCCTGGTCTACAAGAGCTAGTTCCAGGACAGGCTCCAAAGCTACAGAGAAACCCTGTCTTGAAAAACAAAAACAAAAACAAAAACAAAACCAACAATAACAAGAATAGTTCTCTTCATGATGCAGAGACAGAGCCTAGTAGCTGCTCAGTCTGCAAGACTGGATGTCTCAGCAGTTCTAGTTTGGTATTGACAGCTTGGAGGATTCCGAGAAAGCTGGAGGTCAAAGAAGCAGCAAAGATTGGCAGCAGAAATAATGGGATAGATGCACTTAGCAGCAAGAAGTAGTAGAAAGCAAGCAAGCAAACAACACTGTTTCCCCTTCTTTTTCTTTCTTTTTTTCTTGTTTTTTTGAAACAGGGTTTCTTTTCTGTGTAGCTGTGGCTGTCAGCCTGAAACTCATAGAGATCCGCCTGCCTCTGCCTCCTCAGTGCTGGGATTAAAGGTGTGCACCACCACTGCTTGACTTCCTTGGACTTGTTCTGTTTTGGCTCACAGAAAGGGCCACTCACTCTGCAGTAAGTCTCTTCCTTTCAGTTATTTCTCCATAGATTCATGCAGAGGTCTGTCTCTTAGTTTTCAGGTTTCTTCAGGTTGACAATCAATGTTGACCATTACAGTATTTCATCTGTAGCCAGGCCGGCTTACCATCCTCCAATCTCAGCCTCCTGAATGCAAGGATTATAGTTGTTTCAGTATACCCAGCAAGAATGAACAGTTAATAGCCATGTTATCTTTAATCTATGACTGTGTGGCATCTTCCCAGAGTTTAGTCTGAATTTAGTCTAGCTTCTTTGTACAATGTTTTATACATTTCAATATATAAGTCTTACTCTCTTTTTTGTTTTATGAAACCTAGGCTGACCTGGAACTTGCTATGTGTGTTAGGCTGGCCATGAATCTCAACCTGCTGCCTGTACCTCTCAAGTGATAGAATTACCACTATGCCTGACTTTGCTTTTTGGAGATAGAGCCTTAGTCTGTAGCCTATCCTAGCTTGGAACTCACTAAATAACCTATTGTAGCCTTGGATTCATAGGAGTTCTTCCTTGGGCCCCTGCATGCTGGGATCACAAGTGTGGTTTATAGACATAACTACTACACCTTGCTAATATATTTTAAGCAATTCTGAACCTGCATTTATAAGGGATATTGGTGGTGCGCTGCTACCGCATGGAGCTGCACTCTTGAATAAGATGTCAGGAGACAGTAGACAAGGAATTAAAATTAAGGGCCCATCTTTGCAGAGTATCAGTGCAGGGTATTGTTATGATAATAGGTAAGGTAGTGAAATGGAGGTCTGCTTGTGTGGAAAGCCTAGGGGAGATGTAGTCCAGACTCAGTTTTGGACTTTCATGTGAGTACACATGCAAGAGGAGAGAGAGAGCGTTGTGTGATGCTGTTCTTAGGGAAAGTGAACGCAAGAGGAGAGAGGGAGCAGGGGGTGTTGTGATCCTGTTCCTGGGAAAAGTGAACAATTGTTGGGAACTGATGATGACAGGACAAAGTATGGATTGCACCGAAGTCCAAGAGGGTGAACTAATAAGTTTTATTGGAGTTACTTATAGAAATATGGATGAGAGGTTACTTACAGAAGCAGAAATGTCTCAAAGACAGCCGCATCACCAAAGGTTCATCCCAGCATGGGTAACAGCTCACAAAGCTGGGAACCTAGAGCACACCGCACACAGCCTGTGGGCAGCTCAGCAGGTTGGAGGGTGTCCTATCCCAATGGCTCAGTTGGTCTCTGCCTCTTCCAGGCATCTTGTCTGGTGTTTGTTTCTTCTGGGCACCTTGATGGTCTGGGAGTCTTCTTTGCTGCTTGTTTTGTCTTTTGGGGAGAGAGAGATTTAGGGAATCTGGTCAGAAGTTATTTTGATTTGTTTACTTTCTGCCTTAAGGAACTTCCTTACAGTATGGAGTTGTTTTTTCTTTAAAGCAACCTATTGTTGGGAGCAGGAGAGATGATTCAGAGGTTAAGCTGCTCTTGCCAGAGGACCTAGGTTTAATTGCCAGTACCCAGCTGGCAGCTCAGAACTGCCTGTTAAGTCCAGTTCCAGGGATCTAACATCCTCACACAGACATACACACAGGCAAAGCACCAATGCCTATAAAGTACAACTGTAAAAAATCATTAAAAGAAAGGAAGAACCCATTATTTTGCCTATATATATATATCTCCTTTGCTAAAATATCCTGTCGTTTCACCCCACTTTTTGCATCCTGTGACTTAAAGTGATTCACTCCAAGGTGGATGTTTTACTCTTTGAGGAAGCTGCTACACAACAGCAGTGCGTGGCTTGCTTGGGCAGTGAAATTGAGACAGTGGGGCTGGGAGTAGTTAGCAAGGGGAGTGGTATCTGCTGGTGGAGGCAAGTGCCTAGACCTGTGTGTCTGGCAGGCCATGAAGACTGTAGATTTTATACTGAATGTAATAGGAAGCCTCAGAAAGGTAATATGCAGGAAATTAGATACAATTATTTTTCAAAATCAAAATTATTTGAGATGTTTTAATGACTGCTTTTCATTTCATGGTTACGTAAAAGCCACCAGCTACTTAACCCTGTTAAAGTGTTACAGCCTGTTGTGGTGGCACATGCCTGCAATCTTGGCATGTGGGAAGCTGAGGCAGAAGGATCAGGAGTTCATGGTTAGCCTCAGCTACAAAGCAAGTTCAAGTGCAGGTGAACTATGTGAGACTCTCAAATAAACAGATAGGGCTAGAGATGTGGCTCAGCTGGTGAAGCACTTGCCTAGTCTGCACAAAGCCTTGGCTTTCACCCCTAGCGCCACATAAATGGGAGTGGTTGGCCCTGTTTGCAAACCCAGTACCAGGGAAGTTAAAGGCATATGGATTAGAAATTTAAGGTCATCCTTGGCTACATAGAGAATTAGAAGCCAGCTGAGAGTGTATGAGACCCTGCCGCAAACACCACCTAACCACACCCCAAAACCTGCAATAAAATGAAGCAATTGTTGTATGATTGTCCCCCCCCCCTTTTTAAATTTTTTTATTTTTTAGTTGTTGCTGGGGATTGAACCCAGGGCCTTGACTATGCTAAGTACACACTGATCTACATCTTAGTGTTCCCCAATATTTAATTTTAGAGGTTTTGGGGATCACATCTATACTTTTGATTGCTTTCTTACACACTTCTTTTTTGACAGTCTTTCTGTGTGGGTAAGAGTGGCCTTGAGCTTGTCCTCTTGTGAGCCTTCCAAATGCTGGGGTCACATGTGCACCTCTTCACAGAACTGGTTCCTCCCTACAATTAGCACTATTGAATGTTTAGTGTATGAACTTCCAGTCCTCTGCTATGTGCTTTTGTATTAACAGACTGTGTTAGTGACAACTACTGGTTTGGGAGGGATAAAAGCTGTGAGTATTGCTTTGATGGACCACTGCTGAGAAAGACTGAGAAGTATCGGACGTACAGCAAGAAGCACTTCCGTATTTTCAGGGTAGGTGAAGATCATTGCTCTTGGGTGTCTTGCAGTATTAATCCCTGCTGTTCAAACATGGAAATTAAGCAGGGTGTTGGTGCTGGTGGTGCACACCTTTGATCCCAGCACTGGGGAGGCAGAGGCTGGTGAATCTCTATGAGTTCAAGGCCAGTCTGGTCTGCAGAGTGAGTTCCAGGCCAACCAAGGCTGTTACAGAGAAACAATGTCTTGAAGAACAAAAAAAAGAAAAAAAGAAAAAGAAAGAAAGAAAGAAAAGACCAGCAACAACAAAAACCCATAGAAATTAAATGTTTTCTATTTCAGGAAATGGGCCCTAAAAATTCTTACATTGTGTATATAGAAGATCACAGTGGGAATGGAACCTTTGTAAACACTGAGCTCATAGGAAAAGGGAAACGCCGTCCTTTGAGTAACAACTCTGAAATCGCACTTTCTTTGTGTAGAAATAAAGGTAATGTTATTCTCATACTGTTAATGGGCTTTCTTTAATTTCTCTGTAAAGGGAGATTTTTGTGTCTTCATAGATTATGCTTTAAATCAGTCAGATTAAGTTAGCATTCAGTAGCATTCAGGAGTTAACTCCCTTGCCTGAATTGTGTTTTTAATTTGTTTTTGAGACAAGGTCTCACTATATGGCTGTCCTGGAATTTCGTGCTTAGATCAGGCTGGTCTTAAACTCAGAGATCTGCCTGCCTCTACCTCCTGAGTGCTGAGTTTTTTCTGTGAGTGTGTGTGTTTGTGTGTTTGTGCAGGTGTGGAAGCCAGGGGGTAATATAAGATGTCTTATTTTATCTCATCTCCAACTTATCTATTTACATTTATTTGTATATGTGTGTGTGTGTGTGTGTGTGTATGTGTGCATGCAAGAGAGAGAGAGAAGAGAGAGAGATTTTTTGTGTGTGCATGCAGACTTAGATGTTATGTATATAGGGTCAGAGAACAACTGTTGGGAGTTGGTTTTCTTCCACTGTGTGTTCTGGGGTTCAAACTCAAGTCGTTAGACATGCATAGCAAGTTATATTACCTACTGAGCTCTCTTGCTGAGTCATGGATTAAAAACAATTCGCTTTGGTCAGGCAGTGGTGGCCCACATCTTTAATTCCAACACTTGGGAGGCAGAGGCCGGTGGATCTCTGTGAGTTCAAAGCCAGCCTGGTCTACAGAGGAAGTTCCAGAATAGTCCGGGCTGTTTTACAGAGAAACCCTGCCTTGAACAACAAAAACAAAAATAAACAAAAAATTTATTTTGTATTACATGATAAATATAGTTCTTTATATTCTGTTTAGTTAAACTTTAGAACCAGTTTTCTAACCATGAATTAACAAGGCCATTTCTGTCCTTTTCCCCCATAGTTTTTGTATTTTTTGATCTGACTGTAGATGATCAGTCAGTTTATCCTAAGGAATTAAGAGATGAATACATCATGTCAAAAACTCTTGGAAGGTAAACTTTGTTTTTCTTTGTATAATAAACTGAACCTCATTTTTTCTTATGGTTAGTTTTTCGTACCTGATTTTACAATATTGTTATTTATAATGTAGCTGTTTGTTGAACTTTGTGGTAGATGTATTACTGATTTATTCGACAATGGTCAATTTAAATAAGCTTCTTTTCTTTATAAATTTTAGTGCTTGGATTAGCTTGTGCCACTAGGGCCGTATTCATTGATAACTCTGTGTGTGTGTGTGTGTGTGTGTGTGTGTGTGTGTGTGTGCCCATGTGTCCATATGCATGTGTATGAGGATAGTTGCGTAAGTAGTCCTGAGGTCAACATCTTCTTCAATGACTTCCCACTTTATGTTTTGTAGCTCACTGAACCTGGAGCTCGCTGACTAAGCTTATGTGACTGACTAGCAAACCCTTAGGATGCTCCTGTCTTTTCCTCATAAACAGTGGGTTTAGAGACAAGCTTCTTATGTAGGCTCTGGGAATCCAAACTCTGGTCCTTGTGTTTGTAGAGCAAACATTTTATAGACTGAACTGTCTTCCAGCTCTTTATTTTACTGGAATTGATTAAGTAATTTTTGAGATAGAATCTCACTTTGTTGCTCTGACTGGCCTAGAATTCACAGAGATTCTCTTCTATCTCCTAAGTGGTTGGATTAAAGGTGGGCACCACCATTCCTGGCCCGTTTATTTTTTTCATGTAGCTTACCCTGGCTTCAAAATTGCTATGCAGTCAAGGACAGTCTTGAACTTGACACTCTTGCCTCAACCTTCCCAGATAGGATTCCAAGCCTGCCTCACAATGCGTAGCTATTGACTTTTGAGAAAAAGCTTTTCATGACCTGTGATTCATGGAACATATAATTCACATATGTGTGTGCACTCATGCCACAGTGGAGGCCAGAGGACAACATGCAGGGGTCAGTTCTCTCCTTCTACCATGTGATCATTTTTTTTTTTTAATCTAGAACTTTACTCATTTTATTTGGTTAAAGTTTAGGGTCAATGATTTTTAGCTGGTGTTCTTGGGACACCTTAGGGAATCCAGAATTAATTAAAGGGGTAAATTTTGGAGAACGTATCATTTTTATATATTTATCAAAAGTTGGTAAATTCATGTTTTTGTGCATATTGACAAAATCCATGGCTATCATCTGTGGATATCACCAACATTTCTATGCCAATTTACAGTTGCCAAAATATCACTGTTGCTAGACCCTACTGTGTTCATAATGGAATACATATTAGTATTTCTGTTGTTTAGTTCATTGTTTTAATTAATTAATTAAATTGCATTAATTAATTTTTGCTTGCCAATTCCAGTTCCCCAACCCTCCTTTCCTCCTGCTCCCCCAACCTTCCCCCTACCTCACCTCCCGAAATGCTTTTCAGAGAGGGTAAGACTTCCCCTGGGAGGTCAACTATGTCTGTCCAATCTCCTCGTTTAGGGAGGACCAAGCTTCCCCCCTTCCCCCTGCCCCTGGTCCCATGTGTCTAGGCTGAGTAAAGTATCACTCCAGAGAGAACAGGTTACACAAAGTCAGTTCATGCATTAGGATTAGCTCCTGGTCCTACTGCCCAAGCCATACCATGTCACCTGCATTCAGGGTAATAGTTCAGTCATATACAGGTCCCTCAGTTGTCGGTCTGGTGTCAGTGACCTCCCACTTGCTCAGGTCAAATGATTCTGTGGGTTTCCCCATCATGGTCTTGATCCCTTTGCTCATATTATCACTCCTTCCTCTCTTCGATCGTTCTCTAGGAGCTCGGCCCAGTAGTTGTGGATCTCCACATCTGCTTCCATCTGTTTCTGGAAGAGGGTTCTAGCTTCACTGGGATTGTAGACAGTAGGCTGTTTATCCTTTTTCTGAAATCCACTTATGAGTGAGTACATAATATATTTGGGTCTAGATTATCACACTCTGGATGTTTTTTTCTAGTTCCATTCATTTGTCTGCAAATTTCAAGATGTCATTGTTTTTTACAACTGAGTAGTACTCTATTGTGTAAATGGATCACATTTTCTTTACCCATTCTTTGGTTAAAGGGCATCTGGGTTGTTTCCAGGTTCTAGCTATTATAAATAATGCTGCTATGAACATAGTTAAGCCAATGTCCTCATGGTGTGAGGGTGCCTCCTTTTTGGGTATATGCCCAAAAGTGGTATTGCCGGGTCTTGTAGATTGATTCCTAATTTTCTGAGAAATAGCCATACTGATCTCCACAGTGGCTGTACAAGTTTACACTCCCACCAGCAATGAAGGAGTGTTCCCCTTACTCCACATCTTCTCTAGCATAAACTGTCATCAGTGTTTTTGATCTTTGTCATTCTGACAGGTGTAATATGGTATCTCAGGGTTGTTTTGATTTGCATTTCTCTGATGACTGATGATGTTTAGCATTTCCTTAAGTGTTTTTCAGCCATTTGAGATTCTTCTATTGAGAATTCTATGTAGATCTGTACCCCATTTTTTAATTGGATTATTTGATAGTTTGAGGTCTACTTTTTTGAGTCCTTTGTACATTTTGGAGATCAGTCCTCTGTCAGATGTGGGATTGAAGATCTTTTCCCATTCTGTAGGCAGCTGTTTTGTCTTGTTGACAGTGTCCTTTACTTTACAGAAGCTTCTCAGTTTTAGGAGTCCCATTTATTAATTGTTGCTTTCAATGTCTGTGCTACTGCTGTTATATTTAGGAAGTGATCTCTTGTGCCCATGAGTTCAAGGGTGCTTCCCATATTCTCTTCTATGAGGCAGCCCAGGCTAGCCTTGAACTCAGAGATCTGCCTGCCTCTGCCTCCTGAGTGCTGGGATTAAAGGCCTTTGCCACCACTGCCTGGCTCTATTTGCATTCTTCTACATGTTGACATCCAGTTATACCAGCACCATTTGTTGAAGATGCCTTCTTTTTTTTTCCATTTTATAGTTTTAACTACTTTGTCAATAAACAGTTGTTCATAGGTATGTGGGTTAATATCAGGGTCTTCCATTCAATTTCATTGGTCCACCTGTCTGTTTTTATGCCAATACCAAGCTGTGTATAGAACTACAGTCAGGGATGGTGATGCTTCCAGATGGTACTTTATTGTACAGGGTTGTTTGGACTGTCTTGGGTTTTTTAGTTTTTTCATATGAAATTTAGTATTGTTCTTTCGAGGTCTGTGAAAAATTGTGCTTGGATTTTGATGGCTTTTGCATTGATTGGTTTTGGTAACATTGTCATTTTCCTGTATTAATCCTCCCAACCCATGAGCATAGAAAATCTTTCTATTTTCTGATATCCTCTTTAATTTTGTTCTTCAAAAACTTAAAGTTTTTGTCATACAGGTCTTTCACTTGTTTGGGTAGAGTTACCCCAAGATATTTTATGTTGTGTGGCTCTTGTAAAAGGTGATGTTTCTCTGATTTTTTTTCTCATACTGTTTATCATCTGTATATAGGAGAGCTACTGATTTTTTTTTTTGAGTTTATCTTGCATCCTACCACATTACTGAAGGTGTTTATTATCAGCTGTAGGAGTTGGTAGAAAATTCCCTGGTAGAATTTTTAGGGTCACTTACGTATACTATTATATCATCTGCAAATAGCAAAATTTGACCTCTTTCTTTCCAGTTTGTATCCCTTTGATCTCCTTTTGTTGTCTTATTGTTCTAGCTAGGACTTCAAGTAGTATATTGAATAGATATAGAGAGAGTGGACAACCTTGTCTTGTTTTTGATTTTATTGGAATCACTTTGAGTTTCTCTTCATTTTGTTTGATATTGGCTGTTGGTTTACTGTACATTGCCTTTATTATGTTTAAGAATGTTCCTTGTATCCCTGATCTCTCCAAGACCTTTATCATGAAGGGGTGTTGTGATGAAATGATCATGTAGGTTTTTCTTTCAGTTTATTTTTATGGTGATTACATTGATGGATTGTCATATGTTGAACTATCCCTTCACTTTTGGGATGAAGCCTACTTGATCATGGTGGATGATGTTTCTGATGTGTTCTTGAATTCGGTTTGTCAGTATTTTATTGAGTATTTTTGCAGTAATATTTTTCTCCCCTGTATGTAAAAGCAAAGAGCCTTTATGTAACATGAGGGGGCCTGCTTGTTGGGGTATCTGTCACACTTGGTACTCCACAGCTGGCAAACCCCAAAGAAAATCACACAGAGATCTCCATAAGTTATAAAACTGATTGACCCTTAGCTCAGGCTACTTATTAGCTCTTATAACTTACATTAGCCCATTATTTTTGTCTATGGTAGCCACACGGCTTAGTACCTTTCTCAGACAGGCAGGTTACATCTTGCTTCTTGGTGGTCTGGGCAGGAGTAGGGAGGGAGCTTCCTGCTTCCCAGAATACTCCCGTTCTCTTTTCTCCACCTCTACTTCCTGTCTGGTTTTCCCACGTATACTTCCTGCCTGGCCAATCAGCATTTATTTAAAATAAACAGACTGTCAGAATACAGACAATTCTCCCGCATCACCTTTATTTTATGCAAGTTTGCAAACTCAGTCTCTCTGCATGTCCACCACATTGGAATAAACAGAGAACCCCAAGCTCAGTTAGAATTGGGTTTATATAGTAGTAAAGGTGGGGGTGAGGGGTTTCTGAGGTTCAGGACCTCTGATTGGCTGACATTTGTCTAGGGGTGTCCTGGTGAGTGTGAGCTGACAGGTGGTGGTCCTATCTACAGCAGTTAGAATGTTAGGTATTTCCTTTGGATGGTCTGATTTTGGGTGGTGGTTGGGTAATCTCAGCTTGTGGTTCTTCCTGAAACCAGGTATTGCTTCAGGATTTACTGAGACTCAGACCTATTAAATTTTTTGATGGCTGAGTCCTACACTGGCAGGTGAAAATGGTTGGAAGTTAAGAACTTCCTTTGGGTGATCTGTTCATATTTAGCTTATCATGGCTGGCTCCTACATTTTTCCTTCACAAGCACAGATGACAGGACCCAATCTTGGGTCCTGCTTGCCCTAGGTTTTAAGGAGGTATCGAACTATTTACATTAATAAATCCATTAATTGACAACTCTGGACCTATTTTTCTGGTATATCAATGGGCACTATAGGTAGTTATCTTGTCCCCCATGCCAGGGAGTTCCCCCTTGTCTCAGCCTTTTAACCTATTTTGGACATGGGGCATGGGACAACGTGTTTCTTTCTGCAACTACTTCAAGCTGACACTGGGGCGTTGTTATCCAGACCTAAGCAGGTTGAGAGGCTAGCTGAAGATGGAGGGGGGGATATTTAGGCAATGGGGCACTCAGACTCCATTGAAGGGACAGGGAGCGTTCATATCAGTTGGCCTGGTCCACATCAGCCTTCAGGAAGTCCAGGGCTCACTGACATGGAGAGCAGGTTGTAGTCAGCAACTGATGCTTGGCTCCATCTGCCATCCAAGTAGAAGCCTATTGAGATAAGTTTAATCTAGAAACAAAAGTTAAAATTTAGAAAAAGAGCATATAACAGATGTCTATAAACAGGAGGTATAGACTCACACCTTTGAGTCCTAGCTAGCAAGTTGGCTATAGCTTTGTGGAAGAATCTGGATACCTTTTGCTATTAAACTGACATTATAACTGTCCTCACCATTAATACTATCAGAGATCTCAGAAGGATAAATAAAGTATATCTAAGTACAGACCAAATAGTTTCCAAATCTATTAAAAATGACAGGGACCAGAGTCCATATACAGTTAGTCATACCCAGGTCTCCTTAGCATTGGAGGCAGAAATCACAGTAATGTTTATTAGGGAGATTTTCTTAGTTGCATCTTTGTATGGTTTGGTTATCAAGGTAACTGTAGCCTCATAAAAAAGAGTTTGGCAGTGTTCTGCTTCTGTTGTGTGGAACAATTTGAGGGGTGTCAGTATTAGCTCTTCTTTGAAATTCTAGTAGAAATCTGTACTGAAAACACCTGACCCTGGGCTCTTTTTGAAAGAGAAGCTTTTGATGATTGTTTCTATTTCCTTATGGGCGATAGGTCTGCTTAATTTATTTATCTTGTCTTGATTTAATTTTGGTATTTGGTACTTATCCAGAAAATTATTCATTTTCTTTAAATTTTCCTATTTTGTGGAATACAAACTTTTGAAGTAGGACCTGATGATTCTCTGGATTTCCTTATTGTCTGTTGTTATGTCCCCCTTTTCATTTCTGATTTTGTAAATTTGGATTTTCTTTCTGCCTTTTGGTTAGTTTGTATAAAGGTTTGTCAGTCTTGTTGATTTTCTTGAAGAACCAACTCTCTGTCTTATTGATTCTTTGTATTAGCTTCTTTGTTTCTATTTTATTGATTTTAGCACTCAATTTGATTATTTCCCACTGTCAACTTCTCCTGGGAGAATTTGCTTCTTTTTATTCTGAGGTTTCAGTTGTTCTGTTAATTTGCTAGTGTGAGATTTTTCCAGCTTCTTTATGTAGGCCTTTAGTGCTGTGAACTTTCCTCTTAGCGTTTCTTCCTTGACCCAGTGGTGATTCAGTTGAGTGTTGTTCAATTTGCATGTGTTTGTGGGTTTTCTGAAATTAGTGTTGTTGTTGAATTCTAACTTTAAGCCGTGGTGACCTGATAAGATACATGGAGTTATTCCTATTTTTTGGTATCTGTTGAGGTTTGCTTTGTTACTGAGAATGTGGTCAATTTTTGAGAAAGTTCTATGTGCTGAGAAGAAGGTATATTCTTTTGTGTTTGGGGGACATGTTCTATAGATGTCTGTTAGGTCCATTAGAGTCATAACATCTGTTAGTTTCTGTCTTTCTCTGCTAAGTTTCTGGTTGGTAGACCTGTCCAGTGGTGATAGTGGGGTGTTGAAGTCTCCCACTCTTATTAGTGTGTGGGGTTTAATGTGTGATTTAAGCTTTAGTAATGTTTCTTTTGCATATGTGGGTGCTCTTGTATTTTGGGGTATTCATGTTCAGAATTGAGATTTCCTCTTGATGGGTTTTTCCTGTGATTGATTTTAGCTTGAAGTATATTTTGTTAGATATTAGGATAGCTACACCAGCTTGTTTCTTAGGTCCATTTGATTGGAAAAATTTTCCCAACCCTTTACTCTCAGGTAATGTCTGCCTTTGTGGTTGAGGTGTGTTTCTTTTATGAATCAGAGGGATGAATTCTGTTTTCATAGCCATTCTGTTAGCTTATGTCTTTTAGAGGCCGGTTGAGAACATTGGTATTAAGGGATATTAATGATCAACGATTGCTAGTTTCTGTTATTTTGTTGTTGTTTTGGTTGTTAATGGTGGAACTGTGTGCATGCTTCCCTTCTTTTGGATTTGCTGCTGTGAGATCATCTATTGTCCATGTTTTTGTGTTGTATATGACTTCCTTGGGTTGGAGTTTTTCTTCTATTACTTTCTGTAGGGCTGGATTTGTGGATAGGTATTGTTTAAATTTGGTTCTGTCCTGGAATATCTTGTTTTCTCTATCTATGGTGATTGAAAGCTTTGTTGGGTACAGTAGTCTGGGCTGTTATCTCTTAGTGTCTGCATAATGCCTGTCCCGGATCTTTTGGCTTTCATTGTTTCCATTGAAAAGTCAGGTGTAATTCTAATAGGTCTGCTTTTATATGTTACTTGTCCTTTTTCATTTTATCATTTTCATAAGGTTATTTTTAAGTTCATTTTCTTCTACTTCATCTGCATTGGGATTTTCAGGTCTTGCTGTTGTAGAAGCAGTAGTTTCTGGTGGTGCCATGTTGCTCTTTATGATATTGAGTGTATTCTTACCTTGTTGTCTACCCATCTCTTCCCCTAATTGGAACAGGTGGAGCCTGTGCTTCAGGGGGCTCGTCTTTCACCATTTTTTACTTCGTTGAATGTTCTTCAGGCACAGCAGAGCCTCTGGTGATGGCCACTCCTCGAGGTCTGGTGGGGCCATAGCTCTGGTGTTCTTTCCTCCAGATGGTGGCGGGGCCATGGTTCATGTGGTTGCTGTATCAGTATGTTATCTCTTAACAGAGAATGACAGTGGATGCTGGCTGGGACACAGGTACTCTTTCCCAGAGAAACCTCATGTGATAGTTTCTGGAAGCCACTGCTGTCATCGCCTCTGGTTGTCACTTGGCTCTGACTCTCCTGGCAGTCACACGGTTGGCTTGGCTTTGATTAATTAACTAATTAAATTAAGTGTCTGTCTTTTTTTTTTTTTTTTTTTTTGAAGACAGGGACTCACTCCATAGTTTAGACTGGCATGATCTCACAGTGTAGCCCTTATAGACCTCAAACTCATGGGCAGTTCTCCTGTCTTAGCTCCTGAGGGTTACAGGCATGAGCTACCATTTCCAGTATATTTATTGTCAATTAAAAATTATTTAATTACTTGTGCGTATATGTGTTTATGTAGGTATGAGTGTTATAATGCATGTGTGAATATATGATGTGTGATGAGTATGAGGTATGTGTGTGTGAGTGTTTTAAGTGATGAGTGGTGCCTGTGATGTGATGTGTGTGAAGAGTGTATAATTGTGAGGTGCATGTGATGTGTGTACTATGGTGTGCATGTGTAGCTCAGTTTTCTCCTTCTACCATAGATTCCAGAGATTGATTCAGGTCATAAAGCTTGTTTGGGGTCCTAATTTGCTTTCTATTGCTGTGATAAGAATCATAATCAAAAACAGCTTGGAGAGGAAAGGGTTCATTTGACTTACAGGTACTGATCACAGTCCATCAGTGAGGACACCAAGGCAGAAACTCAAGTAGAGACAGTAACTGAAGCAGAGACCATGGAGGAACGCTGATCACTCGTCTACTCCCAAAGGCTTATTCAGCCTGCTTTCTTTTATAATATAGGACCACATCACCAGGTGTAAGACTGTGAACAGTGGGTTTAGCATCAGTTATCAATCAAGAATATGTCCACAGACTTATGTATAAGCCAATGTGATGGAGATCTTTTTATTTCTATTGAGGTTCCTTTTTCCTAGATGTTCCTAGCTTGTATCAAGTTGACCAACAACAAAAGACCAAAACAAAACCCAGTACAATTGATTCCTTGTCAACTTAACATACAAACATATCACCATTGAACCATAACCTTTTTTGTTGTCCTCCAAGTTGTCATATTAATATTATTTTCATGGCCTGGTGGGTCGTGACTCGAGCCTTTAAATTTAGTACTTGAGAGGTAGAGGCAAGTGTATCTTTGTGAATTTGAGATCAGCCTGGTCTACATACTGAGTTCCAGGATAGCCAGGACTATGTAGAGAAACTATGTCTCAAAAAACAAAGCAAAACAAACAAAAATTAAAGTCAAGGTGTGAAGCACAGTCTAATTTTTTGAAATCTGGATCTTTTAAAAAGTTCAACAAGGGGCAGGAGAGATGGCTCAACAGTTAAGAGCACTGACTACTTCTTCCAGAGGACCCATGTTGAATTCCCAGCACCCACATGGCAGCTAAGAACTGTAACTCCAAGATCTGACACCCTCATACAGACATACATGCAGGCCAAATACTGATGCATAGAAAGTAAAAATAAATTTAAAAAGGAGTTCAACAATTTGGAACTGGAGTACTAACTTAGTAACTAAGAACGCTGGTTGCTCTTCAAGAGGATCTGTGTGATTTCCAGTACCTACATAATGTCTGATAGCTTCCTATAACTAATTCCAGGGAATCTGATCTCTTCTAATCTTTAGTTTACTGCATGCAAGTGTTACACAGGCGTATATGTAGGAAAAGCACCCATACATGTAAAAAAAAAAAAACCTCAGCAATTTGAAATATACCCAAATTAAAAATGTCTAAAGTCTCTTAACTGTAAAACAACTACAATAAAAATAACTGTTATTATTTTAGAAGGGTTACAGTCAGATCAAAGCAAAATCAAATTAAAAATGTCTAAAGTCTCTTAACTGTAAAACAACTACAATAAAAATAACTCTTGTTATTTTAGAAGGGTTACAGTCAGATCAAAGCAAATTCAAATTCGAGCAGGTTAAGTAGCTCAGTGTCCAAAGTCCGGGACTTAGGATTTTTGATCTACAGAAGTCTTGAGCAGCTCCACTTCTTCCGCCGTGCCCTCCATGGCACATATAGCTTGTCTTGTAGTCTCAGGCTGGCTCCACACCTACTGCTGTCCTCAGTGGTCATCCCACAGTCTGGGCATCTCCATTATGCTGGGGGCTCCAATTGCAACTGAGCCTGTATCTTTGTCAGTGACCTTCTATACTTTCTTGAGGGATACTTCAAGCCTGTCACACAGTGCCAAGCCTCAACTGCTTTCTATAAGCCCTTCATGCCTTCAAAACTAATATCTTGAATATGTGAGCCTCCCCTTTTTTGTACTTTTTTTTTTTTATGAAGTTTGACTTCCAGCCTGAGATGCAGCTTTGGACCTTCTCTGGTCCAAAGATTTCCCCTCGATGATGTTGGTCTCTCATTAATCATAGCTGATTTTTTTTTTAAGTTTTTTTGAGACAGGGTTTCTCTGTGTAGCTTTGGAGAATGTCCTGGAACTTACTTTGTAGACCAGGCTGGCCTCGAATTGACAGAGATATCCACTTGCCTCTGCCTCCTGAGTGCTGGGATTAAAGGTGTGTGCCACCACCATCTGGCTAATCACTGCTGATTTTAAGCCCCAGCTAACTAGCAGTGATTATCTAAAGATTTTATTTCACAGATTAACCCCTCCCCCCACCAGACAGAGTTTCTCTGTATATCCCTGACTGTCCTGGAACTCCCTTTGTAGACCAGGCTGGCCTTGAACTCACAGGTGCACCTGCCTCTGCCTCTTGAGTGCTGGATTAAAGACACACGCCTCTATGCCCAGCCTTACTTTCAGAGAATCTTTATTGAAACTATCACACAAATGGCTCTGATAGGGAGCTTTAAGGGACTCTAAAAGTTCCCTCCGAAACTTCATGGACCAGGCCTGTTATTTACATTTCTCTCAGCTTAGCTTCCAGTGCTCTACAAAACAACCCACTAATCTCTGAGCACTCAACAACTTTACCAGCTCAGAGCTAATCCTATAAATCTTCCACCAAGCAATGTGGTTACATCCATCACAGCAATACCCTGGTCCTGGTACCAATTTCTCTCCTCCTTTGCTTTAGTTGCTGTGATAAACACTGTGACCAAGAGCAACTTGGAGAGGGAAGGGGTTGTTTGGCTCACATGTTCTGATCACAGTCCAATCTTGACGGAAGCCAAGACAGACGCAGGGCAGGATCCTAGAGGCAGGAGCTAAAGCGAAACCACAGAGGAAGACTGCTCACTGACTCAGTTTCCATGACTTGATCATTTTGCTTTCTTATTCATCCTAGGTCTGCCTGTCCAGAAATAGTACTACACGCAGTATGCTGGGCCCTTACACATTAGTCAAGAAAATGTCCCACAGACTTACCTACAGGACAATCTAATGGAGCATTTTTTTCAATTGAGATTCCTTAGCAGATGCTCCTCGATTGAGTCAGGTTGACAAAAAACAAACAGACAAAAAACCTAACTGGTTTTTGGGACAAACAGTTCTGCTTGCTTAAGGTAGACCTGCAATTTAATGTAAAGTGTTTAGTTCAATCCCTAACAGAAGAAGACAGACAGAGTGGGACACACTTGGAATTCAACAACTTGAAAACATTATAGCAGGAGAATTGGGAGTTCAAAGTTATCCTTGACATAATAGTCATTTGAGGAATCTGAGCTTCCTAAGACCTTTGTCTTGAAGGGGGATAAGAGGAAATAAGTAGGTAGCTAGGTGCTGTGATGGGGTCTTTCAGCTTCTAAAAGGTTAAGACAGCTGGGCAGTGGTGGCACATGCCTTTAATCCCAGCACTCGGGAGGCAGAGGCAGGCGGGTCTCTGTGAGTTTGAGGACAGCCTGGACTACAAAAGCTAGTTCCAGGGCAAGCTTCAAAACTACAGAGAAACCCTGTTTCGAAAAAACAAAACAAAAAAAAAGACAAAGCTAGCATAGTAGGATCCAGTGTCAGATATTTATGTACTGATAGCTGCTATTATGTGGATGGACTTTGAGAACTTTAAGCTAAATGAAAGAAATATGAATTCATTAATATGAAATGCTAGGTAATTTTTAGAAAGTGGTTGCTAGGAGTAAGGAATGATGGTGTTTACTTAATTGGAACTAGATGGTACCAGTTGGAGGGCATTGTGAATGTACTTAATGTGATTGAATTCTATTCTTGAAAATGATTATAATGGTACACTTTATGTTGTCCATACACAACATAATAAGAAAGATGTGAAACCTTCTAATACTCTCAGAACCTGGTCGTTGTCATAGCCCACTACAGACAGGTACTATACAGACCTGTACTATAGTAATCAATGCTAGGATGAATTTCATTTACTGGGGTAATATTTTGCTGCATGCTATTCTGTGTGGCCTTGGTGGTACCCAGTGAGTCTGAAATCTTTGAGGGTGCTGCTGCATGCAGAGTAATCGTGCAGCACTTCTGGGTGTAGTGTAGGGTTCAATTTATGCTTCAAATTGCACATGCAAGTGTTGGTAATTGTTTTGGATTTTCTCTTATTTCAGTTTGGGCATGAATGCCCTAGATGGCATGGCTGGCCTTCATAACCTAGAACTGTATATACCCACGTTGGTCTTAGTTGGCTGCTGTCCTTCTTTCTGTCCTCTTAGCTCTTGAATTACAGTTGTGTAACCCTCTTGGCATGGGTACTCATTTTTGATCATGAAGACTCTTTTATTGATGTTTCTCAGGACTCTAGAGAAAGTAAATTTTCTCTCTCTCTCTCTCTCTCTCTCTCTCTCTCTCTCTCTTAGTGTTTTTCCATGAATTTCACAATCAAGGGCTATGATTAGATTGAAGTCACTCCAAGCTCTGTTGTTGGGGACTTCACATCTACCTGTGCTCTTGCCAGTTTAGTCTGGTGAAGTTTCACTGTGTGCTTTGAACACACGAATAATGAAAAAAATGTTGCTTGGACAATATTTAGTTTCTTGTGTGTGTGTGTGTGTGTGTGTGTGTGTGTGTGTGTGTGTGTGCGCGCACACAAAAGTCTGGAAGTTCATGTGTAACAGAAGACACAATGGGTGTTGGTCCTCGACCTTTTACCTTGGGCCTGGGTCTCTGTTTGCTGCTCTAGGCAGGCTGGCCTACAAGCCTTTGGGGGAGTTCTCTTGTTTCTGCCTCCAGTCTTCCTGTGTGACCCAGCCTGGGTCACAGACGTATGCTATGATGCCTAGTTTACATGGGTTCTGGATACTCAGATTGTCTACCTGAGCAGCCTTGTCAGTCCCATTTTTAATTTATTATAGTCAAGGTGGATGCCTGGTGGGTTTCATGATGAAAATCATCCTGAAAAATCACTGTCTGTGTTTTTCCCATTAGTGGTGCTTGTGGGGAGGTAAAAATGGCTTTTGAGCGGAGAACTTGCAGGAAAGTAGCCATAAAGATCATCAGCAAACGGAAGTTTGCTCTCGGCTCATTGAGAGAAGCAGTAAGTACCCATGTTACCCATGTTTATAGCTGCCTGGGTCTTCGCATTTCCTCATAACTTCCTTGAGGAACCCTGGAGCATGATTCAGTTTCAGGAAGACTTTATAGCTGAGATATAGTACTTTTTTCTCCTTGGTTTTTCAAGACAGGGTTTTTCTGTGTGGCCCTGGCTGTCCTGGAACTCGCTTTGTAGATCAGGCTGGCCTCAAACTCCCAGAGAGCCGCCTGCCTCTGTTTCCTGAGTGCTGTGATCAATGGTGTGTGGCACCTCCTGGCTGTACTTTACTCTCAGCACTGATTTTGAAAGTATTTGTTAAAATGGCAACTCCTTATTAACTGTAATGTATCATTTTGCCTCACTCTACAAGTTATGTGGTGATTACTTTTTATTCCAAAAACCTTTTTTTTTTTTGAGATAGGGCTGTCTCACAGCCCCAGCTGGCCTTAAACTTATGGAGTGAGTCTGGCCTATGCCTATACCTCCTCTGGAGTGCTAGGCATATACTCCCATCTTGACAGAGGGAGCTTATTAATGCTCTTATTAATTAACCTTTAAATAATTTTTACTATTTGATGACAGCAAAGGAGAGTAACTGTCTGTTTCCCTAGGCCCTGCTGATCCCATTTGCTATGAAAGGATTCAGGTGTTTGCAAAGAGTCGGCTAGCCTTTGCCTGATGTGATTCAGCTCTGAGGTGTGAGCTGAACTCTATACACATGTTCTGGATGTTACCAGACAGGTTTAAACAGGTTCTTAAAGACGTCACTGAGGAGCAGTGGTTCCGACTTCCTCATAATTTATGCAGATAAGAATTCTTTGCTTGGGGCTGGAGAGATGGCTCAGTGGTTAAGACCACTGACTGCTCTTCTGGAGGTCCTGAGTTCAATTCCTAGCAACCATATAGTTGCTTCGCCATCTGTAATAAGATCTGATGCCCTCTTCTGGCCTGTAGGCATACACAATAAGTAAATACTTCTTTAAGAAAAAAAAGAATTCTCTGCTTGATTGTTGAGGTAATTCCCAATTCTTTGCTCTTTGGCAAATGGCAATGACTGAGTTTGTTATAGAAACACATTTTTAAAAAAGTTATTTTCAAGACAGGGTTTCTCTTTGTAGTCCTGTCTGTCCTGAGACTTGCTCTGTAGCCTAGGCTGGCCTCACACTCAGATCTGCCTGCCTCTACCTCCTGAGTGCTAGGATCAAAGGTGTGCACAATCAGTGCCCAGCTTAGAAACATTTTTATCAAACTCAGAGACTTATGAATGCCAAACAAGTACTGTACCACTGAGATAACATTTCCAATTCTCAGCTACAGATTTTCGAATGTAAATTATTCTTATGTAACAGCTATTTATCACTTTTCTGTTCACATTTACTGAATGAGTGAAGTAGCCAAACGTGTTGTTTTTTTATACATAATGTGACACAGTAAATAAAAGGTAGGACCCAGTCACCCCTTCCTTCCCAACCAGCTGTTTCTGGCTTTAACATTCTTCAAATTGTTTTTCCCTAGATAATTCTATTCTTACACGGCAATAGGAATTTCCGGTCTGTGGTCACTTTGTTATAGACATGATTCTGGATTTGCCTCCTGTTTTTGGGGGGGGGGGGAGTTGATAAAAACTTAGAACCAATCTTTACTTCTTAATTGTTCTCTTCCATTCATTGTACTCTGTGGGACCTCTTAGTTGGTAGAACCTCCCACCCCAGCCCTACAATGTAATAATGAGTGTGGGAGCTGAGAGGGAAAGGCTGAATTTAAAAATTTTAAATCTGGGGGGCTGGAGAGGTAGCTCAGTGGTTAAGAGCACACTGTTCTTCCAGAGAACCTGGGTTCAGTTCCCAACACTCACAGCTCACAGCCATCTACACTCCCAGTTCCAGGGGGCTCAGCACCTCACACAGATATTCAAGTTTTCAACTCGAACTTGTCCATGTTGGGTTTCATGATCTAAGTTAATGAAGATGACTGACCAGGTCTCTTCCTCTCACACAGATATACATGCAGGCAAAACACCAATGCATAAAAATAAAAAATAGAGAAAATATGTATTTAAAAATCTTTAATCTGGGCTTCTTGTACAAAGTCCATTTTACATAAATATGTAATTTTGTGTCATCTGTATGAAAAGAGGCTTGTTTGTAACTCAGGCAGTCTTTACTTAGGATGAACTGTAAATATTATTATTAGAATACTAACCATTGCAATTATTATTATTAATGAACTGTCATGTTATCCTTTTTAAGGACATGGCTCCCAGTGTTGAAACGGAAATAGAAATTTTGAAAAAACTAAATCATGTAAGTATTACTATCACTTATAGAAACTTGTCTCAAAATATGGGACATGTACATAGCATGTCTGTAGGAGGTTAGTGTTGACCTGGGCATCTGAATGCACACACGACCAAGCTCTTTTTTTAACCTTGCAAGAGTTTTACTTAAAGCTTGTGAAAATATAATCCTCTGTAAAGGCTTCATTACCTCATGATTCAACAAAATCTTATAGAGATTAGTGATCATATTTGTAAAGAAAATGAAAGTTTTAGTATGGTTAATCACACCTGAAAATTTGGCACTTTTAAGCTTTTTATTTGGAGTAATTTATTTAAATCTATGGTGTGTGAGAAGTGAATGAAGTCCTATCATTTTATCTTGTCTCATTCCTAGGTGTGGGAGTCTGGTTGGGAGTCTTTTTTTCTCAGGATCAATGTGTCTGTGGAAGATGAGAAGGGCTGTAGTGTGCTCGTTTGGTCCTGTCTTCCCTTTGCTAGATCTTTCAGTGTCTTCATCAGTTTTTGTGTCCCTGTAGGGGCTGGAGTCAACTTGACCCAAATCTGGCCTATTCTCACTTTTACCCTCCAAACAGAAGAGTTTCTGTTTTCTCTCTTTCATCTCCTCACATCCCTCCAAGTACTTGAAGCTCTTTTTATTCTAAATTACTGCCTTTGACACAGTACCTCACTGCCTGTTTACAACTCAGTGGCCAGTCCTCTTGGCTGTCCTCTGTTGGATTTGCAGCTTCTTCCTGTCCTGCTCTCTCTTCCCTTTCCTTTTTCTTTCCTTCTGCCTTGTCTCCTCCTCCCCTACCTCCTCTCCTGCTCTTTCATTTTATTCTTTTGCTGTTGTTTGGAGACAGCCTTGCACTGCTGCCCTGGTTGGTCTGGGAATACTGTGCTCACATGACCCTTCCATCTCTGTCTCTTGAGTGAGTTTGTTTCTGTTCCTTGTAACAGGAACTGGCTGAATTGACTTGGCTGGGCTCTGATTCCTGGCTCAAGCAATCTTCCTGCTGCAGCCTGCTTTGCCAGTTTTGTTTTGTAAAACACATTCAGTGCTGGCAAAAAGGCTCAGAGGTTTAAGGTACTTGCTACTAAGTCTGACCATCTTAGTTGGATCCCTAGGAACCACAAGAGGAAGGAGAAAATCAGCTCTCACAAGTTCTCCCCTGATCTCCACACATGCTCTATGGCATGCATAGATACAGATAGACACATGTAATTAAATAAACAAACAAGCAAACCAATCCATACATCCCATCTCCCTAAGTATTTTACTGGTTGTTTTGATCCTTTTTAAAGCAGAAGTCTCACCTTAGCACTCATCAGCGTTTCCAAGGTCTTACATGCTGCGAGGCAGTGGGGCCTCCACTGACTGTCTTGTCACAGTTCACTGCAGGAAGGCCCCCTGGATTCAGATCAGCAGTTATGATGAGACTTGCTTTGATAGAAGAATGCTATGGTGAGTTTCACCACCCTCTTAATCTCAAACCTGGAAGTAGTATAGGCTGTCCAGTTCTCACATGATCACAATCCTTTATTTTGATTGATACTCACCCAGTCTGGTTCTTATCCCTATCACTGAACTTGGCTGTCAATTGTGCTTTCTAAGTGGAAAATCATAAGTGTGCATTCTAGAGTATCTAAACCTGTTCTTCCCTGCCCACTGTGTTCTCTGTCCCCTGTGCTGATACTTGGTCATAAACTAGAGGCCATGCTTGGAAGGTCTTCTACAATGGGGAAGATCTAATCATGAAAGTTTCCTTCCATTGTCCATGCTTCCAATCCTGGAGCTGTATGGGTCTGGTGTCTGGTAATATAATTCGGTTTCCTCCCTAGCTTTCTTCTTTGTCGATGAGAAAAGGTCTCATATTGCAGGCTGGCCTTGAACTTGTTTTATAGTTGAAGTTAACCTTGAATTCTTGATTTTCCTTCCTTGCCCTCCTAAGTGCTAGGATTACAAATTAGCTTCATGATCTCTGGTTGTGTGTCCTTCACTCTTGTGCTAGGATTGGATTTCTTGCCCTCCTAAGTGCTAGGATTACAAATTAGCTTCATGATCTCTGGTTGTGTGTCTCCTTCACTCTTGTGCTAGGATTGGATTTCAGGTCTCAGACATGCTGTGAAAATTCCCCACCACCATTCTGCTGCTGGCTTATGCATGGTTCTTGTCAGGTTGCTTGAGTCCTGTTCTGGACAAATGAAGAAGGCTGGGAGGGCCTGCTGTCACTCTTAGGTAGGCCCATATGCACACATGAATTTTCCTTTGCTGATTGATAACTGAGTGTTCTCTCTGAAGAGTCAGATACGTTTCTTCAGCCTTCTCCTGTACTTGACTCAGATAAGGGTTCAGTGCCTGGTCTTTGTCCTCCTGAGACCTCAGTTTCTGAGTTTTGAGGTTTCCTTTTTGGAGTGTCTCACTTCTCTCTTCTTCTCTGTTTTAGCCATGCATCATCCAGATTAAAGATGTTTTTGATGCAGAAGATTATTACATTGTTCTGGAGTTGTAAGTAGTAACTTTGTTTTCTTTCATTTTGTTTTGGTTTTGGTTTTTTGAGACAGGATTTCTCTGTGTAGATTTGGAACCTGTCCTGGAACTTGTTCTGTAGACCAAGCTGGCCTCGAACTCATAGAGTGCTGAGATGAGAGGCATGTACCATTGCCGCTCAGCAGGTAGTAGTAACATTTTAAATATGTGTTTCTGTGTAAGTCTTATAAGCCAAGCAAAGAAGTGAATGCAGACCTGCCTTTGTCATGCTGGGACTCTTAATGGAGATGTGTTAGTGGGGTCACTGTGCGTGTGTGTGTGTGTGTGTGTGACTTCTAAAGCCCTTCTAACGACAGGTATGAAGGGATTGAGACCCTGTATCTGAGGCCTGAGATTGAGCTTTATTTTGTACAGGACAAGCTGATTGCCCTTGGAAGGAGTTCATTTCTCCTCCCTGACTCTCATTTTCTGAGTGTTGAATGTGAATAACAATTGTACTCTAGCTTGTAGACGTCTGAAAAGGATTAAATGGTTTGAGGGTTGGAAGCCCTTCAGGATACTGACAGATGTGGATATTCAACATGAGTCCAATTTATCATTACTCTGAAGATATCTGCCTGTGTGGACTATTCTTGAGAACCGTGAGACCTGGCTACATGGTATCTCTTGATGTCTTTTCATATCTTCAAATTTCTTGTCATTCCTGGAAGTGGACTGCTGTATGTCTGTTCTTGTATAAACTTGTGTGTTTCTGGGAGCAGCTGTTGAGTCAGACAGGGAATGTTGTGCTCATAGTTGGCAAATGATGCCCATGAGAGTGGCCATTAAGATTATGATTGGGAGAGCACGATGTCTCATTGAATAAAGCACCTGCTGCCAAGTTTGAGGACCTGAGTCTGATCTGTAGGCCCCAAATGCTGAAAAGAGAGAACTGATTCTTGTAAGTTGTCCTTTGACCTTTACGTTTAAGACATGTTGCACATGTGCTTTACACACACACATCCAGCAGTAGTGTGTGTGTACATATTATTTATAGAAAGGCTGAAAACATGGCTCAGTGGTTAAGAACACTGATTGCTCTTCCGGAAACTTTGGGTTCAATTCTCAGCACCTGCACGAGTTCAGGTAACAAATTAATAATAGTAGTAACAATATAATCAATGGTCACTGCTGCTTGTTAAAGCCTTGCTGTGAGCCCAGTATTGCTGTCAGTGTTTCCCTTGAATGGACTTATCTATCTTTCATAACGCTCCTACAAGTTCCAGTGGGTTACTGCTTCACTGTTGACGTTTCCTCATTGAACATCTGCATTGTGCCATGCTTTTTACCTGCACCAGTAGTTCTGCTCTGTGGGTGGACTCAAACCTAGGGTCTTGCACATGGTAGGCACATGCCCTCCCTACATTCTCAGCCCTCACTTAATACTCTTTTTTTTTTTTTCTTGAGGTGGAGTCTCATGTAGCCCACTTTGGTATTAAATGCTTTGTGTAGCTCAGGATCTCCTTGAATGTACCAGCCTCTTTTTTCTGAGTACTGGGCTTATAGATAATGTACCACCAATTATGTCTTTATTTGACATCAGTTATCGTGGGTAGGATTAAAGATGTGGGCCAGCCAGTTGTGGTGGCGCACGCCGGTAGGATTTGCTGAAGGAGGCAGAGGCAGGAGGGTCACGAGTTCGAGGCCAGCCTGGGCTATACATATTTTGGGCTGGAGAGATGGCTCAGCTGTTAAAGGCTAGGCTCACAACCAAAATATAAAGATGTGGGCCACCACCACCTTGCTGGAACCAGACTTTTGAAAGTTCCCAAAGAAGTCATGCTATTCCACTTTTTCTTCTTTTCTAGCTGGGGCATCTGACTGTGGATGAGACTTTTAATAGCTCATTAATTTGTTAGAAGATTTATTTTATATTATTTTTAAGTTTGTGTGTGTGTGTGTGTGTGTGTGTGCATGTGTGTACACATGACTGCCAATTTGCTCAGAGAGGTCAGAGGTGGGCTTTGCTTCCCTGGAGCTGGAGTTACAGGCACTTGTGAGTTAGGCACGGAGAGGTGAGTGAATGAGGGCATGACCGCTCCGAGGTATGGTTGAGGAGAAGGTTTATTGTAGACATAAGGGAGAGCACAGCGAAAGGCATCTGGAAGAGTTCAGAGCTGGGGGAGAAGTAGCATAATAAACCAGGCTATGAGAGAAGAGAGAAATGAAGAGAAGGAGAGAGGAACAAGAAAGAGCAAGGAGGAGAGCCAAGAGAACCAAGCGAGCACATGGCCCAAAAGGCAGGGAAGATATGGGAAGCCCAGAAGCTGCAGAAGTTTAGAGGAGGGGATAGGTTGAGAAGAGCTGAGGGGACCCTTGGGGATTCAGTGAGCCTTAACAACTGAGCCATTTCTCTCAGCCTTCAAGATTATTTATTTATTTGTTTGTTTTGAGGCAGGGTATCATGTATCTCTGGCTAGCCTGGGGCTTACTATGTAGACCATAACAGGGTGGCCTTGAACTCTACCTGAGTGCTGGGATTAAAGTCAAGCCCTACAACGCTCAGTCAAGCGCATTAATTTTAAAAGTTATGTGAAGACTGGATAAAAGTGACCTGTGCTTTAGTGCTAGAGTTCCAGGCCAGGGCCTTTACTTGTGAGGCATGCGTTCATGCGCGCGCGCGCACACACACACACACACACACACACACACCATTTTGCTGAGCTAGATGCGTTTGTTTCTTTTGTGCTGTGCCTCCACAAGTGAAGGTCCCTCTTTGTTTGTGTTTCAGGATGGAAGGTGGGGAGCTCTTCGACCGGGTGGTGAACAAACGCCTGAAGGAAGCAACCTGCAAGCTCTATTTCTACCAGATGCTTTTGGCTGTGCAGGTGAGAGAAGCCCTCTTGTGGTTGGCAAGGACATCTTCTAGGAGAAAATGCCTGTCCCCGTGACTCAGATGATCAAATGCTACTGGGAGTGTGAGAGACAGTAAGAAAGAGAAGTAAAGAAATGACCTGGTGCCATAGCCTGGAATCCCGGCTACTTGGGGAGGTTAAGGCATGAGTCTCGTTCAAAGCTAGCTTAGACAATTTAGAGAGACCTTGTTTCGAAATGAAAGTGGAAAACACTTCAGAGGTAGAGTGCTTGCCTACCATGGACAAAGTCATCTCAGAAAAACAAAATCTATATAGCCCCGTCTATGTTTTTGACTTGGAGGGCATGTGTTTGGTATAAAACAATGGTCCTGCCTCTCTTTTTGTACAGTACCTTCACGAAAATGGGATTATACATCGGGACCTAAAGCCAGAGAATGTTCTTTTGTCTTCTCAAGAAGAGGACTGCCTTATCAAGGTGGGAACTTTTCATTCACTCTGTTGCCACCGCTGTATATTTCTTTTCAAAACTGTCCTTTAATTTATTACATAAAAAAATAGGTATATCTAAAGGTTGAGAATCTGAATTTCCCATACTTAACGGTTATTGCTGAGGTCACACCATATTCTACCAATCTAAGGAGCGCTTATTGAGCTCTGTGTATACAAGCCACTTCTGTGTTCAGAGAGGAAGGGTCTGAATGGACCTTCGAGTCATGGATTCCGCCTTCTCAGCCTAACCTCACTTTAGAATCTCCCGTTAGAATTACTAGACAAAAACTAACAAGAAGACCCCAAAATTCGAGGGTGAGAACAGGTGCATTTCTCCCTACTTCCCAAGCTTTCCAGATGTTCCATGGTGTAGTTTAATTTAAGGGTTTTGGGTCTAAAAAATATGCCTAAGTATTAAGGGTCCTAATGTGTTTGTGGCAGGGCTTATGCAGTTTTTGTTAAGGTTATAATGATGGAAAAATCTTGGTTCTCAGGTTCCTGGGCCCAGGGATTTTCTTTTAAGCAAAATTAAATGCTTTGCAAAGATATGAAACTGTACATTTTGGTTTAATGGAGGGTGTGTGACTAATAGCTAATCCATGTTTCTTGGGAATGATTGGCTGTGATTGTGTTTGGATTTTGTTTGTTTCCTTTATAATTTTAGATCACTGATTTTGGACAGTCAAAGATTTTGGGGGAGACATCACTGATGAGAACTTTATGTGGTACGCCGACTTATCTGGCTCCTGAGGTCCTTGTCTCCAATGGGACTGCTGGGTACAGCCGTGCGGTAGACTGCTGGAGCTTAGGAGTTATTCTTTTCATCTGGTAGGAAACATTTTCTGTTTCACAGTCTAGTTGGATGAGGGCAGATGGAAGCTGTACCTGTGTCTGGGTAGAGAGCTTCTGTTTGATTTAGGTCATTTTTAAATCATTGATTCAAGGAAAAACTGATTTTTCTCAATGCTGAAAAGACCTGTGTATCCAAATGGCACTAAGAATGCCACTTGATCTTTTTTCCTTTCTTTCTCTGCCAATATTAAGCCTTAGTGGGTATCCGCCTTTCTCTGAGCATAAGACTCAAGTGTCACTGAAGGATCAAATCACCAGTGGAAAATACAACTTTATTCCTGAAGTCTGGACAGATGTTTCAGAGAAGGGTATGGACACAAAAGAGTTTTACTGAATATGGGTGTTTTTTTGGTGGGAGTTTCTTCTCAAACTCCGTGTTTTTTTCTCCTGTCTGTTTTGTTCCATTGCTTTGCACCATTTGAAGGGAAGAAGATATTATTAAGAGCCTGGGATTTTGAGACTGAGATGAACTCCTAAGTCTGGTATTTGTTAGTTTTTTGACCTTAGGCAAGTTACTTAACTTTTTGGTTCTCCATTTTCTTTATTTGTAAATAAGTGATCAATAGCCCTGACCTTAAAGATTTTGTGTGAGGTTTAATATAACATACACAAGGGCCTGCTACCCATTCAAGTGTGCAAAATAACTTTTAATAACAAACATTTCTTAGAGTAAGAAGAGTGGAAAAGTTTAATGTCATCAGTTAGCTGTATTTTATAATTTAAAAGTGCACCTTTGCAACTTTCTGGAGAAAAAGTAGGTGAAGACTAAATGTCCAATAGTATAACATAGGTGATAGTGTTAAATATCAGGGATTCCAGAAGGAATATTGCTGCAGCTTGCAAGCTAGGCTTTGGCTGTTGCTGGCCTGTGGGGTTGGGCTTTATTTTCACATGCCTAGAAGAGAACTAGTTTCTGGTCTTACCATCAAGCAATGGGATGCAGAGTTGGTGCATCCTGAGTATCTTATAACTGGGTAGAAGTTCAGTTTTAATTAGCCTAAACTCGATTACAGCAACAAGAAAGGAAAGAAGAAGCCCAAAAATTGTGATGTCCCAGCAGGGAGTAATGGGCTATATTCTTATCCAGAAGGTTCCACTTCTCTGCGTTCAGAGAGGGAGGGACTTGAAGAGCTCTCTCCACCAAATCGGCTGACTTCTTACTGCTCTTCTCTCTGACTGGTGATCTGTAGTTCTGACATAGTTTAAAAACACAGGTGGAATGTATTCATTTTTTTTTTTCATTATGATTTTCCCAATTTTCTGCTTTCTTAGCTCTGGACCTTGTCAAGAAACTGTTGGTTGTGGATCCAAAATCTAGGTTTACCACTGAGGAAGCCTTGAATCATCCATGGCTACAGGTGGGTGTGTGAGGCAATGCATGTTTGCCTAAAATTAAGGGGAGTCCTGAACTGCGTAAGTGAGGTGAGGCTGAGGGTCACACACAGTCTCTGTTTTTGGATTCATTTATGTAAGTGTTTTCAATTTGATTGTAGGTATAGTGTGTGTGTAAATGGTTTTCAATCAGGATACACGTGTGGAGGAGGGAAAGAAGGAGGAAGAGATGAGGGGAGGTAAGGAGGGAGGTTGAATGGATTTGTGTGTGTGTTTGGGATGTCAGCTCCTTCCTTGCAACTCATACATAGCTCCTGGATGAACAAGCTCACTTCATGTTAGGTTCTGGTTCCATTTGGCTGCCTTGACATTGCAGCATAATCCTTTGAGAGCTTGGTCTTCCTCAATGCCCAGCTGTCTCCTTTTTCTGCTCCTCCTCTACCAGGTGGAGTGGGCTGGGCTGTGTTCCAGCCATTTTTCACCTTCAATCAAGAAATCTGGGGCAGGTCCAGGAAGGCAGTCTCCCTGAGGGAACCCAGTCACTTCCTGAGCCAGGTGGTTATGTTTTAAAGGGTCTCACTCTTGTTCCTAGTGAGCCAGCATGCCCTTAGTGCAGGTTGTCACCTGCACCCTTTTAGTTTGCATGATGTCTGTGTTCACACATCCCTGTTGCTGTGAGATTTTTGTGCCAAGCTCATTCAAAGCTGCTGTCAGAGTGTCTATGACTTTGGGAGATTAATTGCTGGCTTGGAGTTAATTAACCAGAGTATCTAGCAGTATCTACCAGTATTCTGGTAGATGTGATTCTGCTGCTCAGCGTGGCCACACTTTGCTATGAATTCCTTATGGCTTCTGTTTGGGCCTGGGTGACGTTACCTTCCGTGGTTCTCTGTTCCCAGGACACCTTGAAAAAGCAAGTGTCCCTGTTAGTCTTCTGGGACTCCAGAAGATTGTCCACTTTCTCACTTGTAATTCTCCAAACCTAAGTTTTGATCAGACCAGCTTAAGTTGATAACAACAAATCCTCAAAAGAAAGACAGTGACTGGTTGGATCACCAGGCCCAGCACCAAACCTGGGGACCTGAGTTTGATCCCCAGTACACATGGTGGAAGGAGAGAACTGATTACTGAAATTGTCCTCTGACTCCACACATGTGCACATAAGATAAATAAGCAAAAAATGCAATAAAATATTAAGAAAAAAGAGGAAGATGGGGGGGAGGAAAAAGAAAAAACAGATAGATGTGTTTTGGATGTTGCCCTGTAAACATTTTCCTCCTAGAATAAATCTTTCAGATGATTTAGTGTTTGCTAGATCACACAGATCTGAAAACAGCAAGGGCCTTGGAGACCAGGAGTTTGGAAACAAAGGTGTCACTACATGTGGGGTTTTAACTTTGATGAAAAAGAGAAACCCACTCCTTGGCTCCTTTCACATGCTTTAATAGGGGGGCAGCTTCTGGGATCCAAGTGGAGGCAGACACACCGTGTTGTGTTTCTGTGTTAACATTCAAATAGTTAGGCCTAGCAACGGGGATTTGTATTTGTCTGAGATGCATGAGTCAACATAACCCATTTTGTTTGTACTTCTGTCTCAAAAGAAATCTGTTATGCACAAACAAGAAAACATGAAGCATGGCTCTGCCCTAATCTTTTTTTTTAAGTTGATATTTATTGAGCTCTACATTTTTCTCTGCTCCCCTCCCTGCCTCTCCCCTCCCGATTCAACCCTCCCCAAAGGTCCCCATGCTCCTAATTTACTCAGGAGATCTTGTCTTTTTCTACTTTCTACTTCCCATGTAGATTAGATCTATGTAAGTCTCACTTATGGTCCTCATTGTTGTCTGAGTTCTCTGGGATTGTGGTTTGTAGGCTGGTTTTCTTTGCTTCATGTTTAAAAACCACCTATAAGTGAGTATATGTGATAATTGTCTTTCTGGGTCTGGGTTACATCACTCAAAATAATGTTTTCTAGCTCCATCCATTTTCCTGCAAAATTCAAGATTTTTTTTTCTGCTATGTAGTACTCCATTGTGTGAATGTACCACATTTTCCTTATCTATTCTCCAGTTGAGGGGCATTTAGGTTGTTTCCAGGTTCTGGCTATGACAAACAAAGCTGCTATGAACATAGTTGAGCACATGTCCTTGTGGCATGATTGAGCATCCTTTGGTTATATACCCAAAAGTGGTATTACTGGGTCTTGAGGAAGGTTGTTTCCTAATTTCCTAAGAAATTGCCACACTAACATCCAAAGGGGCTGTACCAGCTTGCATTCCCACCAGCAATGTAGGAGTGTTCTCTTTACCCCACAACCTCTCCAGCATAAGTTGTCATCATTGTTTTTGATTTTGGCCATTCTTACAGGTGCAAGACAGTTTTGATTTGCATTTCTCTGATGACTAAGGATGTTGAACATTTCCTTAAGTGTCTTTTAGCCATTTTAGATTCCTCTGTTGAGAGTTCTCTGTTTAGGTCTGTACTCCATTTTTTATTGGGTTATTATATTATATTGTTCTTTTGATGACCAATTTCTTGAGTTCTTTGTATATTTTAGAGATCAGACCTCTGTCTGATGTGGGGTTAGTGAAGATCTTTTCCCATTCTGTAGGCTGTTGTTTTGTCTTGGTGACCATGTCCTTTGCTTTACAGAAGCTTTTCAGTTTCAGGAGGTCCCATTTATTAGTTTCTCTCAGTGTCTGTGCTACTGGGGCTATATTTAGATGTGGTCTCCTATACCATTGCGTTCAAATGTACTTCCCACTTTCTCTTCTATAAGGTTCGGTGTGGCTGGCTTTATTTTGAGGTCCTTGATCCATTTGAACTTGAGTTTTGTGCGTGGTGATAGATATGGGTCTATTTTCATTATTCTACATGTTGATGTCCAGTTATGTCAGCACTACTTGTTAAATATGCTTTCTTTTTTTCATTTGATATTTTTTTCCTTATTTATTTATTTAAAGAATTTCCACTTCCTCCCCTCCTCCCAACATCCTCCTGCTCCCCCCACTCCCTCTTCTTCCTCACCAGTCCCAAGAGCAGTCAGGGTTTCCTGCCCTGTGGGAAGTCCAAGTTCCTCCCCTCTCCCTCCAGGTCCAGGAAGGTGAGCATCCAAACAGACCAGGATCCCAAAAAGCCAGTACATGCAGACAAAACAAGACCCAGTGCCATTGTCAATGGCTTCTCAGTCAGCCCCCATGTCAGCCACATTCAGAGAATCCGGTTTGATCACATGCTCCTTCAGTCACAGTCCAGCTGGCCTTGGTGAGCTCTCATTCGATCAGTCTCCTTGTATCAGTGGGTGAACGTACCCTTCGCGGTCCTGACTTCGTTTTTCATGTTCTCCCTCCTTCTGCTCTTCATTTGGACCTTGGGGGCTCAGTCCAGTGCTCCAATGTGGGTCTCTGTCTCTATCTCCATCCATCATCGGATGAAGGTTCCTACTGGTTCTGCCTTCCTTGCTCACGTTCTCCCTCCCTCTGCTTCTCATTTGAACCTAGGGAGTTAAGTCCAGTGTTCCAATATGTGTCTCTGTCTCTATCTCCATCCTTCGCCAGATGAAGGTTCTGTGGTGACATGCAAAATATTCATGAGTATGGCTATGGGCCAAGGCCAGTTCAGGCACCCTCTCCTCTGCTGCCCAGGGAACAATCTGGGGACCTCTCCTTGGGCCTGGGAACCCCTCCAGAATCAAGTCTCTTGCAAACCCTAAAATGGCTCCCTTAGTTGAGATATAAACTTCCATGCTCCCATAACCATCCTTCCTCCCTCCCCCCATCCCATTCCCCCAAGCCATCCCCAATCCTCCCCCTCTCCCCTCTCCCTAACCATCTCCCCTTACTTCTACCCCTCTCCCCACCGTGCACCCAAGTTTGCCTGGCAATCTTGTCTACTTCTAATATCCAGGAGGATAACTATATGATTTTCTTCAGGTTCACCTTCTTATTTAGCTTCTCTAGGATCACGAATTATGAGTGAGTACATACCATATTCCTCTTTTTGGGTCTGGGTTACCTCACTCAGTAAAGCATTTTCTATTTCCATCCATTTGCATGCAAAATTCAAGATGTCATTGTTTTTTACCGCTGAGTAAAACTCTAATGTGTATATGTTCCACACCTTATTTAACCATTCTTCTATTGAGGGGCACCTAGGTTGTTTCCAGGTTCTGGCTATTACAAATAGTGCAGCTATGAACATAGTTGAACAAATACTTTTGTAGTATGATAGGGCATCTCTTGGGTATATTCCCAAGAGTGGAATTGCTGGGTCCTGAGGGAGGTTGACTCCCGGTTTCCTGAGAAATCGCCACACTGATTTCCACAGTGGCTGCACAAGTTTGCATTCCCACCAACAATGGATGAGTGTTCCCCCCACTCCATATCCTCTCCAACATAGGCTATCATTGGTTTTTTTGTGTTTAGCTATTCTGTCAGGTGTAAGATGGTATCTCAAAGTGGTTTTGATTTGCATTTCCCTGATTGCTAAGGAGGTTGAGCATGACCTTAGTTTAGTTTAGTCCATGACTGATGTGAGAAAAGAGAGGAAGAAGCTCTGAGGAGATGGCTCAATGGATGAGGTGCTTGTCCTACACAAACAAGGAGCTGAGAGGTTGGGGGTGCAGACTTCTCTGAAGCTCACAGTCCAGTCAGCTTGACTGTGCACAGTGGTGGCAGCAAGAGACTCTTTAAGTTCTTAAACATGAGAAAAGATGAGGACTAACATCCAAGGCTGTCCTCTGACCTCCACATGCATGCTATAGCATGTCTGAAGAAGACCTGGTAAGGTTTATTTTAATTATGGATATATGTGTGTGGGTATGTGTTGGTGGAAACTGCTTGTTTGTTTCCTGGCTGCCCAGACCTGAAATAATCACAGAAACTATATTATTTGCAATATAGCTTAAGCATATTTCTACCTAGCTCTTACATCTTAAATTAACCCATTTCTATTATTTTATATTTTACCACGAGGCTTTTTTGCTGGCAAGGTTCTGGTGTGTCTGCCTCTTGCAGTGGCTACATGGTGTCTCATTGACTCTGCTTTCTTTCCTCCTGTATCTGCTTGGCTTGCTCTATTCTTGGCTTGCTCTATTCTGCTAAGGCACTGGCCAATACAGCTTTATTCATTAACCAATAATTCACAGCATATAGAGGGGAATCCCTCATCAGGTTTGTGTAAATGGAGACTTCTTATATCTTAAATTAACCCATTTCTATTAATCTATGAATTACCACGTGATTGTGGTGTACTGGTAAGGTTCCAGAATCTTTCTCCTTTAACAGCTGCATGGTGTATACCTGACTCTGCCTACTTTTTCCCTACAATCAGTTTACTTTTCCCGCTTAGCTCTATTCTGGCCTTCCATAGGCCAAAGCAGCTTTTTATTAACCAATGGTAATAAAATATATTCCTAGCATACAGAGGGGAATCCAACATCATCATCTCTTCTGTCTAAATAAAAAGGAAGGTTTTAACTTTAACATAGTAAAATTACATATATAAAACAGTTATCAGTCAAGAATTTAGTTACAATATTTCTAATATCTAATTTATATTTTATTATAACTAAGGAAAACTATAACTATCTGTCTTTAACTCCATCAAAGACCCACAAGGATATATTACCTAAGTATACAGGAAGTACCTTGTAAGCAACTTTTAAAACTCTATTAACAGAGACATTTCGTTGCCTGGACAGTCACCCAAAGTTCTTCTGTAACATTGGCATCCATCTTCAACCTATAGGCCCATAACATACAGCAGACTTTTCCATGAATTTAGGAATTTGAAAGAATGTCCCATCTATATTGGTTGTTTGTCAGTTACTTTCCTCTGTGTCCTACAGAATATCTGGCAGTTTCTTTTGTGAAGCAGGAATTCTGAAGGACTACCTCATCTTTTTTAGTCCAGCAAAGGTCACTTTCCTGTGGGTCTTGAATGTCCAGTTTACACAGCATACTGTCAAGCAGTCCAAGCATGAGAAGCTTATTGCTCAAATGGCTTATCTTGCCACAAAGATAGCAAACTCCATAAGGTGTTTCTTCAGTGCCCATCATCTCTGAAATAAATTGGTACTGCCAGGAGCAGATGTGTTTCATTGTCATGAATATACCTAAATTAACAAAACATTTCAAATGCCAAATTTTGTAGGTCTTTGGCGTGTTGAAGATTTATCTGTTCAACCGAAATACATCTCTGTATATTTAGAAAACCTAACATAATTAAAAATTTAATTATTTTATGTGACTATTAATCTGTATCTCTTAACTATACATTACACTTTAAATGAGCTGTACAAAACAGGAGCAGAAATACATAAACACAGTGCAACCAAATCAACTTTCAGTTTGTTTCAATAGACCAAGAGCTGTACTAATGCAAAATATTAATTTCTATATCATTTCTTCCCATTTTTTTTTCAAGAAAGATGTTGACTGTGACCATTTAACTATAATCAACCCCCTTTAAATGAAAAGAAACAATCATGGTGGGAACTTGGTGTAATTTTTTTCCAAACTTCTTGCTCTTTGTTAGGTGAAGTATTTTTAGGGTTTTTGGAGACCTTTTAGGGGGTCTTGTTTTATCAAGCCATATTAGCCTAGAAGGAATCCACAGGTTCTCATCTAATGTGGAAACAAAAACAGAATCTCTTTCTAAAACTAATATATCCTTAAACTCAGATTTTGAAGTCAAGATACCTTTAACATATATATGTTGGTTTAGCTTAGCAACCCATACAATGAAATGTCTCTCTGAACTTAGTTCATTCGCTGTCGAAAAATTTAAAGACAACACAATACTATACATAACCCAGACTCTGTGTATTTTCCATTTTTATGTGGATTTTTTACTCTATTACTTTTTAGTATTTATTATTTTTACTCCTTTAATCTATGACTGTACTCTCCTAAGTCTAAGTACATTTATCCAACACTGACCCATTTAGAGGTCTTTTTTTTTTTTGTCTGAATTTGTCTTTATTGTGTATCTATAATTCTGTTCTGACTAGGAGCTCCTCTTAAAATGCTAAGCTAGGACTAACACTGCTGCTTTGCCTGTTGATTTCACCCAGTCCAACATGACAGAGGCATGTTCACCACTCATCACCCCAGCTCCAGGGATGCAGCGGGTCTTTGTCACCATTAAGCAATTTATAGCACGCTGCTCACAAACCCCATTTAAGTGCTCTGTAGTAGAAACTCTTGAAAGAGCCAGAGCCACGTAGCCAGCATAAATCACACAGTTTTTGCTGCTAATGCTGAGTCAGGAAGCCTTCTCTTAAAGGAGCCTTGCCTCTGCTCACCACCAGCAAACAGAGTCTATCTGAAAATATGTGGCTACCAAGAAGCTCCAATTGACTCCCATTTCTGTGGTTCTAGAAGACCTTTCTTGAAAGGTTTTTTGGCTTTATGTGGATGTACATTGCCCTACATTGGGCATCATTATGTAAACAGAGACTGCAGTTTGTTTCCCCGCTGCCCAGGCCCAAATAATTACACAGAAACTATAATTACAACACTGTTTGGCCAATGACCCAGGTGTATTTCTAGCTAGCTCTTACATCTTAAATTATCCCATCTCTATTAATATGTGTATCACTACGAGGCTGTGGCCTACTGGTAAGGTTCTGGCATCTTTCTCCTTCAGCAGTTACAATTTGTCTGCCTGATTTCACCTTCTTTTCTCCTGTATTCAGTTTGGTTTTCTGACCTAGCTCTATACTGGCCTGCCATAGACCAAAGCAGCTTTTTTATTAACCAATGGTAATAAAACATATTAATAACATACATAGGGGAAATCCCAATCAGGTATGTGTACATGTGAGTGCCCAAGCTGTACACACACCCACATCCTGAAAGATTTTTAAAAAAGGAAGAGGAGGAAGTCCAGAGTTCCTTCCAGAGGTATCGTCTAATACTATAACTTTTTCCGTCTGCCCTTAAGGCTCCTTATCCTCCAGTAGCGTTCTTGTTGGGTGCCAAGCATTTAATACATAGGACTTGGGGGCACTTATCTAAATCACAGTGGCATTCCATGTGGTTTTTCTGTTTACTCATTAGTTCCTTCAGAGCACAGGTAATGAATTCATATCTCAAACACTGTTAGGTGCCATGCTATACAGAGCAGTGCAGTACATAGTGGTAGGAACACTTCAGGGGTGATTCTGCATTAAATCCTAAGGCCATGGAGAATGTACTTACAAGGTTGGTACTGTCAAGACAGGTACTCTGTGAGCCACTCAGAGTAACTAATAAGACAGGGATGGCAGAAAGCGCTGCTTCCCATTAGTAGATAGAGAGGAACTCATTATTTGTCCTTTGGTACTGGGAATTTCCCATCTCCACAGAACTGCTCATTTTGGAAGCATTTCATCCTAGATGCCATAGTAGAGATAGAAAAATGTTGTGAGAAAATACACAGGGCTTTGAAATCTGGGTCTGTATTCTGTGCGTACGATTTCTGTCCTACTTTGGTTTCTCTGTTCCTGTGATAAATACCAACTAAACCAACTTAGAGAGGAAAGGGTGTGTTTCATTTTACACTTTCTCATCACAGTCTGTCACTGAGTCCGTCAGGGCAGAAACCCAAGGCAGAATCCTGAAGGTAGGAAGTGAAGCAGAGACTGTAGAGGAGTGGTTTACTGGCTTGCTCTGTGGCTTGTTAGCTTGCTTTCTCATATAAACTAGGACCACCTGCCTAGGGGTGGCACCACCTACATTGGGCTTTTTTTTTCTTCCCATCTCACTCATTAATGAAAAAAAATGCCCTACATAAATGCCCACAGGTTAATCTTATGGAGGCCATTCTTCAATTGAGATCCACTCTTCCAAGATGATTCTAGTGTGTGTGGCATTGACAAAGTCTAACTGGAGCTCATCCTGCCAGTCAGAATGGCTTCAGACATACAAGCCACCTGTCTCCTGAGTGCTTACATCAAAGGAATCCCAGCATAGCTGATGAAGGCAGATTCTGTGATTCAAGGGCTGTCTGCTTTACTTAGTGAGTCCAGTGCAGCCATGGCTACATAGTGAGGCTGTGTGGGTTTGTGCGTATTTGAGTGCAGTGCCTGAGGAGTACAGAGAGAGTAAATCCTCTGGTACTGGAATTAACTCATGTCTTCCTCTGAGCATCTCTCCAGTCTTTACCTGGTACCCATCATTCCATCGATAGATTCCGTTTTATGTTTCTGAAAATGGGGGGCAGTGCCAGGCTACCTGTCAGGGCTTCTACATGCCAGGCCTCAAATCCTGCGGGATTTTACCTTTAGGGAGTTGGGAGCAAATTATGCACACTGGGAAACAAGTTCTCTTTGCTATGCCACCGCGTTCCACATCTCCAGTGTTTGGTCCTGTTTATTACTATAAGATGTGGGATTGAGGTTTATAGCTTAAGGTACTGCTGTCAACTTGCTTGACACTTCTTGTGTGAATTTCCTAGGTAATTGGTGATATTTGTGGTAGGAAGGGTTTGTTTCTGTGGCAACTCAACTCTGCATTATAGCCTCCTGACTACTCAGGGTTTAGGGTTAGTTCTGAACCATTAGCTGGGGATCTGCCTCGCTGGTTAACTCTGAGCCCATGACCCTTGGGTTTGATTTAGCCAGTGCTTACTGAGCACTGACTATTCTGAGAAGGGAGGGGTAAACAGTCATAATCCCTTCATGAGAAGACTTCCGCAAATGCATGATGTTTGGTTTTAGGATGGCAGCCTTGGGCTGTCACTCTAGGAACTTGCTTCTCCTCATATGTAGCCTGTCTTTGCTTTTTGATCTCTTCGCAGGATGAGTGCATGAAGAAAAAATTTCAGGATCTACTGGCTCAGGAAAAGAATTTGATGGCCCTCCCCTTGACTCCCGCTCAGGTATTTTGATGACTGAACTGTAGCCTAGAATTAAATCTCTGATGAGCAACTCTAATGACTGAAGATTCTATGCAGTGGCAGGTGCTTAATGACAGGCTTGGTAACATACACATATAATCTCGGCACTTAGGAGATGGAGACAGGGCATTGAATCTGGACAGAGGCAGGGGAATTCTGAGTTATGGATTGGTTTGGTCTACATAGTGTGACTCTATCTTACAAGTATAGTATAGTAGATACTTATTTTTTTACTTGCTGGCCATACTTGGGATTGAACCTGGGGCCCATGCTGTTTAAGCAAGCCTTCCAGGCCAAGCCAGTGTCTCTATTCTTTGTTTAATTTATGTTCCTGCAACTCTGGAAGATTTAATAATGCAGGTTGTGTTGCATGAATTGGAGCAACAGATATAGAGCTTGTTAATCCAAAGGTCTTTTTCATGGCAAGGTGGAATACCCTGTTAGAGGCACAAATTTACGTTTCTGAAAAATGTAAAACTTGAGCAAGCAGTCTATGATGATTTTCTCTTTCTAAGTTTTTTTTTTTGGTTAGTGAGTAAGATAATGAGTTTTATTGTGGTGATTTCTTGATTGCAGTTTTATTCTTTTAAAGTTCTTTGTAAGCATAAACTAGTATGCTTATTTATTCCTGTTCTGTTTTGCTTTGGTCAATGATCTTGCTCCTTTATTCTTGCTGTTTTTTTCTTGATTTTATAAATAGGAAAATAAATTATGACAGAAAAGATTGTTGTTCCCATGAAACAGCAAAGCTTGTGGCTATGAGAGAGATTAGGTCCCCTATGCACATTGTGCTGGGGGTTGAGCAGGACTCAGTGCGAGGCAAGCCCCCTTTAACACAGGTCAGGGGATGATGACTGAGAGAAGCTGTTGGTGCCGCTGCTATCCGTGTTTAGGTGTTCTTCAGCTTACATCCTGTGTGCTCACATCCTGGGGGAACTCAGTCTTCAGTTGGAGGCATTTTAAAACTTAAAAACTTCCTTTAATAATTCCAGTCTCTGTGACACAATAGTGTGTGAGCTCTCCTGGTACTCCTAACCCCGTGCTTTGCTGGGAGCTCTGACTGCCTTAAATCATGCCTGACCCAGAATTTTGCTAGAGAGAGGAGAGATCCAAATTTGAACTTGATTTTGTATCATTGTAAGGCAAAAAAATAAAACAAAACTCAAACAACAACAAACGAAAAATAAAAAACTGAACATACATTAGCAGTTAGAGATCCCCAGGCAGAGTAGATAAGCATCTTGATTCCAGAGGCATATTAGGAGGATTCATTTGTCGTGACCACTAGTGATTCTTGATCCTTACCATTTCCCATGAAATGCCCCCATGCTATGAGGAGTTTTGATAGAAGCCGTGCTTTTCTTATGAACATTTCTCCCTTTGCTTTATTTCAAGCCTCCCAGTCGAAAGCGGCCCCTGGAACAGGATGTGGAGGATGTTAAGAACTCAAAGTATCGCACCGTATGTGATGAACTGGTTTGAACTTAACTGGTAGCGCACATCTTTAAATCCCAGCACCGGGGAGACAGAGGCAGGTGGATCATTGTGAGTCTGATGCCAGCCTGGTCTACAGAGCAAGTTCCAGGACAACCAGGGCTGTTACACAGAGAAATCCTGTCTCTCAAAACCAAAAAGAAAAAGAAAGGGAAAAAAAAAGGAAGAAATGTGCTTTTTTTTTTATACTGCTGTTGTCTTTTCCACCGAGAAAAGTCTTTTTTTTTTTTTAAGCTATGTATTTTAATGGTGAGAATAACTGCTTTTCCATCACTGATACTATTATGCCCAGATCATGGAGTCCCCCATAACTAACTAGAAGACCAAGGCCTGTATGTAAAAGCAAAGAGCCTTTATTACACAAGCTTGCATACTTGAGCTCTCCATGTGTCCATCACATTGGAGTAGTTGGAGAGTTGGCTTAGTTAGGGTTGGGTTTTTGTGGTAGCAAAGTTCGGGGTGAGGGATTTCTAAGGTTCAGGATCCCTGATTGGCTGACATCTGTATAGGGGTTTCCTGGTGAAAAGCAATGTTTGTGTGATGGCAGATGATCCTATCTACAACTGTTGGAACATTGGGAATTTGTTTTTGATGGTCTGTTCCTGGGTGGTGCCTGGGTGTTCTCAGTTTGTGGTCTTTTTTATAACCAGGTATTGCCTCAGGGTAAACTCCTGAGACTCGGGCCTCTATTGAGCTTGTCATGACTGCCTCCCATAATACACAATTAAAAACTGTGGGGAAAACAAAATAACAAGAAAAAACTTTGTGGAAATTGGCCTCTGGACTTATACTTCACGAATAGCACTTTAGATGAATACCTTTTTCTTTAAAAAAGAATGTTAGGGGTCTGTGTGGAAAGATAGTTTAGTGTTTGAGAGCACCCCTGTAGAGTACTCAAGTTAGGTTATTCACACCCATGTAACTACAGTTCCAGGAAATCTGATGCCTCTTCTGGCTTCTATGGCTATCCCCCCCCCCCCGCCATATTCATGTACACAGATACACATAAACATTAAATATTCTAAAATAATGTTAAAAGTTGTTGTGTTTTTTATATGGGTCTTCACCTTGACAATTGTCACATGTCTGGCTTCTCAAGACATCACTGGTTTTAGTTCAAGCTGAATACAAAGTCTAAAGGTGCGTTAGAAAATCTCAGTCCTGCAGGGTGATGACTACATATCTCTGAGTTCAAGGCCAGCCTGGTCTAGAGAGCAAGTTCCAGAACAGCCAGAGCTACACAGAGAAACCACTACCAAAAGTCTAAGTCCCTTAGAAAGGAAAGGGCATGGTGATGTTGGGTGGCCGAGGAGCCCATGTGGTGGCAGGCATGTTGCTCCTAGTATTGTGAGCCCATGTAGTGGCAGGCATGTTGCTCTTACTGTTGTAAGCCAGTCTGGAATTAATATCAGCCTTCTACAATCTATCCCTGTGAGAAGCAGAAACAGCAAATTAGTGAGTTCAAGGGAAGCCTGAGCTGTATAGTGAGACTCTTGTCTTAAAAACAAATGAAACAAAGAAGTTATCCTCAGACCTATATAGTTTACATCTCTGAACACCTGGGCTTCATTGAGATATTAATTTTCCCGAAAATTTTAAGGTGATTGAGGGGAAACAAGCTCCACTGGGAGCAGAAGCCAAGAGCAAATCCAGCCCTGGGAGCCAACCCAGTCCTGAGACAGACCAGGATTGAGCCAATAACCTGACCATCGGAATCTGAGTGGGAATGAACCAGTTGCCTAAGACATAGAGAGAACAAGTTCCATCAGGAGCAGAAGCCAGAAGCAAACCCAGTCCTGGGACATGGGCGGATCAGGACTGAGCCAATGACAGGATTCAGAGTCAGCGATCACCACAACAGGTCCAATTTCAAGCCAGGGACTTCAGCAGGAGGAGATCCAGACGAAGATTGACAGAAATAGAACAAAGCCAGCAGCCTAGACCAAAGTAGGCCTGAGACAACAAACTCCAAGGGAGGAGACCAAAGCACAGTAGCACTGAGCTACCTCAGGAACAGGAATAATCAACAGGGTAACTAGAACTGTGACACTGACTGTACCACAAGGAACAACCATCTGAGCTTTGGATTCAACAGAACCTCAGACAGTCCCAACCACACCTATAAGAGGAAAAGATGAATAGAAAAGGTAAGATCACATGCTACACCACAAAGAGCAACACAATACCAGTAAAACCTAAAGACCCTACAAAAGTAAGACCTGAACAACCAAATATGGATGAACCAGAAGAAAATGATCTATAAAATAACTTCAAGAGAATGTTTGAAATTTGTAAAGATGAAATAAGAAATTATCTTAAAGAAATGGAGCAAAAAACCCCAAAAAGTTGGAAGATATGAGCAAATTACTTAAAGAAAACCAAGAAAAAGAACTCAAACATATTAAAGAAACTATTAAGGACTTGAAAACTGAGATAGAGAAAATAAAACACAAAGCAAAGGAATTATAGAAACAGAAATCATGAGAAAAAGACCAGCAACCACAAACACGAGCACGAACAACAGAATACAAGAGGTGGAAGAGAGAATCTCAAGTGCTGAAGATACAATAGAGGAAATAGACTCATCAGTTAAAGAAAACATTAAATCTAACCAAAGCTTAACCCAAAATATCCAGGAAATATGGGACACCATTAAAAGGCCAAATCTTAGAATAATAGGTATAGAAGAAGTTCAACTCAAAAGGCACAGAAAATTTATTTAACAAAATCATAGAAGAAAACTTTTCCTTCATAAAGAAAGATATGCCTATGAAGATACAAGAAGCTTACAGAACACCAAATAGACTGGACCCAAAAAATAAATCCTCTCACCACAAATAATCAAAACACTAAACATAGGGAGTAAAGAAAGAATATTAAGAGGGCCGGCTTGTTGGGGTATCTGTCCCGCCCAGTACCCCACAACCGGCAAGCCCCAATAAAAATCACACACAGGACTCCATAAGATTATAAACTGATTGGCCCTTAGCTCTGCCTACTTACTAGTTCTTATAACTTTTGTTACCCCATTATCCTTATCTATGTTAGCCATATGGGTTGGTACCTTTTTCAGATGTCACCTCACATGTTGCTTCCTCGGTGATCTGGGCAGGAGTGGCGGAGGGTGCTTCCTGCTTCCCAGAATACTCCCAGTCTCTTTGCTCCATTCATACTTCCTGTCTGACTTTCCCACCTATACTGCCTGCCTGGCCAATCAGCGTTTTATTAAAATATGATTGACAGAATACAGACAATTCTCCCACACCAAAGAGCTGCAAAGGAAAAAAGCCAAGTAACATATAAAGGTAGACCTATCAGAAATACACCTCACTTCTCATTGGAGATGATGAAAGCCAGAAGGTCATGGTCAAGCATTATGCAGACATTAAGAGACCACAGATGCTAGCCCAGACTACTATATCCAGCAAAACTGTCAATCACTAGATTTCACCAATACCTAGGCACAACCCCAGCCCTACACAAAATATTAGAAGGAAAACTCCAACCCAAGGAAGATGGCTACACCAACAAAACACAATTGATGATATCATAACAGCAAATACCAAAGAAGAAAAAAATGCACAAATTAATATCACCAATGATGAAAACTAAATTAACAGGAGATAACAAACACTGGTCATATCACTTAATGTAAATGGACTCAACTCACCTATAAAAAGGCACAGGCTAACAGATTGGATACGAAAACAGAATCCATCCCTCTTCTGCATACAAGAAACGCATCTCAACCTCAAAGACAGACATCATCTCAGAGTAAAAAGTTGGGAAAAAAATATACCAATGAAATGGACCTAAGAAACAAGCAGGTGTAGCTATCCTAATATCTAACAAGATAGACTTCAAAATAAAATCAGTCAAAAGAGACAAAGAAGGACATTTCATATTAGTCACAGGAAAAATCCATCAAGAGGAAATTTCAATACTGAACACTTAAGCCCCTAATACAAGGGCACCCTCATGTCAAAGAAATACTTTTAAAACTTAAATCATATATTAAACCCCACACATTAATAGTGTGGAAATTCATCACTTCCCTCTAACCACTGGACAGGTCAGTCAGACAAAAAATGAACAGAGAAATAAGAGAACGATCAGATGTTATGACTCAAATGGACTTAACAGACATCAATAGAATATTCCATCCAAAGAGAAAAGAATATACCTTCTCAGCTCCTCATGGAATCTTCTCAAAAGTTGACCACATACTCGGTAACAAAACAAACCTCAACAAATACAAAAATAAAAAGGAATAACCCAATGTAACTTATCAGATCACCATCCTTTAAAACTAGAAGTCAACAGCAATACTAATTCCAGAAAACCCACGAACATGGAAATTAAACAATGCTCACCTGAATCATCAATGGCTCAAGGAAGAAATACAGAAGGAAATTAAAGATTTTCCAAAATTCAATGAAAATGACCACACTACAGAGCCAAATTTATGGGACACAATGAAAGCAGTGTTAAGAGGAAAGTTCATAGCACTAAATGCCTACATAAAGAAGCTGGAAAAAACCTACACTACTGATTAAGAGAACTAGACGGCAGGAAATAATAAAAATTGAGAGCTGAAATTAACAAAATAGAGACAAAGAAAACAATACAAAGAATCAATAGGACAAAGAATTGGTTCTTTGAGAAAATCAACAGAATAGACAAACCTTTATCCAAACTAACCAACAGGTAGAGAGAGAATATCCAAATTAACAAAATCAGAAATGAAAAGGGGAACATAGCAACAGACACGGAGGAAATCCAGAGAATCATCAGGTCATATTTTGAAAACCTGTACTCCACAAAATTGGAAAACGTAAAGGAAATGGACAACTTTCTGGATAAATATCACTTACCACATTTAAATCAAGACCAGATAAGCAAATTAAACAGACCTATAACTGCTGAAGAAATAGAAACAGTCATCAAAAGTCTCCCAACCAAAAAAGGCCCTGAACCAGATGATTTCAGCTCAGAATTCTACAAGACTTTCAAAGAAGAATTAATACCAATACTCCTTAAATTATTCCACACAATAGAAACAGAGGGAACATTGCCAAACTCTGTTTATAAGGCTACAATTACCTTGATACCCACACTACAGAAAGACAATACTAAGAAAGAGAATTACAGACCAATCTCACTCATGAACACTGATGCAAAAATACTAAATAAAATACTGGCAAATCAAATCCAAGAACACATCAAAACCATCATCCACCATGACCAAGTCAGCTTCATCCCACAGATGCAGGGATGGTTCAACATGTGAAAATCTGTCAACATAATCCACCATATAAACAAGCTGAAAAATAAAAATCACATGATCATCTCATTAGATGCTGAAAAACCATTTGACAAAATACAACATCCCTTCATGATAAAGGTCTTGGACAGAGCAGGGATACAAGGAACATACCTAAACATAATTAAGGCAATAAATATACTGCAAGCCAACATCAAAGTAAATGGAGAGAAACTCCCAGCGATTCTACTGAAATCAGGAACAAGACAAGGTTGTTCACTCTCTCCATATCTATTCAAATAGTTCTTGAGGTCCTAGCTAGAGCAATAAGACACCAAAGGGAGATCAAATTGGAAAAGAAGTCAAACTCTCAGTGTTTGCTGAGGATATGATAGTTTATGTAACTGATCCCAAAAATTCTGTAGGTACCAAGGTCTTTTTCCCTTCTTCCTGGCGATTCACAGGGCCGTGTGACCTCCGGCTCCCTGGAGATTCTGCACTAGCACTGGCTTGAGGGGATAGCTTAGGAAGAACCTGGCTCTCTTTGTTATGGTGATTCCACCTGTATTCAAGGTTCTAGCAGTGGGCTCCACAAGCCTGGCCCCTCCCAGCTGATTCTGCCTGAGGCGCAGGGGCCTTTAATTCTCCTTCTCCTGCTCCTGTTGGGAGGAGGCCTTGCCCTTCTGATCCCCCTTGCCCACTTTTATAAATACCCGACTTGAGTTTAATAAAGTGGCCATTTACTCTTGGTAAGTGAGCAAGGTCTCTTTTTGTGTGTCTGTTTTAAACCCTCAGGACAGTCGTCCATTCTCATGGGCCCGAGTTTGGGAAGGCACGCGCCTGGATCAGGTGTGGGTATCCACAGGAAGGCGGGGGTCCTACAAAATTCTACCAACGAACTTCTACAACTCATAAACACTTTCAGCAATGTAGCTGGATACAAGATTAACTCAAAAAAACAAAAACAAAAACTAAAAACAGTAGCCCTCCTGTACAAAGTTGATAAAAGGGCTGGGGAAGAAATCAGAGATTCCACACCCTTCACAATAGCCACAAATAGCATAAAATATCTCGGAGTAAGTAACTCTAACCAAACAAGTGGAAGACTTGTAGGACAAGAAATTTAAATCTTTGAAGAAAGAAACTGAAGAAAATACCAGAAAGTGGAAAGATATCCCTTGCTCTTGGGTAGGCAGAATTAACATACCAAAAATGGCAATCTTAACAAAAGCAATGTACAGATTCAACGCAATGCCCATCAAAATCCCAGCAAAATTCTTCACAGACCTCAAAAGAACAGTACTCAATATGGAAAAGCAAAAAACCAAACAAACAAATAAACAAAAAACAGGATAGCCAAAAAAATCCCGTGCAATAAAAGAACTTCTGGAGGCATCATAATCCCTGACTTCAAACTTGACTACAGAGCTACAGTACTGAGAACAGCCTGATACTGGCATAAGAACAGACAGGAGGATCATTGGAACTGAATAGAAGACCCAGATATCAATTACACGTCTTTGAACACTTGATCTTTGATAAAGAAGCAAAAAATATCAAATGGAAAAGAGAAAGCATATTTAACAAGTAGTGCTGGCATAACTGGGTATCAACATGTAGAAGAATGAAAATAGACCCATATCTATCACCATGCCCCAAACTCAAGTCCAAATGGATCAAAGACCTCAACATAAGGCCAGCTACACTGAACCTTATAGACAAGTGTCAAGTTGAGAGCATAGGCCCCAGCCCCTTGCATCTATTCCAGCCCCCAGGCCTCATCTGGACTCCAAATTCCAGCAGGCCAGGACTTGATCCCTTCCCAATGTATTTAAATGAGCCCCCAAAAGAGTAACACATGGCCTCCCTTTTTCTTCCGGTGATTGATGATCTTGTTCCCGTGGTTTCCTGGTTCCCCCTTGGGGCCACCTGAGAGCACAGAACCCCCATTAAACCTGAATATTTCTTATTTTGGCTTCTTTTGATTTGGCTTGATTGGCAGGGAGCTCGTGTTCGGAGATATTTCTAACAATGAGAAAGTGGGAAGTACACTTGAATGCATTGCCAAAGGGAACCACTTCCTAAATATAGTCCCAGCAGCACAGACACTGAAGGAAACAATAAATGGGACCTCCTGAAACTGAAAAGCTTCTGTAAAGCAAAGAACATGGTCACCAAGACAAAAATGACAGCCTACAGAATGGGAAAAGATCTTCACTAACCCCACATCAGACAGAGGTCTGATCTCCAAAATATACAAAGAACTCAAGAAATTGGACACCAAAAGATCACATAATCCAATAAAAAAAAAATGGAGTACAGACCTAAACAGAGAACTCTCAACAGAGGTATCTAAACTGGTGGAAAGACACTTATGGAAATGTTCAACATCCTTAGTCATCAGAGAAATGCAAATCAAAACTGTCTTGCATTTGTAAGAATGGCCAAAATCAAAACCAATGATGACAACTTATGCTGGAAAGGTTGTGGGGTAAAGAGAACACTCCTACATTGCTGGTGGGAATGCAAGCTGGTACAGCCCCTTTGGATGTCAGTGTGACAATTTCTTAGAAAATTAGGTAACAACCTTCCTTAAGACCCAGTAATACCACTTTTGGGTATATAACCAAAGGATTCTCAATTGTGCCACATCTATATTCATAGCAGCTTTGTTTGTCATAGTCAGAACCTGGAAACAACCTAAATGCCCCTCAACTGGAGAATAGATAAGGAAAATGTGGTACATTTACACAATGGAGTACTACATAGCAGAAAAAAAAAAACTGACATCTTGAATTTTGCAGGAAAATGGATGGAGCTAGAAAACATTATTTTGAGTGATGTAACCCAGACCCAGAAAGACAATTATCACATGTTCTCACTTATAGGTGATTTTTAAACATAAAGCAAAGAAAACCAGCCTACAAACCACAATCCCAGAGAACTTAGACAACAATGAGGACACTAAGAGAGACTTGCATAGATCTAATCTACATGGGAAGTAGAAAGTAGGAAAAGAAAAGATCTCCTGAGTAAATTAGGAGCATGGGGACCTTTGGGGAGGGTTGAGGCAGGAGGGGAGAGGCAGGAAGGGGAGCAGAGAAAAATGTAGAGCTCAATAAAAAAATATTTATTTTTGTTTTGTATAAATGAGTTATGTCTGCATGTTTGTACATTTTGTGGGTGCCTTATGCCCATGAAGGCAACAAGAGATCACTGGAGTTACATATGATCATATTGACTCTGGGATGTGAACGCAAGATCTCAGTAAAAGCAGCAAGTTCTCTGAATTCAAGGATTTTCCTTTTATCTTGAGCCCTGAACTGCCAAAAGTAGCATTTCTTGTATTCTATAAGCCTGTCTGCAGGGACAACCCTTTGACATGGCAGAAATGGAAACGTTGTTGGTGGCCCACACTTTACCTCATTAAAAGTGGAATTGTTTATATGGCTGGAGTTAGTAGCCACCAGAATACAGGGAGTTCTAATGGAGACTTCTCTGTTTCTGTCCATTGTAAATGTAAATTTGCTGGTTGATGATAGACCACACTAGGTTGCTGGTCAGGCTATCAACTAAGCAGTAGCTTCAGAAACTCTTTACCTGGAAAAGACAGTCATGCTGAGCACACATCTGTTCCTGAGAGTGGTGGTTGGTAGTTCTAAGGCTGTTCAAATGTTCTGAGGTTTAGCTGGCCTAGTGCTGGGGGCTATTGGCAATTGAGTGGCTTGAATATTTAAGGCTGTAAAGCTAAGGAAGACAAAAGAGGGGCCATAGATTCGTGATAGGTCTCTCTAGGTATTAGAGCCTGGGGGAAAGAAGCCCCTACAGTGGATTTTAGGGCAGAGGTTATGGTGAGAAGAGCCACAGGTTGTTGATATAAAGAACCTGACTTCCCTGCCAAGTACTTTGGTATGCTAATAGGCAACTTTAATAGCCTTTTGATCCCAGTGATCCCCCCTTCCCCATTATAGGGCCAATCTTTGTAAACCTGGCTGTCCTGGAACTCAGAGAGATCTGCTTGCCTCTGCCTCCTGAGTGTTGGGTTTAAAAGCATGTGCCACCACACCCAGAAACCTCAGTTTCTTTTGGTCCCGACACTGGGTGAACCTTTTTCTTCCATAAGTGGGAGCTAGATGCACTTGGGTCCATATATGGAAAGAACTACATGAGAAGGAAGCAATCACAGATTGAAGATTCAAAACTTATTTGATTGACAGGTTGATCCAGGTGCAGACAAGATCCCAGTTGCAACTATGCTTGTAGGTGAGATACCATTCCAGGACCTTAGTTATATGTTCAGGGATATTCCTTTTTGTTTACTCCTGAAAGACTCCCGTGGGCGTCTTCCTTCGGGAGAGACCCCGTGCCCAAAGAGCAGTCAAAAACACGCGGCCGGATGCAATCAGCAAGAGGTTTATTGAATACGCAGGTACCTGGGGCGACAGAGTCTCTCGGAGGACTTGCGCGCCCGCAGGTTGGGGTGAGGGGTTCTTATAGGAGAGCAAAAAGCGAGGTTTACAGAAGCAAGATGCAGGGTGGTAAATTCTTAACCTAAATAACAATGAGGGGACTACTTAGCGGTTTACTGTTCCTCCTATCCTGCCCCCCTTTCCTGGCTGGCGACCAGATGTCTGATTGCACAGCCCCTGACTCGTGACGAGCCCCGCTTTATACGTCACTCAGGCCTTGCAATCCTCTCTTTCTTTGTTCCTATGGCCAGTCCATAAATCCCCTGTCTTGCAGCCAGATAAGGCTGTCCTTGCTCTAACCTCAGGTATCTTTGCTCAGCATTCCGGAGGCCCTGAATTAAGCTTGTTATCTGCTCAGCATTCTGGAGGTCCTGAACTGAGCTTGTTATCTGCTCAGCATTCCGGAGGTCCTGAACTGAGCTTGTTATCTGCTCAGCATTCCGGAGGTCCTGAGCTGAGCTTGTTATCTGTGAACCTTTGCAAAACGGTATAACTATGGTTAAAACGAGTTGGGGTCCTTCACTCCAGATTGAATTTATTTGTGTCACTTACATGTGGAAAAGACAAGAGGAACAGCCAGCTACATAAAACTTCCAAGAGTATCCAGGCAGTGGCACATTCCAGGAGGTAGTTTGAGGCCTTCTAGGTAGTATGGGAAATAAATTCCAAGATATTCTTTACCGGTAGGGGAAATGTTCTCTTTATTATTTTTCCTGCTAGTTTTTGGTGTGTGTGTGTGTGTGTGTGTGTGTGTGTGTTTGTTGAGAGAGATCCAATGTAGAGAGAGCTGTAGGGAGAATGGTTGGGCGAACCCCTTCCTGCTAATTACACCACAGAGTTTAAAAGCTGATTTCCTTTTATTAATTTGTTTTGTTTTTTTGGAGGGGGCACTTTGGAAAGATGCAGCAGAAATTATACCTGCAGTTTGGGACAGCCTGTGTGTGCCAGACATTGTGTGCGCATTATTATTTTTTATGTGCATTGGTGTTTTGGGTGGATATATGTCCGAGGTGGTTGGGTACCCTGGGACTGGAGTTACAGATGTTATCATTCATGATGTTGGTGGCCCTAGGCAGTTCCCAGGAGGGGCTGCAGTGACAGGAGGCCGCAGAAGGGTCCCTTGGCGGATGGGAGACACACACACACCATGCAGAGATAGCTTGGGTGTCAAGTGGGTATTTTAAAGGGTTTAAGTGTAAGGGGAGGGAGGGAGAGAGCAGGCTGGAGGAGAGGCAGGAGATCTGCTTGCCTAGCAGGCAGGGCGAGAAGGGCAAGGGGGTGGGGGGTGGGAGATTGAGAGTGGGCGGGACTTGTCTCTAATAGGGGCAGGGTACCCAGGCGACAGGCCAGGCCAGCAGGTTTACTTTTACAACAGAGAGTTGTGAGCTGCCATGCGGATGCTGGGAATTGAACAGGGTCCTCTGGAAGAGCAACCAGAGCTCCACAATATTCTTTTAGGTTTCTTTGAATCAAGATTTTTCTGTGTAGTTCTGGCTGCTCTGGAATTTGCTCTGTAGACCAGGCTGGCCTCGAACTAAGAGATCCGCCTGCCTCAGTCTCTGAAGGGTTCTGGGATTAAAGGCGTGCTCCACCACTACCTATAAATTCATGGTTTTAAGGAGAGTAGGCGTAGCATCTTTTCTAGGGATCTCTCGGTTAACAGCTCAAAACACTAGATCTCGCCTGCAGAGAGCCACCAAGTGAGGACGAGGCGCCGAGTACTTGGATGCAGGAGGTGGGCTTCTGAAGACTCGATTCTGAGCGTCCAAGGGAGAGCACTGGCGTGCCTTCACTAGCCCCGACCCCGCGTGGTGCCCTCCGGGGGGTCCGCAGCGCGGCGGGCGGCTGCTCAGAGCCGGGAACAGCGACCCCTGCTTCGGGAGGGCTCGGCCGGGCACGTACTTGCGCGGTGCGTGCGCGTCGAGGGCGGGGGCGCTCGGCGGCGCGCGGCACGGCGGGAACATGGCGCGCGGGAGCAGTGCGCGCGCCTAGCCGGCGGGACCGTTAGCTCTGGGCGGACGCTGACGGGCCCCGCGGGGATGGAACAGCCGCTGACGCTGGCGCCCGAGCCCGGCTCGGCGCGGAGTCGCAGGCGGCGGGAGCCTGAGTCTCCGCCGGCGCCGGTGAGTGTGAGCAGGGCGCGGGCCGGGAGACTTTCTTTGTGAAACTCCGTCGGTGCAAGCCGGGCCGGGCCTCGGCGGCTGACGAGTGACTTGGAGGCAGAGGCCCCCGCTCTTCTGGGTTCGAACCCCGCTGCGAACCGTTAGGCAGCTCCGTCCCGTCATCTGTCCTCCTGCCTCAGTTTCCACGGCAGTGTCTGCCTCGCGAGGGGCTTGGAATGCAGCGGGCACCTAAGATCCGTTCCTCCTCTTCCTCGGCCCCGCCCCCTCGGAGCGGGACAGCCTGGGGGGCACCCGGCCCCCGGCGGCTGGAGAGTGCAGCTGCCTGCAGGCTCTGGTGTTGCCATCCTGGTGTTGGTGGTAGGGAGAAGGCGACTAGGTTGTTGGTGCCTCTTCACCTACAGTTACTGGAAAGCTTTAGGTCCACCTGGGCTTCACAGTGGTTGGGTGTGTGTCAGCGTGAAAGATGCTGAGCGAAATTTACTTTGCCTGTCTGGAGCAGTCTTTCTCCCTGAACTCTGTGGTGTTTTCTTGCTTTTTGGGTTTTTGTTTATTCTGTTTGCTTGTTTGTTCAAGCCACTAAGTAGCCAGGGTATAGAAATAATCTGGAGCAGTTTATTAAAATATAGGCCACACACTGTGCCAAGAAACAGACGTACAAACTGATTTCTCAAGGCAGAGGAGATTTTGAATTTTTATCAACCCCTCGAAGTTGTGATTGGTCTCATAAGCAGACAACTTGCTTTGTTTTTACTTCTGCATGGTGCCTATCATGTGGTAAATGTTTAGTAAATATTTGCAGAACTAAATGACTCTGGAGTTGCAACCTAGGAATACTTGAGGTACTTCAAGTGCCTTTTGAGAGAAATATCTGTCAACTTTATTTTGTATATGATTTTTCTCAGCTTTCAGGTTAACTTTTGTGACTATAAGGCGATGTTTTCAGTGTAATTGAGAAAAAGCAGGGTATGTGTTGATTAGTATAAAGGATCATGTCTGAATGTCCTGGCCATATTAAAATGAGTTCTGAGCGTCAGGGGTATGTCTTAGAGGGTAAAGGTTCCTGCCACCATGCTTGGGCATCTGAGTTGGGTCCCTGGGACCCACACAGTAGGATAGAAAGGACTCTGGCAAGTTGTCCTTTGACTTTCTCACAGGGTGTACCAACACTTATACAAACACACAAGTACACAGAGAATAAATTTAAAAAATTCTAAGTTAAAAAAATGCAATTTTTTTCTTATTTGAAGACAGTCATCTAGAATTTTTGTTATTTTGAGACGGGTAAACATTTACATTTCCTTTTTTCTCTTTCTTTCTTTCTTTTCTTTTCTTTCTTTCTTTTTGACAGGGTTTCTTCTCTGTGTAGCCTTGGCTGTCCTAGAACTCAATCTGTATATTAGCCTGGCCTCAGACTCACAGAGATCAACCTGCATCTTCTTTCAGAGTGCTGTGATTAAAAGTGTGCACCACCACTATCCGGCTACATTTTCTTTAAAAATATTTTTTATGTATTGAGTGTTTTGTTTGCACATATGTACATGCAGCAGAGACCGGAAGAGGGCTTTAGTTATGAGTTGTAAACTGGGTGCCGAGAATGGAGCTCTGACACTTTGGAAGAGTAGGATTGCTCTTAAACATAAAGTCATCCTTCATCACCAATATTTGTATCTTCATTCAAGGAAATCTGAGTTATTATTTATTCAGGAAAGTTGGCAGTTACTTTCTTGAATTTTTTTTCCCTGCCAGTACTACAATTGCTTGAAACTATGCATTCTTTTTCCTCCATGTAGTTGTATTTCATTTAATTGATTTCTCTTCAGTAGGGTTTTTCAGGAAATAGAGAATTCAAGTATGAGATAGGATTATTGAATCTGAGATTCCATCTAGAGAAGAAAGACTGAAAAATAAAATGGTGTAATGTATTGTTTTGTCACTTTTTGTGGATACCTTTAAAAGAAACATACTTTTTTTTGTTTTGTTTTGTTGTTGTTTTTATTTTTCCAGACAGGGTTTCTCTGTAGCTTTGAAGCCTGTCCTGGAACTAGTAGACCAGGCTGGCCTTGAACTCACAGAGATTCCGCCTGCCTCTGCTGGGATTAAAGGCGTGCACCACCACCGCCAGGTGAAACATACTTTTTTTAGGGGTTGGGGAGATGGCTCTGTGGGTAAAGTGCTTTCTATGCAAGCAAAAGGACCCAAGTTCTACTTCCAACTCCTCTCTAAAATTGGGCCAGGTGATATGGGCCAGTAACCCCAAAATTAAGAATTAGATCATGGAGACAGGTGCATCTCTGGTGCTCACTACCCAACCAGCCTATTTGAAACAGTGGGCTTTAGGTTTGGAGAGAAACCTCTTTAAAAATAAGGTGGAGAAATCCTGACATGATGACATATACTTTAATCCCATTACTCAGGAGGTAGATCTCTATGCATTTGAGGCCAGCCTGGTCTACATAGAGAGTTCCAGGCCAGTAAGAGCTACATAGTATGTGTGTGTTGGCAGGGGTGGGGGGGAGAAGAAGTAAGGGGGTTGAAATCAACTAGAGAAGACAGCCAAAGTCTACACCTTGTCGCCTCCTCAAAAACATTTACAGATCATTGTACCTGTGTTCACACTTTCAGGCAACACACATACACTAAACTACCTTCTGAAAAAGCTTTATTCCTACTAAGTGTGGTGGCACACACTTTTAACTCCAGCACTTGGGAGGCAGGGATAGGAGGATCTTTGCAACTTTGAGGACAGTCTATTTTACATAGCAAGTTTCAGGATAGTAGGACTATATAGAGAGACCCTGTCTTTAAAACAACCAACAAACAAAACCCCCCAGAAACCAAAAAAGAAAAGCTTTATTCTCAGTGGATACATCTACAGCACAACCCCTGCACCTAGGACTCAGGGAACATTGTGGAAGGTGGGGACAGAAAGATTGTAAGAGCCAGAGGAAAAGGAGTTTGTTGTGAGATTGTGTCTTCTAGTAATGTCATAAGCTACACCCAGAATGATACAAATGGCCATGCTAAAGAGGAAGAGGGATAGCTCAGGAGGCCTCTGCTCTAGACAAAGAATTACAGGCAGCTAAGGAATGCTGGGAGCAAGAGAAGTAATGTTCATCAGGGACAAACACGCTAGTTTGTTATCCAATACCCAGTGGTCAGCCCTGGAAACATACATATGAATAATATTATGTGGACTGAGCAGTTGTATTTATGTGTATGAACACACACACACACACACACACACCTGTATATTAAAACAAATAATTTAAAAAGGCCATGAATATGAAAGAGCAAGGAGGGGGATGTGTGGAGTGGTATGAGCGAGGAAAGGAAAGGGGGACATGTTGCAATTATAATCTTAAAAAGATTTAAAAAGCTTATTGAAAAAAATAAAACTTTGCCTGGGCAGTGGTGGCATATACCTTTAATCCTAGCACTCAGAAGGCATCACAGAGGATTTCTGTGTGTTTGAGGCCAGCCAGGTCTACAAGAGCTAATTCCAGGATAGGCTCCAAAGCTAGAGAGAAACCCTGTCTTGAAAAACAAACAAACAAAAGAACTTTGACATATTTTCTTTAGTGTTTTGTTAGGTCCTTTTATCCTTGTTTTGACCACTGATTAGAAGTAACTTCAGGGAAGATTTGTGTTTGAGGGTACAGTCTATGGTGGGGAAGACATAGCAAGAGGAGTGGGACACAGCTGACCACATTGATTGTATCAGGAGGGGGGGGATGGACACAGAGGCTCAGTTCTTTTTGAAAGTCAGAGCAAACCCACCCACTTTCCTGATGGGTTTTCTTTCCTCAGTTAAAGTTCTTGGAGATGCTTTCCAAGTCACATCTGGAGGTGTGTCCTTTAGGTGATTTCAATTACAGTTGAATTAAGATTTAGTTTTGTAAGCCAAGCATGGGGGCACACGCCTTGGAGGCAGAAACAGGTGGATCTCTGTGAGTTCCGGGCCAACCTGATCTACAGAGTGAGTTCCAGGACAGCCAGAGAAACAAACAAAAAAATATATTTTCTTCTTATTTTTAAGTGTGTGTGTGTGTGTGTGTGTGTGTGTGTGTGTGTGTGTAGATATCCATGGTTGAATTCCCCTGGAGCTGGAATTAGCAGATGGAGGGATCCATCTGATCTGGGTTCTGGGATTGCACTCAGATTTTTTGGAAGAGAAGCAAATACTCTTAAGTGCTGAACCATCTCTTCAACCACATGGATAACTACTTCTTAAAGAAGATAAATAAATGTCCAAAAACAGTGGAAAGTGTACAGCTTGTTGGTTGTTTGGGATACAGCTGCAATATGATGTGATTGTGCTTTACTGCTTCTGAACTGAAAAAGCCTGACATAAATGAGAGGGAGGATGTGCAGAGATAGCTCATGCATCACTGGAATGAAAAGGGACCCATGTCCTTTGACAGTTCAGTAGCTCTAGCTCTAACAACAACTTGTATGAATGTTCACAGCTTTGGTATTGATGATAGCTGAGAAGTGACAGCATCAGGTATATGAACTAACTACTGTGTGGTTAGCTTTGAACACTCATACTGTGGAATCTTCTGCCCAGGAGAAAAGGGAAGTACTGATTAATTCAGAACACAATTTGGATGACCTTTGAAAATATTCTGAATGAAAGGAACTAAAGGAAATAAACCTTAAAGATCCCACTCTCTGTAGTGTGATAGCTCAACACAGGCAAGATCACCTGGAGCAGAACTTGAGATGGATTCTTGGTATGCTGGCCTTGGTTCAAGCAGCCCTCTTGCCTCAGCCTCAATATGAACTGTGACTACATGTATATATCACCACTACCCATTTATTTGACTTTCTTTTTTCAGTTTTCATGTGTTCGATTGTGGTGTGTGTGTGTGTTTTTTTAAATGTGGGCAGGTATGCATGTGAATTCATGCATGTGCATGCCTGAGGTTGGTGTCAAGATTCATCCTCTGGTGTGGGAGGTCCTTCTGTCTTATGTGTTGCTTTTATTGGTTAATGAATAAAGAACTGCTTTGAACCTATGGCAGGGAAGAACAAAACTAGGCAGGGAAAACTAAACGGAATGCTGGGAGGAAGAAGGCAGAGTCCGAGAGACGCCATGGAGCCGCCACCAGAGTTAGACGTGCCAAAACTTTGCTGGTAAGCCACTGCCACGTGGCAATACACAGATTAATGGAGATGGGTTAAATTAATATGTAAGAGTTAGCCAATAATAAGCTAGAGCCAATGGGCCAAGCAGCGATTTAATTAGTACAGTTTTCGTGTAATTATTTCGGGGCTGGGCAGCCATGAACCAACAAGTGGCTCACTCCCTCCACCAACAATCCTCAGCCATTTTTCCTTTATTCAGTGAGGCAAGGTCTCTCAACCCATAGCTTGCTAGCCAGCTGTGGAGATACCCTGTCTCTACTTTCCAAGGATGTAATTACAGGTGGGCTGCTGTAACCACTTGGCATTTATGTAGGTTTCTGAGGATACAGAACCCACTCCTCCTCTCCCTTCTCCTTCTCCTCTTCCTCCTCCTGCTCCTCCTCTTCCTCCTTCCCCCTTCCTCCTCTTTTTTTATTTTTTAGTTTTTTAGTTTTTCGAGACAGGGTTTCCTTGAGTAACAGTCCTGGCTGTACTGGAAGTCTTTGTAGACCAAGCTGGCCTCAAAAATCACTGAGATCTGCCTACCTCTACTTCCAAAGTGCTAGGATTCAAGGCGTGTGCCACCACTGCCTGACCTGACTTCAGTCTTCTTGTTTATGCCGTAAGCTGACTCCCCAACAACATTATTTTGTTTTGAAAAGTATATGACTTGGGAAAGATGGCTCAATATTTAAGAACACTTGTTCATCTTCTAGATGACCTGAGCTGGGGTTCTCTCACCCACCTGGGGGCTCACTGCTGTCTGTAATTTTAGTTCTAGGGGATCCAGTGTTCTCTTCTGGGTTCTCAGTGTACCAGGCACTCACATGATTTACAAATACAGTCACACAAATGTACATAAAATAAATACAATATTTTTAAAAAAAATCTTTAAAACAGGCTGGGCAGTGGTAACACATGCCTTTTATCCCAGCCCTTGGGAGACGGAGGCAGTCGGATCTCTGTGAATTCGAGGTCAGCCTAGTTTACAAAGCAGATGCCAGGACAGTCAGGACTGTAATACAGAGAAACCCTGCTTCAAAAAACCACACACACACACACACACACACACACACACACACACACAAATATCTTTGGGAAAATGAGGCAGAATTACTGTGAATTTGAGGCCAGCCGTGGTTCAATAGTGATTTCCATACCAGGTGGATTACAGAATGAGATCTCAAGGGAAGAATCTGAAGGGATGGCTCTGTGATTTAGAGCTCCTGATCTTGAGAGGATGTGGTTTGGTTCCTAGCACCAGCATTGGGTTCTCAATTGCTTATAATTCTGTTTTCAGAGGATCTGGTAGTCTCTTTTGGTCTCCACAGGCACTATATGTATGTTGTGCAATACTTATACACACATATATACATAAAATGAACAAATAGTTGAGTATTTTCAAAAGAGAAAAAGTATAAAACAAGCAGCCTTTGTTTATTCATATGATACCCCTTCTCCCTAGAGACAGGAAGAGAGACAGGGTCCCATTCTAGACTGCTGTGTATCCAAGGATGTTCTTGAACTTTTGGTTCTCCTGCTTCTACCTCCTGACTACTGGGGTTACAGGCATGCGCAACAAAACCTGATTTTATATAGAGCTGGGTATCAAACCCTTAGCTTTGTTTTGCATCCTTGGCCCCATATGATAATCTGAAAATGACCTGAGCCATAGGAATAATTTAATATCACACTGGAAAGATGATTCACCAGTTAAGACCACTTGTGACTCTTCCAGAGGACTGAAGTTCAAATCCCAGCACCCACATGACAGCTCACAACCTTCCGTATCTCCAATTCTAGAGCATCCATTGTCCTTTTCTGGACTCCATGGGCACTACATACACTGTGCATGGTCATACATACAGGCAAAATACTCATATACAGAAAATAAAAATAAAATAAAAAATAACCTGGTAAGTGGAAAGTGACTTCATGTGATTTACAAAATGATGGCCAAGGGGCAAAGGCAACTTGTGTGTATGTATGTATGTGTGCATGTGTGTGTGTGTTCATACATTGCTTGTGCTTGTGTTTGTAGAGGCCAGAGGTTGGTGTTGAAAGTATTTATTGTTGTTTTTTAATTTTTTATTTGTTTTTAGAGAGGTTTATATTAGTGTTCTATGACCACTGAAATTCTTACAAAAACAATGCATTTCCAGGTGGTGGTGGTACACACCTTTAATCCCAGCACTCAGGAGGTAGAGGCAGGTTGATGTCTGTGAGTTCAAGGCCAGCCTGGTAGACAAAGTGAGCTCTAGGACAACCAGGGCTACATAGAGAAGCAGAGCAACAACAAAACAATTAAAAAAGAAAGAAAGCATTTAGATGGAACTTGTTTATAATTTCAGAGGCTTGATCCATTACCATCATGGAGGGAAGCATGGTAGCAGGCAGGCAGAAATGGTGTTGGACAAGTAGCTGAGAGTTCTATAAAGATTTATCAGAAGGAAGCAGGAAGACAGACCCACTGGGCCTGGCCTGGGCTTTGAACCCCCAGTTAAACATTTTTTCCAACAAGGCCATATCTCTCAATAGTGACCAAGCATTCAAATATATGAGCCTATGGGAGACATTCTCTTAAACCACCACGCAGGGTTTCCCTACAAATCTCTGGCTGTCATGGAACTCACTATTTAGACCAGACAATTCTCAAATTAACCTCCGTCTACCCAACACACACACAACCATCTTAATTTTTGAGTCATGATCTCTTGCTGAACCTGTCTCCCCAGGAATGGCCATGCCTAGCTTTATGTGAGTTTTGATGATGCTAACTTGCATCCTGAGCCATTTCTCGGTTCCATTAAAGCCTTCTTTTTCATTTTTTTTCTAAGACAGGGATTCTCTCTGTAGCCCTGTTGTCCTGGAACTTGCTCCGTAGACCAAGCTGTCTTCAAACTCACAGAGATCTGCCTGCCTTACAACACCACTATCTGGCCTTTAAGGCTGTTTTTAACTTATATTTGACTTCTCAGCCAGATTATCTTATAAAGTGAACAGATTATGCAATTTAATGTATGAGTTTCCTAATAAATAGAATAATAAAGTGTGCAGACCTTTTGCACCAATACTTGAGAGACAGAGGTAGGTGGTTCTCTTGTGAGTTTGACAGCAACCTAGTCTATGTAACAAGTTCAGGCCAGCCAGGGCTATTTAAGTGAGAACATGTCTCAAAAATAAGTTATGTTTATTTTTAGAATGACTTTGAGACTTTTTCATAATTGCAAACACCAGGTAACACATGTATATATTGAAATATCAGTAAACAGCCAGGTGGTGCACACATTTAATCCCAGTACACAAGAGACAAAGGCAGACAGATTTCTGTGAGTTTGAGGCCAGCCTGGTCTATAAGAGTGAGTTCAGGACAGCCAGGAGGACTGTTACACAGAGAAACTCTTGTCTCCAAAAACAAAACAAAAACAGTAAACATAAGACGTTTTCTTTTTAAAGCATTGAGTTTTTAATTTAATTTATTTTATTTCTTTATTATTAAATGGGTTCTTCTTCTCTATCCCTCCTGTGGGGATTCTGCCAATTTAAAATATATCTATGCCAATTTTATATTATAGAACTGGGGAAGTAACCATAGAATGAGTTCAGAAACCCACCTAGGCCCATTGTGAGTTGAATTGAACTTCAACCCAAACAACCTTGTTCCATGAACCCTTACCTTAGCTGGAGGTTTACAATATTTTTTTGGGTCTCCTGAAACTAATTCCTAACAGGCTGTAGTATGGAGACTGCTCTTTTATTTCTCAGCCACCCAGACCTGAATAATCACACAAAACTATATTAATTACAGCACTGTTTGGCCAATGTCTTACGTGTCTTCCAAGGTAGCTCTTAGAAATTAACCCACTTTTATTAGTCTAAATATTGTAACATGGCTGCAGCCTTGCCTCATTTTCTACATGTCTTGTTTTCTTGGCAGCTGACTGGCAGCTGCTTGACTCTGCCTATTCTCTCTATGTATCTCTGTTTGGATTTCATGCCTGGCTTTACTCTGCTAATCCACTGGCCAAAACATCTTTTTTCATCAACTAATAAAAGCAACACATATACAGAAGTATATCTCACACCATCTCCCCTTTCCTGTCTAATTAAAAAGGAAGGTGGGTTTTCTTTCTTTCTTTCTTTCTTTTTTTTTTTTGAGGCAGGGTTTCTCAGTAGTTTTGCTGCCAGTCCTGGAACTCACTCTGTAGACCAGGCTGGCCTCAAACTCACAGAGATCTGCTTGCCTCTGCCTTCCAAGTGCAGGGATTAAAGGCATGTGTCACCACTGCCTGGCAAGGAAGGTTTTAACTTTAACATAGTAAAATTACATATGCAAAACAGTTATCAAGCATGAATTATATTTATAATATTTAGTCCATTTACATTTGGCATTTTAAGGAGAATATTCTTATCTGTCTGTTTAAATTTTTATATCTAATTTATCTTTTATTATTTCTAAGGAAAACTATAATTATAACTATCTAGTCTTCAACTCCATCAAAGATCCCAGGAGGATATAATATTATCTAAGTAAACAGGAAGTACATTGTAAGCAACTAGAAGTTGTAGAAATGACAGAGACATCTCACTGCCTGGACAGTTCTTTTGTAGTGTTGGGGCATCCATCTTCAGCCTACAGTCCATAATATCTTTTCAGCAGGAAATTTTATGATCTGTTCTGCCTTCACTGGCAAAGTTTGTCTGTTGCTTTCTTCTGTATCCTGCAGAATGTCTGGCATTTTCTTCTGTGAAGCAGGAACCCTAAAGGGTCATCCCATCATTTGGAAATTTCAGCAGTCATTTTTCTGTGGATCTTGCATGTCCAGTTCATACAGCATGCCATCCATAATTCCAGGCAAGAATAGTTTCTTGTTTGAATGGTTAGCCCATCACATTGAAGGCAAATTCCATAATGAGTTTCTTCAGTGCCCATCAATGTCTCTGAAGTAATTGGTGCTGCCAGAAGCAGACAGATCTCACTGTTGAGAAAAGTTTAAGTTCTTAAAACATTTTAAATGTAATATTTAATTGAAAGGTTTGAAGAATACCTATCCATCTGAAATATATTTCTGTATATCTAGAAAACCTAACATGACTATAAGTTTGACTGTTATAGATGACTATCTATTAATCCATAATTTTTAATTATACATTGCATTTTAAAATGAGCTATATAAACATAATACCTTAAACAAGAACAGAAATATACATATAACAAAATTGACCTTAAATTTGTATCAATAAATCAAAGTTCATACCAATGTAGTATTCATTTCTATATCATAGCCCCCCTTTTTTCTTTAGAAAGACTTTGACTGTGACCATTAACCATTTATAATCAATCCCCTTTATATGACAACATAAACAATATTTGGCAATTTGGGTGTAGTTTTTTAGACTACTTCCTATTGATTGGGGGTGCTGTTAATCAGATGTTTCATGGGGGTAAACTATGTAGTCCGTCTCAGCTAGCAGTCCTGAAGCTATCGGGGATGTTAGATCATCTGGGCCATCCCTTCAGGGAATCTTGCTTAATCAAACCATATTAGCCAGTAAAGAATCCACACTTTTCTATCCTCTGTGGAAACAAAAGCAGAACCTCTTTTCCAAAGTCACATATCCTTAGACTTAAATTTTGAAGCCAAGATACCTTTAAAATATATGTGTTTGTTTAGCTTAGCAGCCCATACAGCCCTGTAGTTAGCTCATTCATAGTCAAAAAATTAAAAGAAAATACAATAATATATATAATTCAGACTATTTGTGTATTTTCCATCTTTACATTGTTGTCCTGGCTCTCACTCTGTAGACTAGTATGTCCTTGAACTCACAGAAATACTCCTGCCTCTGCCACCCAAGTGTTGGGATAAAGACATGTGCCACCACATCTGGCTACTCTATTTCTTTTTTAAAAGCACCTCTATCTTTTTTTCTTTTCTCTCCCAAGCCTACGTATATTTTTAAACACACTGTAAACTGTTTATAGAGTTTTTTTTATTTCTGCCTGAATCTGTCTTTATTGTATATCTCTATCTTTTTCTGAACACATGAATTTTTAATCTGCTAAGCAGCTTGGCTCAGATAAAAGCTGCAGCTTTGGTGGCTGACTCTACCACATTCCCTAGCTTTCTGAGAGTCTAGCTTCATGGTGGAGGTACTGGTGAAAGTCATATTTATTGCCACAACTCGAGTTTTAAGGTCCAAGACACCACAAGAAGCCTGCTACCTGCTGCTCATAAATACCATTTAAGTGTTTGGTGGCAGAGATCACCTGAGACAATGCTGCTACCAAGAAGCTGTGCTTGACACTGTTCTTTTCTCTCTAGAACCCTTTTTAATGGTCTTATGAGGAAAATTTTCCCAAATATTTGGGTGCCATTTGTAAACAGAGACTGTACTTTCATTTCCTGACTACCCAGATCCAAATGATCACACAGAAATTATATTAATTATAAACCTGTGCTTGGCCAGTGACTCAAGCGTATTTCTAGCTAGTCCTTACATCTAAAATTAACTCCTTTCTATTAGTGTATGTATTACCATGTGGCTATGGTTTAACCTCACTTTCTACATGTCTTGTTTCCTCTGAGCTTGGCTGACTGGCATCTGCTTGACTCCACCTACTCTCTCTATGTATCTCTGTTCAAATTTCCCACCTAGCTTTTTATTCTGTTAAGTCATTGGCTGAAACAGCTTTATTCATCAACCATTTGTTGCTTTTAGCAACAAATATATGAGAGGACATCCCACATTAATAGACTTTAGAAAGTCTGATTGTTTCTTTTTCCCCAGTGCACAGTACCCTAGTAAAATGATATAGGTCCCTTACAGCAAGTGTAATGGGGGTGCTGGTATGGGAATCATCAAACTAGTTCCCTGGTGTGGATAAGTAACTGAGTGTCTGGGAAAGAAGAAAGACCAAGCTGGAGAGAGAGAAGAATGGGAGGGGCCTAAGGCTAGGGAGTATGCTAAAGTGGCATTGGTTTGGGTAGTTTATAGGGTCCCTTTCCCCATTGTCTTTGTTTAGATGCCCACCCCTATGCATTCCCACCTTTCTCAAAATGTTTTCTGAGAACAAGAAGCTGCTATCTCAGGGAGCCCACTTTCATTTTTGTTTTTGTCCTTCTAACTGTTGCAGTACAAAAGATTTCCACACTAACCCAGAATGGAGTATAATAAATGTTTATTTAGTAGGGGGTAGATTCACAGAAAGAGTAATGACCCACATTCCTCTGCATGCTCTGGGAATTGGAACTGAATCCAGGAGTCAAGGGGCCCTTGAATGCTTTTATGTCTGCGTTTATAGTATATGAGATCATGCACAAAGTGGGCCATTATCTTAAAGGCTATTGACTGAAGGAGTTCCCACAGCATCTCCCCCTTTTTGTCTAAATAAGAGAATTTTAAGCCTAATACAAAACTATATAGAGTAAAAACTAATATCAAGTATAAAATTAGAATTACAACCATCATGAACAATAGCAAGCAAGAAACATGCTAAATGTTTCAATACTTATCCTATCCTAAGGAGTCTTAAGTCTTATATTAGAAATGACTTGGCTAAGTCATGAGAGGATAATAACAACTATCTAGTTTTCAACCCCTTTCAAGATCTGAGAAGGAAAATAATATTACTTGAGTAAACAGTAAGTACAATCAAATTACTTCCAAAAGGTGCAAGAAATGAAAGAGACAACCAGCTACCTAGGCAGTCACCCAAAGTTTCATTTGCAACGTTTGGACAACCAGCTTTGGCTAAGGCCTAGAATAACTGACAGACCATTTTCAGAGACAGGAATAATTTAAAAACTATTTTACCCTGTCTTGGCAGGGTTTGGCAGTCTTTTTGCTTGCCTATTCTGAACACCATACATTATGTCAGTGATCAAGACAGGAAGTTCTTTGCCCAAAGGCCACTTTTGCCAAGAAGAAAACAAGCTCCAAGTGGAGTGTCTTTGGTTCTCAACATTGTCTTGAAAATAGATTGGTGCTGCCAGGAGCAAGCTTGTCTCATGTCAACAGAATTCTAAGTTTTTTAAATGTCATATTTTACAGTTCTTTAAAGTAGTTGCAGATTACCTGTCTATGTGGAATAAAATCTCTATGCATCTAAAGAATCTGATTAGTGGGTTGGAGAAAAGGCTCAGAGATTAAAAGCACTGGTTGCTCTTCCAGAGGTTCTGAGTTCAATTCCCAGCAACCACATAGTGGCTCACAACCATCTACAATGGGATCTGATGCCCTCTTCTGGCACACTGGTATACATGCAGAGAGCACTCATACATAAAATTAAATAAAGTTTTTTTAAAAAGAATTTGATTAGTCTAACTATAATGAAGAAGGATGCTTAAAAGAAATCCCATACTAGCTCAGAATTGAGAATAATAGAGGGTTATTTAGGGGTAGACTCACAAGTCACAATCCTCCGCTGCAACAGAGAACAGCAACCAAATTCCACAGCTGAAAAAAAGAGAGGCCATATGCATGCTTTACACCAGCATAAATAATATAAGAGGTCACGCCCAAGTGGACGGGTAACTTAATGGCTACTGACAGTAGGAATTCCTACAGCACCTCCCCCTTTTGTTTAAATAAGAGAGTTCTAAGCCTAATACCAAATTATATACAATAAGAACAAATATATCAAGCAAGAAACATGTAATAAATGTTTCAATAATTACCCTATCCTAATGAGTTTAAGTCTGGTATAATAAATAACTTGGCTACGTCATGAGAGGAAAGTAACAACAACTATCTAGTCTTCAACCTCATCGAAGATCCAAGAAGGAAAATAAAATTACTTGAGTAAATAGGAAGTGCAATCAAGCAACTTCCAAAAATGTATAACAGATGACACAGAAACAACTGGCTATATCACCTAAAGTCTCATTTTTAATGTTGAAGCAACCAACTTTGGCTAAGTCCTAACATAACTGACAAACCATTTTCAGAGGCAGGAAATTTTTCAAAACCATTTTACCCTGCCTTGGCAAGATCTGACAGTTTTTCTTTGTGTCCCGCTTGCTCTGTCCGGACCTTCGGGCATATTGTCAGTTGTTGAAGCATGGGCAGTCCCTTGCCCAAAGGCCAGTTTTGCCAAGAAGAAAACAAGCTCCAAGTGGAGTGTCTTTGGTGCTGAACATTCTCTCGGGAATATATACAATTATGTATCATCTGGTATAAATTCAGTGGTTTCAATATGCAAGAAAACTGCCTATTGTGAATCAGTAACTTATTGAGATATTCTTTAAAACCCCTTAGTACCATGAGAATAGCATATAATTCTGCCTTCTGGGCAAAATTATAAGGGCTTTGTTCTACCTTACTTAAGTCTGACTTGTAACATGACTTCTCTGATTTATTTGCATCAGTATAAAATGTACAGGCTCCAGTTATTAAAAAATCATGTACAATTTGGGGAGGAATCCAAGAAGTTCTCTTTATAAGGTTAAGTCTATTGCTTTTGGGACAATTGCTATTAATTTCTCCCAAAAAATTAGCACAAGCTCCTTGCCATGGTTCATTGTCTTCCCATAACCTTTTTATTTTATAACTCATGAACTATAGTCTCTGCTAGTAGACAAAGTCTCAATTTACCTTTTATAATTAATTCAGAGACTTTTTCTACATGTTTTTAATTCTTACTTTGTTTATGTGGTAAAAAATCCATTATAAGATAATATTGTCTCTCTGTATTAAAATTCCTGTAGAGAAATTCTGAAAGGCAATATGACTATACAATTAAGATTTTGATTCACCCTATCCATGTATACCTCCTGTAATTTCTCCTCAACAATTGTCAATTCCTTTTCTGCTTCAGCTGTTAATTCTCTGGGTTTATTCAAGTCTTTATCACCATCTGAGATTTTGTTTAAATGAATTATTAGATCAAATTTCATGCCAACAGCCATTTGTAGACTGGAAATGTCTCCTAACAATCTTTGAAAGTTATTAAGAGTTCTCAACTGGTCTCTCCTAATTTGTGCCTTTTGTGTTCTAATTTTTTGTGACCTATTTTATAACCTAGGTAATTGGCAGAATCTCCTCTCTGTATTTTTTCAGGAGCAATTGTAATTTCCATTTTGGCAAAATTTTCTTTACTTCTTCAAACATTCTTTCTAAAGTATCTATGTATGAATCAGATAGCAAAATGCCATCCATGTAATGGTAAATTATAGACTTAGGAAATTCCAGGGCTGATTTACAAAGTATTGACACAGAGTGGGACTATTGAGCATTTCTTGTGGAAGGATGGTCCATTGATATCTCCTAGTAGGGTGAGAATTATTATAAGTAGGCACTGTGAAGGCAAATTTTTCTCTATCCTTTTCTTATAAAGGTATAGTGAGGAAACAATATTTCAAATCAATAAGTATAAGAGACTATCCCTTTGGTCATAGAGAAGGCAGAGGAATTCCAGACGGTAGAGTTCCCATAGATTGAAGTACCTTATTGATAGCTCTTAGACCTGTCACCATTCTCCATTTACCAGATTTCTTTTTAACAACAAATACAGGAGAATTCCAAGGGCTGGTTGATTCTTCAATATGGTGAGCATCTAGTTGCTCTTGTACTAGCTGTGCTAACTGAAGCCTGCAGCTTTTCTTCAGTTAGTGGCCACTGCTTAACCTATATTGGTTTCTCAGTTAACCATTTTTAAAGGTAGGGCTGTTGGTACCTCTAAAGGTTTATTAGTTGCTTTGTGTTCTTATACAACCTGGATGCCTGGTGACCTTTGTGTATAGTACCTTATAATATCCTTCCCAGAATTAGGAGTTCCTGGAACTGTTAGAATGTTAATCTGGGTATTCCATTGCTGCAGCAGGTCACGGCCCCATACATTTATTACAATATTAGCCACATATGGCCTCAGCTTCCCTCTCTGATCTTCTGGCCCTATGCAATCAACCCACCTTGTGCTTTGTTTAACTTGAGATATGGTTCCAGTACTTAGAAATTGAACATTTGCCTCTTGAAGAGGCCAATTTTGATGCCAAATTTCTGGAGTAATGATACTCACATCCACACCTGTGTCTACCAAACCAACAATTACAATGTCATTTTACACACTCTTAGCTTTGGTCTTTGATTATAGAAGTCTGCCAAAATATACATTTTCTATTTCCTATTTGAATTTTTTATTTATCCTCCATGTTTATGCCATCATCTAGAACAGTATGGTCTTTTACAGAAGGCTCTGGATTTTTTTTAATTTTCCCGGTGAGACATGTCTTACATAGTGACATGGGAATAACTGGACCACTTTTGGCTTGGAAGCCTTGAGAGGCCCCTTAAGGAGGTTCCTGATGGTATCAGGTTGCCTTGTTGGTCTTTTGTTAATCTGCATTCATTGGTCCAATGTTATCCTTTGCCATACCTTCTACATACACCTGAAGGCTGAGTCCTCCTATTCTTGCTATTCCCAGAGGAGATATTATTCCTTGGAATTCCTTGTTTATAATCCCTTCTTAGATGTCCTATTCTACCAACAATTAAAACATTTGGCGTTTTGATGTCTCCTCATTCCTTTGGAAAGTGATTCTCCTACCCAAGATTCAGTATTATAGTCAAATGTCTCAATGTTCAATGCTGATCTAACCTTTAAAGGCCCAAGTATCTTTTTGCATTCTAAGTTGGCATTTTCAAAAGCCAGAGATACAATAAGTACTAGCTGAGCATCTGGGTCTGTTACTCCTACTTGTTCAGCTTTAGTTAACCTTTGTGAAAAGTCACTAAAGGGTTCTCTCTTGCCCTGTTTGACCCTGTTATATGATTCATTTTCTTTTCCTAGTTCTTGAATTCTGTCCTAAGCATTTAAGGCTGCTTTGTGGCATAGGGACAAGATTTGTTCATCGTAAAGAGCTTGAACCTGTGGGTCAGCAGAGGTGCCCTCACCAAGAATTTGATCTTGTGAAGTCTCAAGTCCTTTTGCTTTTCCCCGTTGTTCTAAAATTTTAGCTTATTCCCTGAAATAGTATTTAAACATCAACTGGGGCCCATCATCCAGGACTGCTGAAACTAACTGAAGCCATTCATGTGTTGTCACCTTAATGCTGGAAGCCCATGACTTTATCATGTCCCTAATAAATGCAGAATACAAGTCATAAGTTATGACTGCTTGCTTAATTTCTATTAGATCATTCATTCCTTTAGGTATCCATCTACCTTCTTTGAATACTTTTAGACCTTTACAACTTAGTGCTTTGTCAGAGTAGAATACAGGGTAGGAAGCTGGGTAAATCATCTCTGAAAGCTACTGGTGATGTTGAATCCTGTCCTTGTGCCTTCTTTCCCTGTTCATCAGCTCCAATAATTTCCTCAATCATTTCAAATCTTTTTACGATTGTCTTTTGTAAAGCCTGAATCTCCTGGCCTGTATATATTTCTACTGATTTTATTGAGGCACCTAGCCTCTGGTCCTCATTCTGCACATGTGATTCCAAGGTCTGAAGTTTTTCATTGAAAGATAACATTCCTTGGACATTATTTGGATAGCATGCAGATTGCCATCTTGGAGCGATACTCGTATCTGCTAACCTAGCATAACTTTTTAACAAATTTTGATTGTCAAGTTCAACACTATGAATTCTTTCAGATAATTTCTCAGTACCCTTATTATGGATTCAATTTTTTTCTGTCAAATTAATGTTACCCTTTTCAATAGTGTTAATTTTTTCAGATAACTTTTGATTTTTGATGGTAATTAATCCTGTCAACTAGCTGATCATTATTAGTCTGTAAAGACTGTGTCATTTTTAAAAGTGCCACATTCTTTCTTAAGGATATAATATAAAGAAAAAACTGAGTCCCAATATCCAATAAATGAATATATCACCATAACCATATAAACCTTGCAGAATACAATCCATAGTATTAGTAAAAAACTTACTAAATGTGTTAATGTTAATGCAGTCTGCCATATTGATTGATTAATTACCTGTTATGAGATCTGGTAAATTGTTTTAGGTGTAATAATCTTTATTGTCCATCAGGTGTCTTGGTTTCAGAGTTGCAGCTAGCAGTGATGCAACTTGTTGCGATAGGAATAGTCCTGAGTCACTTTAGTTTCCCACCTTGGTACTGGTTAATACTGAGTAATTTGCTTTGGTTGACAAATTAAAAACAATTAAGTCAATTCCATACATGGAGCAAGAAGCCCAGAACTCACAGGCTGGGAGAAAAAACCGGAAACTGTACAAGAGACACCACATGGCAGGCGGCGTGCATGTGTTTGGGAAATTTCCAAGTCGCTGTACACAGTTAGCACTGTTGTGATGGGGTTCTACAAAATAAATGCTTAGGTAAAAGCATGCCAAGCAGGCAGGGTTGAGAGACTTTCTGGGCCATGGACCAGTTAGGCCTTTAGGCCGTCCACCTGATAGGTGTGGAGTCTGAATATATGTGGGGCTCCAGATGAAAAAGGATGCTTAAAAGAAATCTCACAGTAGCTCAGAATTGAGAAAATAGAGGGTTATTTATTTAAGGGTAGATTCACAAGTCACAATCCTCTGCTGGATTAGAGAACAGCAACCAAATCCCACAGCCAGAAAAGAGGCTGTTTGTGCCCTTTATATCAGCATAAATAGTATAAGAGATCACACCCAAGTGGGCGGGTAACTTAATGGCTACTGGTGGTAGGAACTCTTACAGCACTATAAGTACAACAAACATGGATGACTATTGACCTATAATTCTTAATACCTATATACCTTAAAGATTAAGGCTTCATATTAAAATATTAAATAATCTTTAAAGAAATGTGCAGCAAATGAGGACAGTGATCTCAAAATGTAAACATTGTTTAAGTATCTTGACCAGAGGTAGAAATGTATAATACAGTATTATAAATATATCCTAAAATTTCATCAATATATAAAATATCTTAAGCAGAGGTACAAGCATACATGCATATAATATGACAAAATTTTGCATAGGTGCACAAATATTGTAAACAGAAATAGGAACATATTCAATATAACAAATATAATTTGAATTTGTATCAATATACAAGAATTTATACCTATGTAAATTGTCTATAAGCAATAGCTCACAACTATCTCACTATTACTCACTATTATTAGTGTTAGTAACCTCACACTAATCTACCTATTATACCCTCCAGTTCTTTTTTTTCTTTCAAAAGAGATTCCTGAGCCTACTTAATTTCCACCTCCAACCCTATACCACTCATAATGAATCCCTAATAGCTCTCATGGAGGTGATGTTATTTCTGTGGGATCTTGTAAAAAGTAAAATGATTATTAAGCTTCAAGATTACTGTCTGGTACAGTTACACATTGTCTCTGAGTAGTTTGTTGGGTTTTTCAGAAGTCTTTATTTGAGGTTCTGACTAGGGCATTGTAAGAAGGCTCACCATCTCAGCTAGCCAAGTTGGACTCATCTTGATCAGTTTATAACCCCAAACCGATCTTAAAGGGTGCTATCAGCATAATGACATCAACCAGGCACCAGACTGTTGCAGTACGAGAGATTTTCACACTAGCTCAGAATGGAGTATAATAAAGGTTTACTTATTAGGGGCTAAACTTATGGAAAAAGTAGTGATCATAGTCCTCTGCATGCTCTGAGAACTGGAACTGAATCCAGGAGCCAAGGGGCCCTTACACACTTTTACATCTGTATTTATAGTACATGAGACCATGTACAAAGTGGGCCAATATTTTTAAAGGCTACTGGCTGAAGTAGTTCCCACAGCACCTAACCCTCCTTTAGAGGGGTAGAATAAATGCTGCCAAAACAATTCAAATATTAACAAGGTCCTTCCTCAACGGTATCTGGCTTTCCCTTCATTCAAGGGATTCTGGATCCATAAACTGTCTGGAAATTGGTTTACAGTCCTGGATTCCCTATAGCTATGACCCAGTGTAGACTTTTTTCACTTGTTCTAGTGTTTTTCTGCTTTTACTGATAAAATACAAATGTAAGTTTTTTAAAACCCATTTTGTTACTGGAAACACTATGGTTGATTGGCCAATAACAAAGATTCCTATGTGTCAGGCCATTATACACATTGCCTGTATTGCTTATTATGGTAGACGTGTTCAAAATGTTGTTGGCAATTCAGTGCTACCCACCTGGCCCCTGCTATCCTTTTGGCTCATTTAAACCCTTTACATTTTATTCATCCAGTTGAGTAGCAACATTTTAAAAAAAAGATTTATTTACTTATTTATTATGTATACAACATTCTGCCTCCATGTATGCCTGTATGCCAGAAGAGAGTGCCAGATCTCATTACAAATGGTTATGAGCCACCATGTGGTTGCTGGGAATCGAACTCAGGACCTCTGGAAGAGCAACCAGTGCTCTTAACCACGATGCTGTCTCTCCAGCCCCGAGTAGCAACATTTTTGACTCTAAGATCTGGCACAAAGATCTTCAAATGTGTTAGTGCCCCTTACCATTTTTACATCTTATAGCATTAGTGAAGGGCATGTCTCCTGGACCCACACATTGTGGAAGGTTAGGTTATACAGTGTATCCACATCAACATTCCAATTTCCCTGACCCTTAAAATCCCCTCATCAACCCTAGGCCAAAGGATAGCAGGCGTCTCTACTTCTTTCTTAGTAGGTCATCTTTTGACAAATACTTGAGCCAACAAACCAAACAAACTTTTGTACATTTTTTTAAACTACAAGCTCCATATTGAGCTTGGAATTTCCACTCCTATACCCATATTGATAAACTCAGCCTGATCAATTTAATATTCCATCTGCCATTATACCCTTAAAATTAGTCCCAGATTTCTTCTTGAATGAATTAGTGAATATTATTAAGTTCTTTAGTGATGTAGCTTACCTCTTTTTATATCACACTTTCTATCTCACCTCTACGAGCCTGCTTAGCCTTAAGTTTGATTATAGGTCTAAGGCAACAGTTAGTGGACATTGAGGGACATCAGTATTGTTTGATATCTCTTTTAGGGAAGGTCATTGTTTATTATACAATACAGGATTAATGGCCTTAGGTTAAGGTAGAGGAGGCAGTGCTCTGGGGCTAGAGGTGGAGGTGCATCCTCTGCTACAGGTGGAGAGATGACTTGACTTCCACAGGTGAGATAAATCCTTCAGAATCTGAGAGTTTAAAGTCCTCACTCTGTTAAGGTCTGATATACATAATCCCTGATTACAAGATCCTAACATCAGTTTTACATGACTCATTGGTTTTACCTCTACCAAAGAAAGTAGTAAACCAAAACCAGTATGGATCGATGGAGAGATTACAGAAATTAGTGCCATCATTAAGGACTTGAAATGGATCTTATTATATCCTTTTTAACTCACGTGACCTGTGCAGAAGAGAGAAGAATTGTGACAGTTGACTATTCAAAATTTAATCAGTAGTGACTCCAGATTGCAGCTGCTTTATTGAATGTGGTATTCTTACTTGAGCATATTGATACACCTACTGGTACATGGAAGACAGTTACTGATCTAAAAATGCCTTTTTGTCAATACCTGTCCATAGGGACTACAAAAGCAATTTACGTTCAGCTGGTGAGGCCAGCAGTACACATTTATTTTTTTACATTAAGGAATATTAATTATCCAGTCCTGTGTCATGACCTATTTTAAGGATTCTTGATCATCTGTCTTTTCCACAAAATGTCATGGTGTTCTACTGTATTGATGGCATAAAATGAACAGGAAGTAGCAATATAGAAGAAACTCAATAGAAATGATATTATAAAGGATTTGTTAATAGATTGATTGGCTTAGGACACATTAAATCACACAAAGTAGAATTTAGTTAGGTGGAGTGCTTTCCCCAATACTGTCAAAATAAATACTATGCTAATCAGGTCTGTTAGAGATGACCAAATTTACAATTCTATAATGTAAAATGCTTGTTCACTAAGATTGACCAGCCATTAGACTCACCCCTAAAGAACATGCCACTGACATATTCAAGCAGATGCTGCTGGGCCTCAACCAATGTTAATTCCTGGCCTGCTACAAAGCCTACAGTTCTCTTCTTGAGAAAAGCATAATTCTGTTAGTTGTCAATATGAACAAGTGTATATAAGTTAATAAAATTTTATTTTTGAAGCCCAATTATTTGGGCATTAATTCCAATTGTCCTGGTGACTTAGTGAAGAGCCTTTTCTTCATATCCAAGTGTATGGAGTGATTTCTCACTGGGAAGGCATATTATTTGAATTGAAGTAGCAGCCATTTTTTACTTCCTGGTAATACACAAAAGAAGTGTGGTGGTTTGAATAAGAGTGACCCCCATAGGCTTATAGATTTGACTGGTTCTTTACCAGACAGTCGCACTATTAGGAGGGGTGGCCTTGTTGGTGGAAGTGGTGAACTTTGAGATTTTAAAGTCCAAAGTACTGCTCAAGCCAGGCCCATTGTCTCTCCCTGCTGTCTATTTAGAATTCTTGACTGTTTCTCCATCACTATGCCTTCCTGCATGCTGCCATGCTTCCTGCCACGATCATAATGGACTAAACCCCTGAGCCCTTAAGCCAGCCGCAATTAGATGCTTTCCTTTATTTGCCTGGTCTCTTCCCAACAATAAAACACTGACTAAGACAGAAGTTGGCATCAGGGACTAGGGTATTGCTATGACAGGCCTGATCATATTTCTTGTTGGAATGTGAACTTTGGGATTTTGTATTAGGAAAGCAGCTGAATGCTTTAAGTGGAGCTTAATGGGTCATACTAATAGGAACAGGGAAGACCCTGGCACTGACAGCAATATAGATTTTGATAGTCACATAACAGGTTTCAAAGGAGGTTCCTAGGACAGAGAGGGCGTGAGGAAACAAACTCCACCAGGGAACAGAAGTCAGGAACAAATCCAGTCCTGGGAGCCAAACCAGTCCTGGGACACTGGCAGATCAGGATTGAGCCAGTGACCAGATCCAGAGTCAGCAATCTCCGCCAGAACAGGTTTAACTCCAAGCCAGGAACTTCTGCAGGAGGGGATCCAGACCAGGATTTACAGAAACGGCAAAGTCGGCAACCTAGGCCAAAGTAGACTTGAAACACCAAACTGCAAGTGAGCAGAGCAAGGCACAGGAGCGCTGAGCTATCTCCAGGAACACTAAGTAACCAACGGGGTAACTAAAACTGTGACACTGACTGTACCACGAGGAACAACCATCTGAGCTTTGGATCCACTGGCACCTAGAAGATTATTCAACAGAATCTCAGACAGTCCCAACCACACCTATTAGAGGGAAAGATGAATAGAAAAGGTAAGATCACGTGCTATACCACAAAGAGTAACACAATACCAGTAAAACCTAAAGACCCTACAAAAGTAAGACCTGAACAACCAAATATGGATGAACCAGAAGAAAATGATCTAAAAAATAACCTCAAGAGAATGTTTGAAATTTGTAAAGATGAAATAAAAAATTACCTTAAAGAAATGGAGGAAAAAACAAACAAAAAATTGGAAGATATGAGCAAATCACTTAAAGAAAACCAAGAAAAAGAACTCAAACATATGAAAGAAACTATTCAGGACTTGAAAACTGAGATAGAGAAAATAAAGAAAACACAAAGCAAAGGAATTATAGAAGCAGAAATCATGAGAAAAAGGTCAGGAACCACAAATGCAAGCATGAACAGCAGAACACAAAAGGTGGAAGAGAGAATCTCAAGTGCTGAAGATACAATAGAGGAAATAGACTCACCAGTTACAGAAAACATTAAATCTAACCAAAGCTTAACCCAAAATATCCAGGAAATATGGGACACCATTAAAAGGCCAAATCTTAGAATAATAGGTATAGAAGAAGGAGAAGAAGTTCAACTCAAAGGCACAGAAAATTTATTTAACAAAATCATAGAAGAAAACTTTTCCTTCATAAAGAAAGATATGCCTATGAAGATACAAGAAGCTTACAGAACACCAAATAGACTGGACCCAAAAAATAAATCCTCTCACCACAAATAATCAAAACACTAAATATACAGAGTAAAGTAATAATATTAAGAACTGAAAAGGAAAAAGGCCAAGTAACATATAAAGGTAGACCTTTCAGAATTACACCTGACTTCTCATTGGAGATGATGAAAGCCAGAAGGTCATGGTCAAGCATTATGCAGACATTAAGAGACCACAGATGCTAGCCCAGACTACTATATCCAGCAAAACTGTCAATCACCATAGAAGGATAAAACAAGGTATTCCATGACAAATCTAGATTTCACCAATACCTAGGCACAACCCCAGCCCTACACAAAATACTAGAGGGAAAACTCCAACCCAAGGAAGATGGCTACACCAACAAAACACAATTGATGATCTCATAACAGCAAATCCCAAAGGAGAAAAAAGTGCACAAATTAACGTCACCAACAATGAAAACTGAATCAACAGGAGATAGCAATCTCTGGTCATTAATCTCTTAATGTAAATGGACTCAACTCACCTATAAAAAGACACAGGCTAACAGATTGGATACGAAAACAGAATCCATTCTTCTGCATACAAGAAACGCATCTCAACCTCAAAGACAGACATCATCTCAGAGTAAAGGGTTGGGAAAAATATACCAATGAAATGGACCTAAGAAATAAGCAGGTGTAGCTATCCTAATATCTAATAATATAAACTTCAAGATAAAATCAGTCAAAAGAGACAAAGAAGGTCATTTCATATTAGTCATAGGAAAAATTTCAATACTGAACATCTATACCCCAAATACAAGGGCACCCTCATATGTGAAAGAAACACTTGTAAAACTAAAATCATACATTAAACCCCACACACTAAGAGTGGGAGACTTCAACACTCCCCTCTAACCACTGGACAGGTCAATCAGACAAGAAATGAACAGAGAAATAAGAAAACTGTCAGATGTTATGACTCAAATGAACTTAACAGACATCAGTAGAATATTCCCTCCAAAGAGAAAAGAATATACCTTCTCAGCACCTCATGGAACCCTCTTAAAAATTGACCATATACTTGGTAAAAAAACAAACCTCAACAAATATAAATTATCGCCATGTATAAAACTAGAAATCAACAGCAATACTAATTCCAGAAAACCCACAAACACATGGAAATTAAGCAATGATCACCTGAATCATCAATAGGTCAAGGAAGAAATAAAGGGAGTTAATTTAGACTTCCAAAATTTAATGAAAATGACCACACAACATAGCCAAATTTATGGGACACAATGAAAGCAGTGTTAAGAGGAAAGTTCATAGCACTAAATGCCTACATAAAGAAGCTGAAAAGACCCAACATTAGTGAATTTTCAGAATATTTGAAAACTTTAGAACAAAAAGAAGTAAACTCATCTAAGAGAACTAGACAGCAGGAAATTGAGTTGAAATCAACAAAATAGAAATAAAACAAACTAGACAGCAGAAAATTGAGTTGAAATCAACAAAATAGAAACAAAGAAAACAATACAAAGAATCAGTAACACAAAGAACTGGTTCTTTGAGGAAACAAAATAGACAATCCTTTATCCAAACTAACCAATAGGCAGAGAGAGAATATCCAAATTAACAAAATCAGGAATGAAAAGGGGGACATAACAACAGACACGGAGGAAATCCAGAGAATCATCAGGTCATATTTTGAAAACCTGTACTCCACAAAATTGGAAAACGTAAAGGAAATGGACAACTTTCTGGATAAATACCACTTACCACATTTAAATCAAGACCAGATAAGCAAATTAAACAGACCTATAACTGCTGAAGAAATAGAAACAGTCATCAAAAGTCTCCCAACCAAAAAAGGCCCTGAACCAGATGATTTCAGCTCAGAATTCTACAAGACTTTCAAAGAAGAATTAATACCAATACTCCTTAAATTATTCCACACAATAGAAACAGAGGGAACATTGCCAAACTCTGTTTATAAGGCTACAATTACCTTGATACCCACACTACAGAAAGACAATACTAAGAAAGAGAATTACAGACCAATCTCACTCATGAACACTGATGCAAAAATACTAAATAAAATACTGGCAAATCAAATCCAAGAACACATCAAAACCATCATCCACCATGACCAAGTCAGCTTCATCCCACAGATGCAGGGATGGTTCAACATGTGAAAATCTGTCAACATAATCCACCATATAAACAAGCTGAAAAATAAAAATCACATGATCATCTCATTAGATGCTGAAAAACCATTTGACAAAATACAACATCCCTTCATGATAAAGGTCTTGGACAGAGCAGGGATACAAGGAACATACCTAAACATAATTAAGGCAATAAATATACTGCAAGCCAACATCAAAGTAAATGGAGAAAACTCCCAGCTATTCCACTGAAATCAGGAACAAGACAAGGTTGTTCACTCTCTCCATATCTATTCAAATAGTTCTTGAGGTCCTAGCTAGAGCAATATGACACCAAAGGGAGATCAAATTGGAAAAGAAGTCAAACTCTCAGTGTTTGCTGAGGATATGATAGTTTATGTAACTGATCCCAAAAATTCTACCAATGAACTTGTACAACTCATACTTTTAGCAATGTAACTGGATACAAGATTAACTCAAGGGCTGGAGATGTGGCTCAGTGGTTAAGAGCATTGCCTGCTCTTCCAAAGGTCCTGAATTCAATTTCCAGCAACCACATGATGGCTCACAACCATCTGTAATGAGATATGGTGCCCTTTTCTGGCCTGCAGGCATACATGTAGACAGAATATTGTATACGTAATAAATAAAATTAAAAAAAAGATTAACTAAAAAAATTAGTAGCCCTCCTGTACACAGATGGGGAAGAAATCAGAGAATCAACACCCTTCACAATAGCCACAAATATCATAACCAAACAAGTGGAAGACTTGCAGGACAAGAAATTTAAATTTTTGGATAAGGAAATTGAAGAAGACACTAGAAAGTGAAAAGATATCCCATGCTCTTGGGTAGGCAGAATTAACATAGTAAAAATGGCAATCTTAACTAAAGCAATGTACAGATTCATCGTAACACCCATCAAAATCCCAGCAAAATTCTTCACAGACTTTGAAAGAACGGTACTCAACTTCATATGGAAAAGCAAAAAACCCAGGATAGCCAATAAAAATCCCGTGCAATAATAGAACTTCTCGAGACATCATAATCCCTGACTTCAAACTTGACTACAGAGCTACAGTACTTAAAATAGCCTAGTATTGGCATAAGAACAGACAGGAGGACCAATGGAACTGAATAGAAGACCCGGATATCAATCCACACATTTTGGAATACTTGATTTTTGACAAGGACGCAAAAAGTATCAAATGGAAAAAAAAAGCATATTTAACAAGTGTTGCTGGCATAAATGGATATCAACATGTAGAAGAATGAAATTAGACCCATATCTATCACCATGCATAAATCTCAGGTCCAAATGCATCAAAGACCTCAGCATAAATCCATCCACACTGAACCTTATAGAAGAGAAAGTCGGAAGTACACTTGAATGCATTGGCACAGGGAACCACTTCCTAAATATAATTCCAGCAGCACAGACACTGAGAGGATCAATTAATAAATGAGACCTCCTGAAACTGAAAAATTTCTGTAAAGCAAAGGACATGGTGAATTAGACAAAACAACAGCCTACAGAATTGGAAATGATCTTCACTAACCCACATCGGACAGAGGTCTGATCTCTAACAAAGAACTCAAGAAATTGGACACCAAAAGAACCTATAATTCAATTAAAAAATGGAATACAGACCTAAACAGAGAACTGGTAGCAGAGGAATCTAAAAGGGCTGAAAGACTCTTAAGGAAATGTTCAACATCCTTAGTCATCAGAGAAATGCAAATCAAAACAACTTCTTACACCTGTAAGAATGGCCAAGATCAAAACACTGATGACAACTTACTCTGGAGAGGTTGTGGGGAAAAGGGAACACTTCTGCATTTCTGGTGGGAACGCAAGCTGGTACAACCCCTTTGGGTGTCAGTGTGGCAATTCTCAGAAAATTAGGAAACAACCTTCCTCAAGACCCAGTAATACCACTTTTGGGTATATACCCAAAGGATTCTCAATTGTGCCACATCTGTGTTCGTAGCAGCTTTGTTTGTCATAGCCGGATCCTGCAAACAACCTAAATGCCCCTCGACTGAAGAATGGATAAGGAAAATGTGGAATAGTTACACAATGGAGTACTATACAGCAGAAAAAACCCGACATATTGAATTTTTCAGGAAAATGAATGACGCTAGAAAACATTATTTTGAGTGAGGTAACCCAGACCCAGAAAGATAATTATCACATGTTCTCACTCATAGGCGGTTTTTAAGCATAAAGCAAAGAAAGCAAGCCTACAAACCACAATCCCAGAGAACTTAGACAACAGTGAGGACACTAAGAGAGTCTTGCATAGATCTAATCTACATGGGAAGTAGAAAGTAGAAAAAGATAAGATCTCCTGAGTAAATTCGGGACATGGGATCTTTGGGGAGGTTTGAGGTGGGGAGAGGCAGGGAGGGGAGCAGAAAAAAATGTAGTGCTCAATAAATATCAATAAAAAAAATTCCAGCTCAAAAAAGAGGTTTCCAAGGAGAAGACTATTAGTAGATGACCTCGAGATGTCTTTGTGTTATTTTGGTAAAGAAAGTGGCTGTTTTCTTCCCTTGTCGATAAAAGTCTACCTCGGGCCAAATTGAAGAGTTTTGAGATTTCAAAATAGCCTACTCTTGACTGTGTCATGTGGTTATTATTGGCCAGTCTTATCCAGATCTATTATGAGAAGAAACAAGCTACATACAAAATAATACAAATGTATAAATACAAAATGTAAAGTTTGAGAAGAAAGGGGGCACAAGGAATGTAGATAAGTACTATTCTCAACGAAATACACAGATCAAAGAAAGCTAGTAGAGTGGTGACCTCAGGGTGAGACTCCACCCAGCCACGCTTTCAACTTTTGTGAAAAATAATTAAAGAAAAGCTTAAGCAGTGAAGCTTATACAGATGTGTTTGAATAAGAGGACCATGTTGGACAGCTTTAGTCCATTATCAAATGGTGACAGTATTATGTGCTTGCAGGCCTAAGCCAGCCCTGAGGGCTCAAGTAAATTATAGGAAGTTTAGCAAATGCCTATGATTTCTGTTCCAGTTGCAATGTCTTCTACATCTAAGCATACAACTATGGCCTTATGGGGTATATTGTAGGGTTGGTTGATTAAGGAAGATAAGACTACTAGTGTTTCCTTTACTGCTGGTTCTGTACTGTCTGTCACTTTTTGATTCCTGTGACAAATCACAATAAAACAACTTATAAAAAATGCATTTAATTTGGGATGCATGGTTCCAGGGGGCAATAGAATTCATGACCACCATGTTGGGATGCATGGCAGCAGGAAGGCGGTCATGGCACTGGATCAACAACTGAGAGCTTACACCTGATCCATCAGCATGAGGTAGAGAAAGAGCTTATGAGCTATTGAAATCTCAAGGCCCACCCTCAGTGACAAATGTCATCCAACAAAGGCACACCTTGTAATCATTCCCAAACAGTTCCATCAACTGGGGACCAAGCATTCGAATATATGAGCCTGTGAGAGCCATTCTTTTTCAAACCACATGAGTTCGCTGCAAGCCTCATCTAGAAGTGGACAAGTGCAGCATTATAGCCCCTTTCCAGACAGTCATGAATCTTCATAGTGGACAGGACTTTGCGCAGTGCACATAGTTTGGACATTCTGCTTAGAAAGAAAAATGACCAGCTGTGTGATGATTTACTGATTCATATGCTGTAGTCAGTGTTTTGGCTCTAGTCAGGGACTTGGAAATAGCATAATTAGAATTTGGTGAGAAAAACTTTTACACCCCCCCCCCGAAAAAAAAGTCAGATGGTGATGGTACATACCTTTAATCCCAACACTTGGGAGGTGTAGGAGCCAGCCATGGTAAGCTAAATATGAAAAGATCACCCAAAGGAAGTTCTTAACTTCCAACCATTATCACCTGCCAGTGCAGGACTCAGCCATCGAAAAATTTAATAGAGGCCTGAGTCTCAGTAGTTTACCCTGAAGCAATACCTGGTTGCAGGAAGAACCACAAGCTGAGATTATCCAACCACCACTCAAGAACAGACCATCCAAAGGAAATGCCTAACGTTCCAACTGCTGTAGATAGGATTGCCTGCCAGCACACACTCACCAGGATACTGCTAGACAAATGTCAGCCAATCAGGGGGTCCTGAACCTCAGGAACTCCTCACCCCCACCTTTACCACTATAAAAATCCCAATTCTAACTGAGCTCGGGGCTCTCCGTTTATTCCAATATGTTGGACATGTCGAGAGACTGAGTTTGCAAACTTGCATAAAATAAAAGGTCTTTGCTTTACATACGGAACTCGGTCTCCTTGTTGGCTTTTGGGGGAACTTTGCGGATTTGGGCATAACAGGAGGCAGAGGCAGGCAGATCTCTGTGAGTTCAAGCCCAACCTGGTCTACAGAGAGTTCCAGGACAGCTAAGGCTACATAGAATGCTGAGAACTTACTGAAAAGTTTTTGAGACCCAATAAATCTCTCTGCTGATGCAATAATCTGAATCAGACCAAATCAAACCTAATTTAAAATGACCCAGGTTTAATGGATACTAACACTCTCAAGTGACCTTCCAGGCCCTCAGAGAGGAGATGGGGAAGGAAGACCAGGATACCATGTGTTTGTTCTATGGGGGGCAGTAAATACCCTGAGGGAGTGACTTGAGCATCTCTGGGAAGGGGTCGCTGGTTGTCGGGCTTTCTCAGAGGTGGAGTCTGGACAGAAGCAACTCCCAGGGGAGGGGACTTGGGATGGAGCTTTACACCCAAACATTATGACTATTTGGATATATGGATGCCAGGGGCTGAGGTGAAGCCTTAACCCAAACATTACAGACTCTTTGGATATAGGGCTGCGAGGGGTGGGGTGACGCTTCAAAGCAAATACTCCAGACTCTTTGGGTATAGGGGTGCCAGGGTCTGGGGTAACACTTCCAGCTACATCTTGAGTCACAAGCACAGGAAGAGACAAACACTCAAAATGGCATGAGGCTTTGACACTTCAAAGCCTGCCCATGGTGATGTACTTCTCCAACAAAACTGGACCTCCTGGAGGTTTCTAGATGGTGTGATCAACAGAGACCAAGTGTTCAAATGCATTAACCTGTGTCCTATGGGGAACATTCTCACTCGACATTTCGTTCCTTGATCTTCATAGGTTCCTAGCCATGTCATGCTGCAAAATGCATGTAGTTCAAAGTTTCCAAAACCCCTATAGTTTTTCACAGCCCCAACACTGTTTAAAATTCTCTTGTCATAAGTATTGCTGCACAGGAGGGTGGGTTCACATGGGTCCATGAAATGAAGACTCAGAGACTCATGAGAATGAACATAGCCTCTGTGGCTGCAGGGGCTCAGTCTCTGTGAACTGAAGCACTTTCCCTTTGCCTCTTGGCATCCTTATTTTTTCCTATATTTACACTTTAGCTAGTAGATTTCCATATCTCAAAACAAACTGAATGAAGTTTTCAAAACCACCATGCCAGGTGCAAATACCTGATTCATGAGGTACCACAGTTTTCTAGGTTTCCTCTAAACCAAATTTTGCATAGGGTTTGTATCCATGGGAAACTCCCAGACAAGATTCTCACAGGGTGACAAAAGGTATCTGTAACACAAATGATGGATTAGGAGCTGAGTGAAAACTCCAGAGCTAGGCCAGGTATAGCCCAGTGGGAAGTCATGGCTAGCTAGGGTTACTTGCTAACTCTTTGACTCCAGGCAGGCATGAATTTCTGCCACAGTATCTCTTTTCTTTTTCCTTTCTTTTTTTTTTTTGTGGGAGGTCACAAGGTTGGGGGTGGACTTGGGAGTACTGGGAAGTGAGTTTGATTGGTATGCATAATATGAAATTCCCAGATAATCAATACAAATATTATGTTGGAAAGAAATTTAAAAATAAAGTCTCTTCTGAATCTCAATGTCTCTTCTGAATCTCAATGCAGCCTCTTGATTGTAATCTCCTATAAAATAAGAAAAGTACATATTTCCAAAATATGATAACCTGCTGGGTATGGTGGCACACACCTTTAATCTTAGCACTCAGGAGGGAGAGGCAGGCAGAGCTCTGTGAATTCAAGGCCAGCAAAGGCTAGAGAGATCATATTTTGAAAACCAATTCTGCTTCTGTATTTAGTCATCTTGCTGTGGGGATCCTGTCTCTGCCTCTTGAATATGAAGATTACTGGTGGCTACTGCACCTGCCAAGGTTTACATGGGTTTTAGAGATCCAAACTCCAGGCTTCCTGTTTCCATGGCAAGTGCATTATCCACTGAGCTATATTCCCCCTCCTCTATATGTTCATTTAAGGAACTGTTAGCTGTTTCAAGGAAAGCTTATTGTTCAGAAGGACAAAGTCAACTTAGAGAAGCAGAATTGGTTAACTCTAGATTCAGAAAGAGACCTTGCTGTTGTCATTTATAGCATTATAAATGATAACACTTGCCTCAGTGAATAAAGTGGAGAGAGATCAAGGTGAATACCTGCATCAGCTTCAGGCCCCAGGAATCTGTGTGGACTGTTTGAACTTATGACAGTTTCTTTGTTTGTAGATTCCTCTCTTTGGTGCTAAGACTATTGTCCAGAGAAGTCCTGATGAACCAGCACTGAGCAAAGCTGAATTTGTTGAGAAAGTCCGTCAGAGTAACCAGGCCTGTCATGATGGAGACTTCCACAAAGCTATTGTTTTGTATAATGAAGCCCTGGCAGTTGACCCTCAGAACTGCATTTTATATAGCAATAGATCTGCAGCCTACATGAAAACCCAGCAGTACCACAAGGCATTGGATGATGCAATCAAAGCCCGACTCCTCAATCCCAAATGGCCAAAGGTAGCAGTTTTATTTACTTTCACAGAAGCGTCTGTTTTCATATTTTAGGATAACATTTCATTGATTAGTACAGATATTCATTCATAGAATCGATACTACCACAAAATCTACAATGATCAAAAACGAGCAATCACCTTCCTTTTTAGTGGTTTTGTAAGTGTGCCTTCTGTCCATGTTTAATTCTTTCCCTGCTTGTTTTAGATTTCGGTTTATCTTTTTGCCCAATTACAGGATCCATTCAGGTTTTAGATATCTTTTTTTTTCATACAAATGTTTAAACGTGATAGAGTGATTGTATTTATCTCCTTCAATTTAAAATGAACTAACTTAGCCATGTATTGGTGCGTACCTTTAGTCCCAACACTTGGGAGGCAGAGATAGGCGCATCTCTGAGTTGTAGGTCAGCCTGGTCTCTCTTACACAGAAACCCTGTCCTAACCATCCCCGCCCCCTTCAAAAAAGAAGAAGAATTTAATCAGGGAATTCTCAGCTAAAAACAAAATCATAATTAATTATATTCTCTTGAGCATTGCCTGGTGCAAGTTGGTGATTTTAATTTTTTCATAAGTATGCCTTTTAACTTAATGATAGCATTACATTATTATAGATGTATAAAATATGATATATATTGAAAATAACTTAAGTGAAAAATAAATAAACTGAATATGGTGGTCTGTACATCACCCAGCATTCAGGAGGCCAAGGTAGTAGGATCTTGAGTTTAAGGTTATTGTTTTAATAAAAACAAAATGTAATACACATTCAAAACACATAACCTACCAAATAGTATAGCTTAGTTTAGTCTACCTATAATGTGCTCTGTGTACTTAGTCTGGAAGTTAGACAAAATTGTTTAACACAAGCTGGGTATGGTGTTCAAGTTTGTAATTCTAGCACTCAGAAAAAAGATTTCAGGTCTGAGGCTAGCATAGCCTGCATAGAAAGTTCTCTAAGACAGCCTGGACTTTATAGCAAGCCTTGTGTTAAAAACAAACAGATGATGACATTTATGTGTAGAGATGGCAGTTGTGATTGTGGAGGGTAAAAGCTGGGGTTTGTAATCCCAGAGGAGCATGAAGTTATTATGAGTTAATGTGAGCCTGAGTTGACCAGGTACACATATTTTTCACAGAGAATAGAGGGAACAGATATTTTTGGCTGAACTCAGTCCCAGATATTTCCACCAATTTGAATAAAAATTGACCTATGAAATTCAGAGGGTTGCCTTTTCCTCAGATGGTTTGAAATCAAAGAGGCAAAATTGATATAAAAAGACAAAGCAGCCAGAAAAGGAGATTGTTTGGAGTTGCTGGCTGGTGGTTTCCACCCAGCAAGAAACTCTGGGGATGTTGACATCTCTAAATGCCACATGTCTCCTGCCTGATCCTGGCCACAGTACTCAGTGTTGGACACATCAACATTTAGGAGGTGCTAAGAGAGCACCTACTTTTGAATCTTTCTAAATACCTACAATGTTGGGAGCTTCATATCCATTGAGTTTGATCCACTGACAGTGTCTTTCTTTGTATTAGGAAATAAAACTTTTTGCATCTGAGACTTAGAGATAGGAAACAGAGTGAGACAGTATCTGGCCAACTGCAGAGGGATTTCTACTCTATTTCTCATGCTGTGCTGCCTACAAGAAGTTGGCCTTTCTATTCACTAAGTGCTCCAGCACATATTTATAGAAGCCTGAGGGCTACCAAAGCTGTGTTGTTTCTGTGACTTCTCTCTGGATTCTGCCTTTCACAGCTTCTTAAAACTTTTTTTTTCTTTAAGATTTATTTATTTATTATGTATACAGAGTTCTGCCTGCATATTTGCTTGCAGGTCAGAAAGCAGCACCAGATCTCATTATAGATGGTTGTCAGCCACCATGTGGTTGTTGGGAATTGAACTCAGGACTTCTAGAAGAATAGCTCTTATCCTCTGAGCCATCTCTCCAGCCCATGTGATAACTTCTTACAGCGACATTGTGATTCTGTTATCACTACTCAGGGTCAGGGCCAGGTGTTTCCAAGTTCTTTTTTGTCCAATAGTGAAATAAAAGCCCACACAAATTTCACAGTAACTTATTACTTTATTTTAAACAAAACAATAGAATACATCAGAATATACTGCAAGAGAGCAGTGGGCCACATGAGTGAAGATCCTCAAGGCTTCAAGTTATTGCTTGTGGTGTATTTTTATGAGGTCCAGATCAAGAAGGGGCTGGTTACTAAGGGACATAGTTTTGGTGGTTCTCTGTTTTGATCCATTGGTTAGGCCATATCATAATTTTTCTCCTACACATTTCCTTTCCCCCAGTGTATCAGATTTTAGGCATATGCATGTGCATTTATATATAAACATAAGATTATAAATAGGGGATTCTTTGTGAAAGTTCCCTTTGGGGACAGCTTACTTTACTGTGAATGCATCCAAATAGGCCACATTAGTCTTCCTGGGTATCATCAGGAGAGTAAAAATGAATAGTAGAGGATTTTTTTTTTTCGAGACAGGGTTTCTCAGTAGCTTTGGAGCCTGTCCTGGAACTCACTCTTGTAGACCAGGCTGGCATCAGACTCACAGAGATCTGCCTGCTTCTGCCTCCCGAGTACTGGGATTAAAGGTATGTGCTACCACTGTCCAACTAATACAGGACTTTTAAAACAGTACTTCCAATCTTGCTTGCCAGCAAAGGAGTTACTGGAACAATGTACCAAACATCCAGTTTGACTGCAGTAGTGAAGAGGGCTTGTAACTGGAATGTAGCAAGTCTGACTTTAGAGAACCATCCGTGCATCTTCAGCCTGTGCAAGTGAGGCTTAGTGGGAAAAGATTCTCTTTATGAAACTTTGTCCACTTTCAAAGTCTTTGTTTGAAACTTTGTTTGAATTTCTAGCCATTTTGATATGTAAATGCAGTTTCTGATGTCATTTTGGTAATAAAAGTATATCCTTTCTTTCAGTGATTAAGTTCACTCTTCCTTACCTGGGAAGTAACTGCTGCTTGGCATAATGCCCTTATTTTGGGCATTGGTGGATACGGTTTAAAGTTCTGCTGTTATAGTCAGAATTGCTTTGATCTTGGCAAGTGCATGTGACCAGTAAGGCAGATTTTTTCTTTTTAATTTGTTTATTATTTGTGTGTGTATGCATGATCTTATATGTCATTCATATGTGTAGAGGTCAGAGGATTATTGTAGAGTCGGTTCTGTCAACACAAAAGTATAACTCTTACCTCAAAGAAGATAAGAGATAGTTTATTTTGAAGCCAAATATAAGTGATAATAGCTCAGGAACAAATACCACGTTCTAATAAGGTAGCAATTTCATGAACATCCTATACTCACAGAATAAAGAAAATTATAAATCAAGACATTTTTTTTCCAGTACAACAATGAGTATACTGGATAGGCAAGTTATAGCAAAGCAAGAGAGTTCTGCTGTAGACCTCAGATGCTGTCTGATGGTGCTCTTAGACCTTTTGTCTAAGGGATCTTGATCATGTTTCTTTGCCAGTTAAAATGTTAAAAGACAGGAAAAATATTGAGAACAGCAGTGGAAGGAGAAATCTCAAAACCACAAATAGGAGTAGACAGAATCAGCAGAGGAGTCCTGAAGCTGAAAACTCAGCCTCCTCTCCAGGACTGGGGTTTTAAGTCTCTGGAGGTCTTCCTTTCCTACTTTAGGGTTGGTCAGTTTGAAGAGAGACAGGGTGGTTGATTGGTTCACAACTGTTGTGCATATGTGCTTGAACTTGGTGGGCTACTCCATCAGCAGGGGGCCCTACCGACAGGAGAAAATTCACAAGGCTTTTGTTTTAAACTGCCAGCCTTTTGTTTCAGGTCAGGAGGGAAAGGAAGAATCCAGTTACCTTCAAAGTTCACCATCTTTATCACCTACTCTCTGCTCTTCTCCCTGTCTGTCTGCCTGCCTCCTACTCTCTCACTTTCATTGGTGGAAACTAGGATTTTGTTAAGCTATGATACCCCAAGGGGCTTTTTCTGTGATGTTGGGTCCGACATAGAAGTGAGCAAGGAATGGCTATTTAGGGGCCTAAAAAACAGCAATTGGTGACCTACTTGCTTGCATTAGGGAACTCAGTTGCCCCAGACCTCTGTTCTGAGACAGACCCCCTTGCCCACAGACCAAAGGCCAAAACCAAAATAAAATGAAAACACTGAAAAAAAAGAAAGAAAAAGAAAAGAAAAAAAAAGCAATTGTAAAAGGTATTTATTAAAGATAAATTGTAACCAGGCTGTGTAGCTACTACTCTGACCTCTACATAATCACTGAAGTTTTAATTAGCTGGAAAGTTTGTACTCAAAGTGAGATTCTTTCTGGGAATTTGTTTTTGTAGTTCTCTCCTTCCACCTTTATGTGGATTCCTGGAAATGAATTCAGTTCTTTAGGTCTGTGCTTTAGTAAGACAAATTTTCATGAAATTATATGGTAGAAGATCTTAACTGCAGGTGAATCAGAGGCCTATGTCAAGTCTGAAAGAAACTCAGGACAAGTGACTAACTTGTGCCTATTATTGTACCAAAGCCCCTGCTGGCCTCCAGGCTCACTCAGTACCCATGGCTCCTCTCAGCTTTTCTTAAACCACCCCTGCCCCTACTTCACCTCAAGATCTTTCTTTTCCCAGCTTCTCAGCCATTCTTGTCATGTACCTTCTTGGCACCCTGCTGTGGAACAATGGTCTTGTACCTGTAAAGATTTGTTACTTGTATTTTAATAAAATGTTGATTGGCTAGTAGCCAGGCAGGAAGTATAGGTGGGGTGACCAGGCAGAAAGTATAGGCAGGGAAATGAGAACAGGAGAATTCTAGGAAGAGGAAAGAATCAGTCTGCAATCATCACAGAGGAAGTCAAACACAGATGAAGCAAGATGAGAATGCCTTGCTAATGAAAGGTACCAAGCCATGTGGCTAACACAGACGAGAATTATGGGCTAATATAAGTTATAAGGGTTAATAAGAAGCCTGAGCTAATAGGCCAACTAGTTTATAATTAATGTAGACCTCTGTGTGTTTCTTTGGTACTGAATGGCTGTGGGACCAGGTGGGACAGAAACCTCTGGCAACAGCTCCCTCTCCCTCGGTCCTCTTTTCTGCTCTGGATTCTTCCAGATGCTTCTTTTTGTTCTTTAAAAGTATAATATTGCTAGCATGTTCCCCGAGCGGCCTGCGAGCCAGGCAGAGGCTGTCGCCAGAGCGGTGCAGGTTCCCCGCGGCAATCGGCAGTAGGCTTATCCCAGACAGGCTGGTACCAGCCATGCAGCCGGGAGAGCCAGGCGGGCAGGTGACCAGGTGGCGGATAAAAGACTTACAGGACATAGTAAATAGACGTAAGGCTAAACATAAAGGTAAACATTTATTACTTAAAGAAGAGGGAGAGAAAGAAAGGCAAAAATAGAAAAAGAGAGAGAGAGGGGAAAACACGTGTGCACATGCCGAGAGAGGGAACAGAAGGAAGGGGTTAAGATGGCGATGGAGAGGTCAGAAGTGGCTGGGAGTGGGCGTGGCTTGCCCTTAAAGGGACCAGACCAAAAGAATAACATTCCCGGATCCTTTTTATAATAAAAAGTAGAAGATTAGACATTACAGTTTGAAGGAATTGGGGCGGCAAATTCTCAAGACTGCTTCCGGCTGATTTGTGGGCGTCATCTTTGGGGGGGATCCGAGAGAAGGCTGGGTGTTGGTCACATTCTGGCATAGTTGGTCTCTGCTCCCAACAGGTGTCTGTGGCATGGAAATATCTGGTGTCCCTTGTACCTGGTTAGGGTATTAGCAGAACAGAGGACAAAGTTAAATTAAGAAAAAAAAAATTTAGTACCAGGGAATTGAGGGGTATGTATCTGACCTGTTTACTGTGGGTTCTTTAATTCGGCTCCCTGGAACTCACAAGAATTCCTTGGATTTGTAAAAGCAGAAGTTTTAGACATATACATTGTATAATGACTGTGACATATTTTTGTACAATGAAAGGTATTTTTATTTGGTGAGGCAGCCTGGCAAAACCTCTCAGCTATCAAACTGTCAGAGATCTTTGAGAAGGATAAGATTTTATTTGAGTTACTGATGTAAAAATGACAGAGAACTTACTTGGTTGGCACCCAGAGCTACTCTTTTGGGTCCTCCATGGTCGCTGAAGGTTGCATTTGACCTTTGCTGTTTAGTACAGGGCCTGTCAGGTTCCAGAAGACCCTGTGGGCTAAGAAATCTGTAGGAAGACAGGCCTACCTTGATCTGAGCAGCTAGGCTGTGGATTCCAGTGATTCTGTCCACGTCTGGAGATCTTCAGTTTAGGTGAAAGGCAGTTTTTGCCCAATGGTCAGCATTTGGCAGTTGAAGTGAACTTGCAAATGGACACTGCTCTGCAACTACAGATGGATGTTGTTCTGTGACCGTTTGTTTTCTGTCTTCTTGGAGGAAACAGAGTGCTGCTGCTAGGAGCCAACCTATCTCTTTTTGTTATGAAAAGTTTTTTAGTAATTAAATACTTAAATATCACATTCCCCAGATCTCTGAGCAGTTGAGGCTATTTATTAGGTATAGCTGCAGTATAGAATCTGTCTGGAAGGTTGGGTCTGAGCTTGACTGTACTGGCTTTTAACAGGTAAGATCCACACTCGTAAAAAGACAGAAAGAAAGAAAAAACTGTTTGTAACATAAGATTAGTGGCAGAACTGACAATGGTAGAGAACAGCTTAATATTAAATATAAGGCATTTTTGTAAGAGAGTTAAAAGTACATACCAGTTTAAAATATGAGACTTAGGATTTTGTAGTCTGAAATGAGATGTAATGAACAATTATTATGTATATAAAGATTGAACAGGAATTGGGCAACGTGCATGCTTTTGATGGGCCCTATCAAAAGCACATCACTATGCAAAACACCTGTAATCAGAGTTAACAAGAGGATTTCTGTGAACACCGAGGAGGGGGGGAAGGCAGGGCATATGTAAGAGTGGGAGAGCTTGGTCACGTGACCTGTTCTCGGCCAATCTAGCGATAAAGTCACCTGACCCCAGTGAACATGGTGGCGACCACGTGTTGTGGGGAAAAAGTTACAATTTTTGAGCTGTAAGGATTTTAAGCTTAATGAGAGGGACCTGAAGGCGTGATCTGCCCTGTTGTTGAGCCACCATGCCGTACCAGAAGCCGCAGAGGGGAGTAGAAGACTGGAACTGGAAAAACTGCATCCTGCCATGGCTGGAATGGAAAAGCCGGCAGGAATTTTAAAAGCTGGGGGCCGCCTGCCATGGGCGGTTGCTATCCAGAGTCTGAATCGTGAAAACCCATGCAAACAAACAATTTAAAGACAGATAATTGTGGAGGATTTTAAGTAAGGCATATTTAGACTGGGACGACTTGCTTTCCCAGGTCAAGACTGTGAAAAAAACCCGCAAAAACCATGGCACCTCAAGTCGTTAAGGCGAGATGCAGATGCATCTAACATCCAGACATGTGGCCAGGTGTCCGAGGTCCACATGTGGGATGCTATCGGCTGAACCATATCAGCTGACTGTGAGCCGACCGTGAAAATGAAAGGGAAAGAAAGAAAGCAATGAAAAAAGAGAAAGAGTAAGAACTGGGGACACTGGGTCCCCAGGTGCGGGAGTGCTGGGAGCTGTCCCTGGCACGGGCTTAACAGAGGATGCAAGCCGTAATTGAATGCCAGCAAAGAGACGGAGAAGTCCCCCCCCCCCCCAAGCCTAGAAATACCGGGAGTACCAATCAATTCCTGGGTTAAAAGACTCGGTTAAGCTGGCTGGAATGGGGAAACTCATGATTTGAAGCCGGTGTTGTTTGTAGGAGTCATGGCCAGGCAGATGGAACACGTGGGTTATTGTTGAGAAGGTCCTCGGTCCCGATTCAGTCCCGGAAGTTGGAGCTCAGAGTCCCAGACGATATCTGAAGCCGGGACCAGCCCTGGGCAGGTGAATCTGTCGAGTCCGCGGCACCAATTTTGTTCTTTAAAAATATAATATTGGGCATGTTTCCCGAGTGGCCTGCGAGCCAGGCAGAGGCTACCGCCAGTGTGGTGCAGGTTCCTCGCAGTGAGCAGCAGAGCTGTCGGGAGTGCGTCCTGGACAGGCTGGTACTGCCATGCAGCCGGGAGAGTCATCCAAGCGGGTGGGTGACCAGGTGGCGGATAAAAGACTTACAGGACATAGTAAATAGACGTAAGGCTAAACATAAAGGTAAACATTTATTACTTAAAGAAGAGGGAGAGAAAGAAAGGCAGAAATAGAAAAAGAGAGAGAGGGGAAAACACGTGTGCACATGCCGAGAGAGGGAACAGAAGGAAGGGGTTAAGATGGCGATGGAGAGGTCAGAAGTGGCTGGGAGTGGGCATGGCTTGCCCTTAAAGGGATCAGACCAAAAGAATAACACTTCTGGCTGTACTTTCCCTCATGTTTACAGTTAAAACCTTCTTTTCAACTTTACTATGGAGTGCTCATGTCCTTTCTTTATACAGTATGTTTGGAGAATCAGTTATCTCTTCTTCCACTTGGTGGAAGCAGGGTCTCACTGGTTCTGTGGTGCTGGTGTTGGGTATTCCTAGGCTAGCTAGCCCATGGATTTCTGGTGATTCTCCTGTTTTTGCCTCCCAGTGTGCTGTGGGAGTGTTGGGATTACAGTCTTACCCAGCAGGGATGAAGGCTTCTCTGTAACTGGATAGATGGTGCCCTGCTGTAGTATTCTCTGGCACACACAGAGTAGCAGATAGTGAAAGGATAAAAAGTGGTAAAAAGGGTACCTATGGTGAACCCTGCTAAAGTATTTCCTCTGAGAGAATGTGCAGTGTGCAACAGAATTAGTATAAGGGATTTATTGGGGGAGGGGAGAGTGAAAGAATGGAAGGACTTCTTGGAGTGGTTACATGAGAGAGAGACAGACAGACAGGAAAGCATGAGGAGCAAGAGCAAGAGAGGGGACTGATGGTCAGGTTATTTTAAGAGATGTGCATATCACGTAGTTGAAGGTGGAAGGGGAGTCACTTGGCAGAAGGTGATGAAGTAGCTGCCTTGGTGGCTGAGGCAGGCTGACTGCTGCTGCTGCTTTTGTGGGAACTAACAGATAGAAAAAAGTGTTTTCTGTATACTTTTCTTCTGGGTTCCCTACTTTTACATTTTACTGTATTTGACTGATAGTTCTCTTTCTGACTATATTATTTTTACTGTTAATTTTGGAGCCATTTGAGATTAAAATGAAGAAAAATTGGCTTGCTACTTATAAATCCTTCAGTATATATTGAGAACATTCTGCTGCATAACCACAATGCAACCCTTAAAATCAGAACATTAGCATTAATATAATAATACTGTCCAATCTATAGACATCATTTACATTTCAGTGATTGCTTAAGGAATGTCTTTTATGAACATAATTTATTTTCTGGCCCCAGATATACTATTTGGAAAGAAATGTATCAGATGCTATGTAGTTAGACTATATTATCAAACATATGGTGCCTACCCACATGTCCCACGCTACCGTCTCGCCAGCAAGAACCACGCGGGACACTAGGATCCTTCTGCAGAAATAGCTTTAATGCCCCTTGGGAGAGAGAGCATCAGCCAACATGGCCGGGGACCCCAGGACAAGGTGAACCCAGCCCTATATAGGAAACAGTCCTTGCTTCGGACGTGTCACTCTTGGATAGGTCAACTGTCCATAATCCCAGGTGATGCCTCGGGAGTAGGCGGGGACAGCGGTGGGAAGTTACCGAGCACATGTGCGTTCACCTGGCGGCGAAACCGGATGTCAGCGCCATCTTGTAATGGAGCATGTGGCTGCGGTCCTCTACATCTCTCCCTTTTATTACTATTTTGCAGAAAGGCAACTCCCTCAGAAGGCAAAGATAGAGGTTGCACTTCCCAAAGTGGAAACATTAAAATGGGCTTATACGGAATCTGCCCCTAGGTTCATGACACCTGGAACTTACCCGGCCTGCCCTCTGCCATTTTTCTGGGAAAGGGAATATACGGCAGGAAACCCTTATGCAGGGCGACTTATCTCTCAGAGAGGGCCATTCTCTGTGTGATGCTCTTCAGCTCGACAGCCTTCAGGGCTAGCTAAGCCAAGCACTCCACCCTGTGCCATGGACCACAGTCCTAGGGGTGCAGGAGCTGGTTGCCTTAAACCTTACTGCTTTAACATAGATAACCACACATAAGCAGAGGCTCCCTGTTCCAGGGCAGCCAGCGCTGGTGCAATAACCACTTTGTCCCTATGACTTTGGGATTTGAGTCAGCAGACCATCCAGAGGAGAAACACTATTCCACAGCATAGGGCTGCTCCAAAACACTTCCACCCCCACCCATTCTTTGAAGTAGGGGATGAAGGACATGACCCAGGACTGGAATCCTACGGCCAAGCTTATAAATCATCTCTAGGATGGTAGGGGAGCCCCAGAGTCTTAATGGTTGTAAAAAATCGAGGAAACACCGCCATCCTATGGCTGACTGGTATCAGCTTCGGGAAGGCTGAGAGTGTCCCCCAATCGGTGCTCTGTCACAGCTGCTGTCATCCATCCGCAAAATGGCAGGAGGAACAGCAGCCAAATCCTCAGACGAATCCGTGTGTTGTGGATCACTCTTCACCATTCGGGTTAATCTCTCTGGCATCCAGAATGGGCTTTCTTGATCCTGTGGGAAGACACAAACAGCTCCCCTGGATCTCAATAAAATGGGATCCGGGCCTTTCCATTCATTAGAAAGCACGTCTTTCCACTTAACCAAATCTTTGGGCCGCTGAGGATCCGAACAATGTCATGTTGCAGCATTTTGGCCATTATCATCCAGATTTAAAAAATTTATAGTGAACAGAGCCATGGCAATAGCCACTCTTGGCATCGGGGGAATTCTTTCAATATCCCCCCTTTCTGTTTAAGTAGATAAGATTTGAGTGTGCGATGCGCTCGTTCTACGATACCCTGTCCCTGGGGGTTATAAGGCAGGCCTGTAATGTGGGTGACCTGCATCTGCGCACAAAATTGTTTAAACTTTTGAGAAGTGTAGGCAGGCCCATTATCCGTTTTTAAAGATGTGGGCTTGCCCCAAGCACTCCATGCCTCAAGGCAATGTTGAATGACATAAGAGGTTTTTTCTCCTGTAAGTGGTGTGACATGAATAATGCCAGAGCATGTATCAATTGACACATGCACATACTGAAGTTTTCCAAAGGCAGTGATATGAGTTACGTCCATCTGCCATATTTGCAAGGGTGTAATCCCTCTGGGGTTCATGCCAGTGTGTCTGATAGGAAGAAACTGGCAACAACTGTGACATTGGGTTACAATATCGCGAGCCTCTTTTCTGGTAAGTGAAAAACGTTTGCGCAGGGTTTCAGCTGTAACATGAAAATTATCATGAAAGGTTTTAGCTATCTGCAACGGGGAGGCAAGAGCTACCGCAGCAAGCTGCATAGTGCGATCAGCCAGGTCATTACCCAAGCTCATTGGGCCTGGGAGCCCCGAATGTGCTCTTATGTGTGTGATAAAAAATGGAGCTCTCCTATTTAGTAAGCAGTCCTGTATCCTCTGGAAAAGAGCTGCTACTGTACTAGTAGGTTTTATAATTCCAGCGGCCTCTAATAATTTAACAGCGTTAACCACATAGGCAGAATCAGAAACAATATTAAGGGGACAATGAATCTTTGAAGAACCTCTAAAACCACCATACATTCCACCACCTGGGGCGAGGTGGCAGAAAAGTTCTTTGTATATATTTTAGAACCTACAACATAGGCTCCCACACCATTCTTGGAGCCATCTGTATAAACCGTCATCCCGTCTTTTAGCGGGGCAGAAGACGTAACTCGGGGAAACACAGTGGGATGACATGCAGCGAACTGCAGCAGAGGGTGTTTGGGATAATGATTATCAATTTTCCCTGAAAAGGTGGTAACTAAAATGGCCCAATCATCAGAGGCGGCGCCCAAAGTTTGTACCTGAGAGGAGGTATAGGGAATTATCATAACCTCTGGATGCTTACCAAAATGACTAACAGACATTTTAAGGCCTTTAAGGGCAATTTGAGCTACAGCGGCTGGATACCAATCAATACTTTTGTTAGGAGAAGCATGCGGATGGATCCACAGTAACGGTCCATCCTGTCATAACACAGCAGTGGGTAGCTTTCTTTTTTTAAACACACGTAGAACAAATGGTTGAGTTTCATCAATACGGCACAGCTGTGCCTCCTTAATGGATTCTTCCACTAGCAACAAGGCTGCTTCTTCTGCCGGCGTCAAGGCCCGAGGGGAGGTAATATGAGTATCCCCTTCCAAGATATCAAACAATGGCTTCAAATCAGCGGAGGGGATTTTTAAGAATGGTCGCAGTCAATTAATATCTCCTAACAACTTTTGGAAATCATTTAACATTCACAAATCATCCCTATAAATTTTTATTTTTTGAGGCAGAATCTTTTCAGGAAGAATAACAGAACCTAAAAATTGGCCAGTATCTGCAATCTGGACCTTCTCAGCGGCTATTTGAAGACCCCATAGCTGTAAACTTTTAACGAGCAGCGGGTAGGCCTCCTTTAGAACCTGTAAGTCCTCATGACACATAAGTACATCATCCATGTAATGAACCACGAGCAAACATGAAAACCATTCACGAAGCGGTTTAAGAGCCTCCTGCACAAACATCTGACAGATGGTCGGACTAAGGCACATACCCTGAGGTAAGGTTTTCCATTGAAAGCGTTTATCAGGCTCTATATGATTAATTGAAGGAACAGTAAAAGCAAAGCAAGGCCTATCAGCAGGATGCAATGGAATAGAAAAAAAAACAATCCTTAATATCTATTATTACCAGACTCCAATTTTTGGGCAAAGCTGAAAGCACCGGGAGTCCTCGCTGCACAGGCCCAAAGAGGTGCATTTGTTCATTAACGGCTCTCAAATCATGCAGCAAGCGCCATCTTCCGGATTTCTTTCTAATGACAAAAATGGGTGTATTCCACGGAGAGGTGGATGGTTCTATGTGTCCCAGAGCCAATTGCTCATTAACTAGCTGATTCACTGCTTCCAGTTTTTCAGAGGTAAGTGGCCACTGGGGAACCCATACGGGGTCTCTGTTTTCCACGGTATGGGCCGTGCTGCCCCAGTGGCACCTAGGAAAAACCCAGGCCCTGTTTGTTGATATTAGGTTTAGGATTTATTGGCTCCCGTATTCCCTGCTGGGAGCGACCCAAGCCCTTTCCTGGCCTATGACCCATTTTTATCATATTATCTTGGGCCTGAGGTGAATATGTATTAGGTAAGGTCAATCCCATACCCTGCATCACGTCTCTTCCCCATAAGTTGACTGGCAGGGGGAGGACATATGGTGTAAAATATCCTGACTGCCCGTCATCTGTTTCCCAGGTTAATCTGGCGGAGCTAATGGTGGGGTTTGCGCTGTAGCCCAAGCCCTGTAGGGCATGAGACGACTCGGTAACGGGCCAGGACTGTGGCCACCAGCGTGATGAGATAATACTTTTGTCCGCGCCAGTGTCCAAAATGCCTTCGAAGCATTTACCATTGACCCAAAGGGGCAGTTTGGGTCGATCTTGAAGGCTAACAACCAAGTAGGCTGAATCCTGTCCTGTTGACCCCATTAATTTATTCTTCGGCCTCTGGTGGATGTCTGCCGGGAGAAGCAGTAACTGAGCTATCCTGTCTCCTTTACTGATGGAAAAAACTCCACTAGGGCAAGAGCATAGGGCTTGTATTTCAGCAGTGTGCTGACTATCAACGAGGCCTGGGTGGACAATCAGTCCCTGTAGGGTAAGCGAGCCACGTCCTAAAAGCAGGCCCACGCTTCCAGGGGGTAGGGGCTCAGGCAGCTGCACAGGGACGGGCTGTACCCCCATTTGGGGCATCAATAAGAAGTCGGTGGAGGCACACAAGTCCATTCTTGTTCTGCCTCCGGGTGTCCCTCGGTCGCTGCCCTGACGAACTTGTTCCCATATTTTTGGGGGCCCTGGGACCGAGGGCCCGTCATCCCGTTTTTTGGATCATCAGTCTGCGGGTTTCCTAATGGTGGGAGGATCTTGCCATGGATATCCCTAATGGAGCGGCAGAGCTCGGTCCTATGATAACCTTTGCCACAGCGTGAGCAAAGGGTGGGAGGCGCCCTCTCCTTTTCTGATGACCTACAGTCCCTTTTTAAGTGTCCTGGCTTCCCACACTTAAAGCAAACTCTTTTGTCTGGCCCTTTAAAAGGGCGTTTTTGTGACTGCATGATGGCTGCAGCCAAACCTGCATTCATCAGGGGTCCTCCTAGTTCTCTACAGACCCTGAGCCAGTCCTGTAGCCCTTTATTTTTCCTAGAGGCTATGGCGGCACGGCACTCCTGCGTGGCTTGCTCAAAAATGAACTGCTCAATGAGGGGCGTGGCCATATCAGTATCGCCAAAAATGCGTCCTGCTGCCTCAGTCATTCTTGCCACGAAATCTGAAAAAGGCTCCTGAGTCCCTTGTATAATCTTGGTGAGCGGAGTGCTCCCTTCTCCCTTTTTTGACAAGGCTTTCCATGCTCTTACAGCTGTATTGGCTACCTGGCGGTAGGCGCCGTAAGGATAGTTTGTCTGGGCAGTGGCATAGTGCCCTCGCCCGGTCAGGAGGTCAAATGTCCATTGCTGTTTTTCTGGAGTTAAGGCCTGAGCGTTAGCTCTGGCTTGTTCCTGGGCTGCCTCATGCCACAGTGCTTTCCATTCCAAATATTGACCCATGCCGATGAGCGACGCTTTTGCAACTGCTTCCCAGTCCACCGGAGTCATGGCAGACGAGGCCAATCTGTCCAACTGGGCTAAGGTAAAATTAGCAGTCACTCCATACTTTCTGACTGACTCTGCTAACTCTTTGATTTGGTTGTACTCCACAGGCGCATGCAACCGCCCGTTTTCCCCTTCGTAAACGGGGAAGGCCAGGTGCAACTTTCTCTTGACCTTGTCAGGGATAAATGAAAAGGTCTTTGGCCCAAGGCGTTCCTCATAAGGAGGCGCCGAAGGGGCAGTTGGGGGAGGGCGTAGCCTATAAGGAGGCGGATGGGCCGTTTGGGATGACCTCATGGCCCTGCCGCTGGCTAATTCTGCCTCTTCCTCTGTATCTAGTTCTTCTATCTCTTCTCCTGAGCCAGAACTTTCGTGCTCACTTTCATGGTCACTTTCAATTTGCAGAGTTTCGAGCCCCTGCAGAGGATATAAACTACTGTTCATTCCTTTTTTCTTATTATTGATATCAGAAAGCTTTTGGCCTTGTAGGTCAATGTTCTCCCCCATTTTTACTTTCTTAGAATCACTGGGGGGTCCTTTTTCCTTAATTTCTTTCCTCGTGCGCGCGTCTAACCTCCCAATGCACTCAGTTTCTGATATTCTATCCTGGATTTCCTCCGCTTTTGCAACAACCGCCTGGCAAGATTCATCTTTTAAGCAATTTCTGGCGAAAAATAAGAGAATTGCTAAGATAAGTATCAAGGCCTGTATGAAACCTTCCCAATGCGGAAGCAAGTCAAGCTCAAAACCGAAAAATCCAGGAGCAGACATACCTCTCTGATTATGCAGACCTGCAGTTCTGAATCCTTCCTGAATCCAAGGTGAATCCAAGAGATCCCCGTCGGTGCGGTGGTCAGGATTCCCCCAGCGTCCCGAGGGTTCGGCACCAGATGTCCCACGCTACCGTCTCGCCAGCAAGAACCACGCGGGACACTAGGATCCTTCTGCAGAAATAGCTTTAATGCCCCTTGGGAGAGAGAGCATCAGCCAACATGGCCGGGGACCCCAGGACAAGGTGAACCCAGCCCTATATAGGAAACAGTCCTTGCTTCGGACGTGTCACTCTTGGATAGGTCAACTGTCCATAATCCCAGGTGATGCCTCGGGAGTAGGCGGGGACAGTGGTGGGAAGTTACCGAGCACATGTGCGTTCACCTGGTGGCGAAACCGGATGTCAGCGCCATCTTGTAATGGAGCATGTGGCTGCGGTCCTCTACACCCACATTTTAAGTAACTTACTTGATGTACTAGATTTTTATCATTCCTTGGCTCTCAATTGTAATTTACTTAGTTGGTGCCTTAACCTTTGACCACTATAGTAAAAAAACAGAAACATGTATTCCTTGTCTTTTTATTTTGACTCTGCTTTTGCCCATTCTACACATCTAATGCATTGGTGCTGGTTTGGAAAGCCTGGGAATCTCTTGACTCCAGGTCCTACCAGTTTCCCCTTCTCTACAGGAATTAGCCACAATGTGTCAGAAAAGGAATTGTCTTTAGAATAATCTTATATGTCTGACCAGCATTAGGGCTATACGATATGCACTGAAAAGAGCGATAGACTGTGCTTTGTTCTGATTTTCCAGTTAGGTGAATGTACTCTTGAGTTAGTTTGGATTATTCTTGTGCCTACAGTCTTTGTAATCATAGTCTAAAGTCTCATTAGGTAGTGGCTTGTTACTTTTCAAATGAATAATTAATAAAAATCATAGCCAAACTTTTGGGGCCAGTTGCAACTCTGAGGAGCAAGTTCATTGTGAATCTGATATTGATACCCAGATGTAAACAAGTTAAAATTTGATTGGTTTCTGTCCTAGTTTTTTTTCTATTGCTGTGAATAGATGGCCTGACCAAGGCAACTTAGAAGGCATTTAACTGGAACTGGGGGGGGCTTGCTTATCGTTTTAGAGGGTGTGACCATCTGTCCATCCCACTGAGTGAGAATAAGACTACTGTCACAATTTTGGGGTCAAATTTGAAACAAGCTTTATTAAATACTGGCCAAGAAGATGGACAATGGCCATGTCCATACCCAGGATTCCCAGAGAATGGCTGCGAATTACATAAGTCAGGCAAAAACCTCAAGGGTATGTACATCCTGCCTTTGTCCAATTGGGAGAAAGCATACATCCTGATGTACTTCCTGCCCCATACCTCATGCTTACATGTGTACATCCTTTGCAGTGGGGCAACCAACCTTGATTCTGAAACTTCAAAGTCCATCACTAGGTCACACATACTAATCCTTTTCAGAACTGTTCTAACAATCAGGAACTAAGCATTCAAATGTATGAGCCTTTGGGGGGTGATTCATTGTCATTCAGACCACCACAGTTTCTAAAAGGTCTAAGAAGTTAGACAAGAAGGTGCTGTAAACTCTGATTACACTCCAGTCTGTTTACATTCATCTTTTTAAAACAGCCAGTCTCTTGACTGGGGCTGTGTAAAATAAAAAATAAGTTACATATTTCTTACTCCAAGAGGCAAGAAGTAGGACACAGATCACAGTACAGGAAAACCAAAGTTCAGCCTTGTAAAAAGTTCTGCATCAGACACTTGGGACTCATTTATGATCTTCGCAGGCTTGGGAAGCTCCACTTGTAGAGCTCTGCCATTCACAGCACACTGAGCTCCTTCCTCTCACAAGCTCAGACTGGCTCTTCTCGCAGCTGCTGCTGTCTTTAGTGGTCCTTCCCACAGTACTGGCATCTCCAAAATGCTGCAGTGTCACTGCAACTGAGCTGCACTTTCATCAGTAGCATCTGCTGACTTTCTTCAGGGACTCTGACCCTACCACATGGTGCCAAGCCTTGATTTTTTTTCATGTGTTGTCACCAAGGTTCTAAGTCTCAGCTGCTCTCTCAGAGTCCTCATGACTTCAAACTCTTGAATCACCTGGGAGACATTTACACATGATCAAGTTCAGTGCAGAGTACAGCCTTGTCTCTGGCCCGCGGCTTCTGTGTGTTAACTCCAGGATATACTTCCTAAGCTTAGGCCTTCTTGATACCAATTACTCAGCTCCAGCTGACCAGTCTGCTCCAGCAAAGGCTTCACTTTAGTAGTCCTTGTCTCTTGTTACTCACAGATGATTATTTAGTCCCAGCTGACAGTATCAGACTCTCAAATTTACTTTTGAAATTTCATAAACTAGACTCCATGTCTACATTGGTCTCATAATAGCTTTTAAAGCTCTGAACACCAGATGACTTTTCTAGCCAAAAGTTCCAATGTCCTTGTTAAATCCTCCCCCAAAACATGGTTAGGTCTGTCACAGCAATATCCCATGAATCTGGTACCATAATTGATTTTACTCAGAGTTTTCTGGAGGAACAGAACCAAAAGGCTGAAAAGTTTTATCTCAGAATTTATTAAGTCATCTTTAAAATAGTAGCAATAGCTAAGTCACATACCTGAGAAGCTAAGGATTCAGTAGTTACTCTGTCCTTGAGTCCAGGTCCCTTAACAGTTAAAGTTTAAAAGGTGATTCTTCCCCTCTATCAAGCCAGTTGCTTCAGGATGGTGGGGGAAATGGTCAGACCATTGAATTCCGTGGGCCTACTGCCACACTTCCTTAGCTGTGAAGTGGGTTTCTTGGTTTATTTCAGAAAGAAAAAAAGCACTGCTCCCTCCTCAATTGAAGCGGCCCATTGTAATCAACTTGGCAACAGGTTGCTGGATGGTCACCCTGGGGAATAGTATCATGTTGGGGGCTCAGTGTTGGCCTCTGCTGCTGGTATATCTGGCACTCAGCAGCAGCTGTAGCTGGATCAGCTTTGGTGAGTGGCAGTCCATGTTATTGATTTATAATGTCCATCTTCTCTACTATGGCCTCTTTGTTCATGGGCCCATTGTGCAATGACAGTCATGGTTAGGGAAAGAAGCTGGCTCTCCACAGAAGGAGTCATCCTGTCTGCTTGATTATTAAACCCTTCCTCTTCCGAAGTTACTCTTTGATAAGCATTTACATGGAGCACAAGTATCTTCACATCCTTTGCCCATTTGGAGAGATCTGCCTACATACTTCTTCCCCAAGATGTCTTTCTCACCAGTTTTCCAATCATGCTCCTTCCAGTTGGTGGCCATCCAGTCAAACCATCGGTTACAGTCCATGAATTAGTGAACAATCACATATCTGGTTGTTTCTTATTCCTAATGAATCTACAACTATGTACACTGCCTGAAGTTTTACCTACTTTGAACATTTCCCTCCTCCTCAGTCTTTCAGGGTTTTCCTAGAAAAGAGCTATAATGCTGCAGCTATCCTCTTCTTTTTTGGTTTTTTGAGATAGGGTTTCTCTGTGTAAACAGCCCTGACTGTCCTGGAACTCACTTTGTAGACCAGGCTGACCTCAAACTTCATGAGATCTGCTTGTCTCTGCTTCCCAAATGCTGGGATTAAAGGTGTACCACTACCCAGCTGTAGCTATCCACTTCTGGTGCTGCGTAGTAGGAAGAACCATCAGTTAACTGTGCCCAGTCTCTCTTCCTAAGCCATCTAATCTATAGGCCACACCCCATAAACCAGGAGGTGAATGCTGTTTGGAGCCTTTGGCAATTCCATAGGATTTTGGAGCCAGGGTATCTATAGATAACTGTTCTTTTGAAAGACAACTCTTGACCTGTTAGTGGCACCTGAACATTTGACCATGAGCTACCAGGTTACCTTGCACCCTGAGCTGCCTTTTCTTATCACCAATTAAAGTCTCAATATCAAAAACATTGCTTGTTTGATGTGAATCATTGGGTACTCTTAGTTTTTAGATCCCTCCATGGGCTGGTTACTTTGATTATGTAGATCCTTCAGAATTAGACTGATATGTTACAGGTTTATGAAATATTGTGTCAAATTGATTTTCAAGACTGCAAATGGGGTCATCATAAGTACAGAATTCTTTTCAAATAGAGAAGAAATTAAAAAGTGACTTCAAAGGATTGGTTAACAAAGGGTCACTATTTGAGAATGTCCTCCCTACCTACTAGATAATAACAAAATCCATTGCTTATATAGGCTTGAAAATGTAGACAAAAATCTTTCAGTTAGGTGGAGATAAAGGGTTTGAGTTTACTTTTAAAAAATAGGAGAATTTTATATGACTTTTTTGTGCTATGCTCAAGTTTAATACAATTTACTCTTTAACAGAGTGAGATATGCACTCTTTCATGTAAATCCTATGTGGTTTTATTTATTTTTGTTGTTTTTGTTTTGCTTTGTGTTGTGTTTTTGAGACAAACTCTAGTATATTGTCTGGGCTGTTTTTTTTTTCCTCAAAGTTTATTAAAATACAAGAGTCTCCATTTCCGCCCCTCCTCCCAACCCCCTCCCACTCCCCCCACTCCCTCCTCTCCTCCCTCTCCATCCCCAAGAGCAGTCAGGGTCTCCCACCCTGTGGGTAGTTCAAGCTCCTCCCCCCTCCCTCCAGGTCCAGGAAGGTGAGCATCCAAACAGACTGGATCCCAGAAATCCAGTATATGCAGAGGAAACAAGTCCCAGTGTCATTGTCAATGGCTTTTCAGAAAGACTCCGGGCCAGCCACATTCAGAGAATCTAGCTGGATCACGTGCTTGTTCAGTCCCAGTCAACTGGCCTTGGTGAACTCTCATTAGATCAGTCCCCTTGTATCAGTGGGTGATCGCACCCCTCGCGGTCCTGATTTCCTTTTTCATGTTCTTCCTCCTTCTGCTCCTCATTTGGACCTTGGGGGACTCCGTCAGGTGCTCCAATGTGGGTCTCCGTCTGTATCGCCATCCATCGTCGGATGAAGGTTCCCTCTGATCTTGCCTTCCTTGCTCACGTTCTCTTTCCTTCTGCTTCTCGTTTGGACCTAGGGAGTTAAGTCCAGTGTTCCAATGTGGGTCTCCGTCTCCATCTCCATCCTTCGCCAGATGAAGGATCTATGGTGATAAGCAAAATATTCATCAGTATGGTTATGGGCCAAGGCCAGTTCAGGCACCCTCTCCTCTGTCCAGAGACCAATCTGGGGATCTCTCCTTGGACCTGGGATCCCATTTATAATCAAATCTCTAGTAAACCCTAAACTGACTCCCTTAGTTGAGATATATTCTTCCCTGATCCCATATCTATCCTTCCTCCCTCCCCCCCTCCTAGTCCCCCCCAGCATTCCCCATTCCTCCCCTGCTCCCTTCTCTCTAACCCTCTCCCCTTCCAACAACCCTCCTACCCCCCCATGCACCCGAGGTTACCTGGGATTCTTGTCTATTTCCAGTCTCCAGGAGGAAAACTACCTGAATTTTCTTCAGGTTCACCCTCCTATCCAGCTTCTCTAGGATCACGAATAATAGGCTCAAAGACCTTTAATTATGGCTAGAATCCATTTATGAATGAATACATACCATATTCCTCTTTTTGGGTCTGGCTTACCTGACTCAGTAAAGCGTTTTCTCTTTTTTTTTAATTATCTTTTAAATTTTTTTTATTTAATTTTTACTGGGAACCCCTCCAGAATCAAGTCTCTTGCAAACCCTAAAATGGCTCCCTTAGTTGAGATGTAAACCTCCCTGCTCCCCCAACCATCCTTCCTCCCTCCCCCCCTCATTCCCCCAAGCCTTCCCCAATCCTCCCCCTCTCCCCTCTCCCTGACCATCTTCCCTTACTTCCACCTCCCCACCCCCCATGCACCTGAGTTTGCCTGGCAATCTTGCCTAGTTCCACTATCCAGGAGGATAGCTATATGATTTTCTTCAGGTTCACCTTCTTATTTAGCTTCTTTAGGATCACAAATTATAGACTCAAAGACCTTTAACTATGGCTAGAATCCACTTATGAGTGAGTACATACCATATTCCTCTTTTTGGAATTTGGTTTACCTCACTCAGTAAAGCGTTTTCTATTTCCATCCATTTGCATGCAAAATTCAAGATGTCATTGTTTTTTACTGCTGAGTAAAACTCTAATGTATATATGTTCCACACCTCCTTTAACCAAATTATGTTTTTATTATTTTATGTTTTCTCTTTGGTTCAACCTTATGAGACCAACATGGTGGATTTTTTTTTCCTTGTACAGATAAAGAAAACTGAGATTAGGAGGGAATGTGGTTTAACAAAATGAATTGATATTTGTGGAAGTTCTTTGTAAAATATAAAAGACTAAAAACATGAATACTGTATTTCTGTACATTGGGCTGTTGTTAAACTTAGTCTTATTTTAAGTCCAGTATTCTTGGTCTCTGTGTTATATATTTTTCTATATAAATAGATCATATTAGTTGTCATATTATTAGTAAGAACTTTGTAGTTTTGTTGGTATTCACTGTGAATTGGAAATAGTGCATTGTTTTACAGTGTATTTTTTGATCAGGTCTCTGTTTCTGCCTAAATATTGAAGGTAAGTCTTAGCCCCTTTTACTGGTCACATCTTAGTTTAGGAAATAGTGATGGATTTAACATCTTAGTTTAGGAAATAGTGATGGAATTATATTTAGATATCAAACTAAAATACAAACTTGAACTTTTATGTATATAATTTCTTTTGTAGAAATTTGGGTGTTTTTATAACGAAATAGTATAAGCTAAATAATCAGGGAATGGCATAGAAAGAATGAAAGGTACCAGGGTGTAAGAGAATGAGGAGAAATAACTTGTTGTTTAGTAGGTACGGGTTTCATTTCATAAGATGAAAGTTCTGGGCTTGTACAGCAAACATGAACATAAGATTATAGAACCCAATACTCAAAACTGGCAAAGATATTGAGTCTTGGCTTACCATGTTTTTTTTTTTTTATGACAAAACCAATTTCAAAAGGTATAAAACACATGCTATTTCATAGATGCTTAGAACCTGCTACCTAGAATGAAAAATGATAATGTTTTCATTGCAGTGATTATTTGTGAAATTTATTATAACCGCATCTTAGTATTATTCTTGATATAAAAGCCTAAATGGTTCTGGAGCACAGATAATCCTCTTAGGTGAACTATATATGACCCTGACCTTAATTTTTGCATTATTGCTCTACTTTGTTGATTTAATATGGTGAGCAGTGTTCTCAGACAGTGCTTTTTCATTTTTGATTTCCCTACTAAGAGAAAAGATTTCTTATGTTTAACGATTCTTCAATGTTTTCACCCAGGAGCTTCCCTTCCAGATGTCTGCCTGGCACTCATTGTAATCTACTTGGAGATATCGCAGCCTCTGGAGAGTTAATAAATGATTCAATGACTAGTCTAAAATCTAGTGTAGTCATCTGTAACTTCCAGGTATTATGCAGTAGTGCTTCACTCTCTTCACCTGTCATTAGGATGTCAGTGGATGCTGTTGCTTTATCCTTTAGTCTGAGGATAGGATTAAAAACAACTTTTCACTATAAAGTAATTTATTAAAAGGAAAGCTCCCCAGATAATAGCTTAGTAATTTTTTAAGTGTTAATTTTGTGTTTAGTACTATATATTAGGCACTCAAAGGAATTTAAATCAGCAGAGATGTACTATATAATTTAATTGTTTTGAGTTTTTATTAGCATGTATTTATTATCCTCAGTAATAGATGTCATTATGACATTTCTATTCATATATATGATATAGTATGATTAGTCAGTCCCAATACCTTTTCTTGGACCCCTCCCCCCCACCAATCCTTCCCACTTTCCAATTAGTCCCTGTTTACTTTCATGCTATTGTATGTGAACCAATGAATTAAATTAGGATTACCTGATGGAGTATGAGTGAAGTAACTTACCAGTGGCTACATGACAACATATTGAACGGTCTAATCCTGTGCTGCGGATGTTCAGTGTAATGGCCATGCCAACCTGGAAGACAGCAGTATGAACACTCTTTCCATACTATGATGTACACCATAGAGCTTTAAATAATGTTTCTTCTCACTTCAAATAAAATTCTTACCATGACCCAAGAAAACCCTAATTTGGCATCTTTGATTTGTCTTTGATTGGTCATGTTTATCTATCATACTCCAATCACAGTCTTCTCTCTCTCTCATCTCTCTCTCTTTTTTCCTGGGCCATGGGTATTTTCATTTCTTTGTCACTTTAATCCTATTGAACTTGCTCCCTGTAATTGTCTTTTCCTCATTATGGTTGCAGCAGCTTCTTTATATTTAGATATTATCTTAAATGTTGCTGTATGATACGATGTAACTATTTAACCACGTTTAGTCTTTTGTTGTTGTTATATTTAAATGGGCTTTCTCTACAGCTCTTTTCTTAAAAAACAATAAAGATTGTGAGTGTGTGTGTGTGTGTGTGCTTATGCATGCATGTGTGCATGAAAAAGGTGCTCAGATTCCTTTGAGTTGGAGTTACAGGCCGCTGTGAGCTTCCAGATTTGGGTTCTCTGATAGAGCAGCAAGGACTCTTAACCACTGAGCTATTTCTCCATCCCTCTCTTGTAGACCAGGCTGGCCTCGAACTCACAGAGATGGGCCTGCCTCCCGAGTACTAGGATTAAAGGCATGGCCACCACTGCCCTGCAAGAGAATGTTGTTTAAAAAGGGTATTTTGAGGGACTGGAGAGATGGCTTTGTGGTTAAGAGCACTTGCGGAGGACCTGAATTTGGGTTCCCAGCAGTTGAGGTAAGCAGCTCACAACCACCTTTTATTCCAGCTCCAGGGAGATCTGATGCTCTCTTCTTGCCCCAACTCTCCCCTCTCCCCACATGAATGTAAAAATCTTTTTAGAGGTTAGGATGATGGTTCATTCAGTAAAACTGATTGTTCTATAAGCAGGCAGACCTGAATTTGATCTCTAAAACTCACATAAGAACAGAATCCAGGTGAGCTGCTGCATGCTTGGAGTGCTGGGAGTTACTGACCAGCCAGTTTAGCCTACTAGGCCTGTTCCAGTCTAGTGAAAGGTGCTATGTAACAACCATCCTGTATCTCCCCAAAAGAGGTGATGTCACCTGAAGATTAACATCCAAAATTCTTTCCTAATCTCCATGCATATGCAAATGTGTGCACACACAAGGAGTTTTAGGAAAAGCCTGTTAGATATTTAAAAGACCCATGCGGACCTGTATTGTATTGCCAGTAGAATGTATTTGTATTTTGTACTTCTTGATACAATTTTCCCAGTAGTAGTCTCTCTAGTCCTCTGGAGACAACAGTAGATATGCTGAGCAGTAACACTAGCCTGCTAGCAGCTGGATACGGACTCAGTGTGACTGCTCTTCTTACTCATTAGATGTGAGGATTTCAAGATCAATTACAACCCCCTTTTCTTTAGCATTTTGTTATGTTGTTTTTGATATTCAGAGAGAACTTTCCTCTTTTAGTACTTGGAGTATAATGATATATAATTATTATATGTACAGGAATACTTAATTTTACATCATTATATTACACTATACTATAGATTTTTTCCTAAAAATTTTGTGTAGATTTAAATTTCTGTAAGTTTAACCCTTCTTTAAATAGGGAAAAAAGCTCAGCTTATTGATTGAAAGGCTCTTGGTTCCACATAAATTCTGCCTGGTGGCACAGGCTGGCAATCCTAGTACATAGGAGGTAGAAACAGGAGGATCAGAATTTTAAGGTCATACTTGGCTGCACAGCAAGATCTAGACTAGTTTGGTATACATGAGTCCGTGTTTCAATAAAGAAAAAGCAAGAAAAGGAAAAGCCAAAAGGAATCATTATAATAACCAATATTACAAAATAAGTTAATCCCATTTTGTTCTTTTAAAAGAAGAGCAAGCCCTGGGAGGAAGGCAGGGATACAGAGACTCCTATTCCCTTTGGACTATGGATAAATAAGAAAAGAGCATATTGGAACTCATAAAATGGAATACTACTGGAAATTGTGCTTCTCAAATTAGACTATTTAAATTAAAAGCACAGTGTTTACTTTTATTAAAGGGTAAAATTTATAACTGGGATTTTAATATTTTGATAACTTAACCCTTAGATTTGATATTAGCAAATCTGCTTTTTTCTATGGATATAAATGTATTTTAAGAAATTTTATTTTAAATACATATATGTTTGTATGTGTGTCTGTGTACATGGGTGGGGGTGTTCATGGAGGCCAGAGGTATCTGATCATTTGGAGCTAGAGTTACAGTTCTGAGTTACCTAACTGGGGTGTTGAATTGATCTTTTGTATACCAGAAGAGAAGTACATCCTCTTTGTCACCGAACTATCTCTTCAGTCACTGACATAAAACTTTTTGCCAAGCTAAAAGAAATTTTGTTTTGTTTTGTTTTTGTTTTTCGAGACAGGCTTTCTCTGTGTAACAACAGTAGCTGTCCTGGAACTCACTTTGTAGACTAGGCTGGCCTCAAACTAATAGGGATCTCCCTGCCTCTGCCTCCTGAGTGCTGAGATTAGAGGAATGTGCCTCCATCACCTGGCAATACTGTGGTTTTAAGTTCCTTGAAATTAATGTTTGAAGTTCTTGAACTTCTGCAAACCATGTTCATACCAAAAAAAAAAAAAAAAGAAGAAGAAAGCTGTAAAATGCAGAACACTAGAGATTTCACAAAGAATTGTGGGCCGCTGATCTAATTCTTTAGTTCACAGGTTAGTAAAAGTATTGTTTCCATAGTGCTGCATTCTGTGTTTACCTTCTGTTGTATTGCACCGCTAATTATAGGCAAGAGAGGTGTATTACACTTGTCATCTACTTTTTATCCTTCATTTTAAAAATCATGCTTTTTTAGACAGCAGCAATTCTACTGTCCCAGCACAGTTTGATCTGCTATAAAATAATGATATATGCATTTGTAACTTTAATTACTTATGTGAAAAACTTGTTTATCTTTTATCCTTTTATGGAAGTAAAAATGCACAAATTTGAAAGCAAAAGTGAACCTTTATACTTACTTTTTCCTTTTCTTTTTTTTCTTTTTCAAGATTTTATTGCAAGCAAAATTGGTTTATTGCACACACAAAAAGTTGTGTGGCAGGGAGGGATTGTACATATTATAACCATGTTAATTACAGTACATTAAGATGATGTTTACAAAATAAGTTTGTAAGTTTAAATATACTAATGTTATAATCCAATGTACAGACTTTCTTTACACTATACATACAATAATCAGGAATTTTAAAAAACCCATAAATAATGCTCATTTTACAGGTGACATTTTAAAGACTGAAAACACCAACATTGGGCTTTGACTGACAACTGGGGCATTGATCCATAAAAACCCTTTCTAAAAATAGAAACGTCTGTGGCAGCAATGCTTGCGTGAAGCATCTGGGCACACATCGTTGCAAGATCGTTTCAATAGATTTTAGTTATTAACTATATCTTACAAAAACAGTCTACACATAAATTTATCTTCCAAATATGGAAGAAACACTGTCCCACGTGGTAGTGTCCTGCAAGTGTCACATTGATGCTTATAACAAAAAGTATGGAACGCTTCACGAATTTGCATGTAATTCTTGTGCAGGGGCCATGCTAATCTTTTCTGTATTGTTCCAATTTTAGTATATGTTGCTGCCGAAGTAAGCACTTACTTTGTCTCAAGAAACAAAACAAAAATCTCCTAACCAAAAAAAAAGCTCAAAGCAAGATGGATTCTGTCTCTGCACAGAATCTACCAGACCTTTAAAGAAAACTAATACCAGTGCAGTGCCTGTTAAATTATTCTATGAAATAGAAACTGAAGGAACATTTCCTAATTCTTATTGTGAAGCCACTATTATCCTGGCACCAAAAAGTACAGATGCAATAAAATAAAAGAAGTTATAGACCAATATCTCTGATGAATATAGATACAAAAATTCTCAACAAAATTCTTGCAAACTCAATTCAAGGACACGTCAAAAAGATTATTTATCATGATCAAGTTGGCTTCATCCCAGCGACACAGGGATTGTTCAACATACGCTAATCAGTAAACATAATCTGCCACATAAACTGAAAGACTAAGTCGCGTGATCATCTCATTAGGTGAAGAAAACGCTTTTGATAAATTTCAGCATCCCTTCATGATAAGACCAGGAATATGAGGGGTATATCTCAGTGTAGTAAAGGTAATTTATAGTAACCTGTGGTCAACATCACCCTAAGATAGATAGAAACTCAAAGCATTTTCATTTCAGCCAAAAAGAAAAGGATGTTCACTCTCTCCATACCTTTTCAATATAATACTTGAAGTATTTTTTTTAAATTTTATGTTGATTGATGTTTATCTTGCATGTATGGGTGAGGGTGCCACATTCCCTGGAACTTAGACAAGTATGAGTTGCCATGTGGTTGCTGAGAATTGAACTTGGTCCTCTTGAAGAGCAGCCAGTGGTCTTAACTGCTGAGTCATCTTTCCAGCCTCACTGAAGTCTCTGTAAAAAAATTATTTAACTTTATTTTATGTGCAATGGTGTGAGGGTGTCAGAACCCTGGAACTGGAGTTACAGACAGCTGTGAGCTGCCATGTGGATGCTGGAAATTGAACCTGGGTTCTCTGGATGGCTCATAACCACTGAGCCATCTGTCCAGCCCCCCATTGAAGTCTTAACTAGAGCAATAAGTATTTCATTTCTTAAAAAAGAAAGCCACTCAATATTATTTTAAAATAGACATATTGTGATTAAAAAACTATTAAGCAGGGCTGGAGAGATGGCTCAGTGGTTAAGAGCACTGGTTGCTCTTCCAGAAGTTCTGAGTTAATTCTGAGCAACCACATGGTGGCTCACAACTATCTAGAATGAGACCTGGTGCCTTCTTCTGGCCTGCAGGCCTACATATAGGCAGAATATTGTATACATAATAAATAAATAAATCTTTTTAAAAAAGAATCTATTAAATAATGACTCAAAGATTGTCAAGTTTTTGACCTGTTTTAGTCTTTGTTTCAGGTACTTGATACATCATATATGCATTATACAAATATAGAAACCATACAAGTGTAATCTGTGTATTGTTTACAAGTGTATATGTTCATAACCTGTTAATAAGATTATGCCAAATAACAGATATACTTGAAAATCATGACAGAGTAGGTGTTCATGCAGTGATACCTGTAAAATCAATAAATCATTGATAATTCTCTAAATCAATGATACCTATAATTTAATAAAATCATTGAATTTTGTTTATTGATGTCATGCTCCTGTTTCTTGACATTTCAGAATTTAATAATTATTTATTATTTGCTTCCTTAAATATTTCTATTACTTATTTAGACTTTATTAAATCAACATGCATTTTTTTATTCATTGGTTGTGGTTTTTTGCTATTGTTGTTTTGTTTTTGTTTATTTGAGATTGGAGTCTCAACATGTAATCTTGGCTGTCCTAGAGCTCTCTATATACACTAGGCTGGCCTTGAACTCACAGAGGTTCTGCTATCTCTGCCTCCCAAGTGCTGGGATTAGGGTTGAGTGCTACTAATCTGCCTTGTTAGTCTGTCTTTATACTGCTTAACTTACAAACAAAATCCCATTTTGTGATATTCTGGAGTATGTTAGCAATGTACAAAATCATTGAATAGCATCGATTTTACCTTATTTTATATATAAACATTTTCCTTATTTATTTCTTAAAAAAGAGCTATTGAAAAGTCAGACAGTAATAGAATGGGACTCTCTAATGCTTATTTTCATTTAGTGTCTCTCCATATATATATATATATATACACCTATATACACACACTCTGTATATATACATACAATCATATATATGTATACAGAAACATACATATTTTTAGATTTTTTTAAAAAAAATTTGAGACAGAGTCTTATGTCTTCCAGGCTGGCCCTAAATTTACTGTGTAGCAGAAGATAATCCTGGATGTCTGTTCTTCCTGCTTGAGTCTCAAGTGCCTGCATCTTGTAGTGCTGGCAATGAATCCAGGCATGCTAGGACAGCAATTTGCTGACAGACTACATCCCTAACCTTCATAATATATAGTTTTGAATTCCTGGCATTTTGGCATTTTAAGTCAACCTTTTCAGTACTTTTGGAATTGGATACAGAAATTAATCCTAAAGACTCAGTCATTTCCTCTGTAAAGGGTCACAACATACCAATTATTTAAAAAATAATTATAAAATTTGTTAAAAAACAGAGATTCTGGTAGAAAGAATATAAAATTAATAAATAAACTAATATTAAGTGGGAGTAATGACCAAATCAATTGAATACAACAGTAAGGAACTCTGTTGAGAGAACTGAAGAGGTAGTACAAAATGACATGGTGCCTTAATATCACCTAGATAAATAGTGTGAGAGTCAAGGGGCTGCTGTTACTGTTTATTTTTTATTTTTAATTTAATTTTTAAAATTTTATGCCTGTTAGTCTTTTGCCATGGGAAGTTCCAGGGAACCTGAAACTGGAGTTGCAGACAATTGTGAGCTGCCATGTGGATGCTGGAAGATGAACACAGGTCCTTTGGAAGAGCAGTCAGTGCTCTAAAACACTGAGGCATCTCTCCAGCCCCCAAATGCTGTTACTGTTAACCGTATGTAACCATTCTTTCTTAGAGGAGGAATAGTAAGTTGGATACTAATTTTAGCTTGAATATAATACTTTTCTCTGTTTTCTTATTCCTCCATGTTCGTCCTCATTCCTGACTTTATGCCATAGTGCATTAATATGATCTATTATCGAGATAACGTATTTTAAAGAAATAAAATACAGGGAAAGATTTCTCAAAAGCATTTCTGTTATAAATTATTTCAATACAATGAAAATCTAAACAGTGTTTATATTAATTGCAGTGATGGGACAGATAATTTTGTCAGTCTTACTGCATCATGTAAGGGAATGTACTGTGCAGTGGCAAATAGGTAGGTAGCAGGAGCTCCAGATACAACATCTGTTGCACGAATAATAAAAACCTAGAGACAGATATTGGGGTTCAAGCTGATAATCAGGAAAACAAAGCAACCAACCGCTAGAGAGTTCTTACCTCTACCAAGGCTCAGACAAACAAAGGGTCCATCCTGTCAGATTGTAGGTCAAGGGTTTTATGTATGGTGGTGCCCATGTTTCTCTTTAGGTGGCTTACAGAGTACCTTTCCATACCAAAGAGACTAGGATGTAAGGGTGAAGACTCCCTGTGGGCACCACCTTTACTTCTCTTTGTTCAATGAATTGTAGGTGTTGTCTTCAGCAGTGGGACCCTGCTGTCAGTTCCTGGAGAGCAACCCTTTGTTTTAGCAACAGCCTGGGTTGTTTGGGGATTTCCATGAGATCTGCCTCCCTTGGCCAAGAACTCAATTGAATGCAACCCAGTTCTGCCACTGGAAGCCTCCCCTGGTGACAATAGGTAACCTGCTGAGACTCTGTATCCCGCTATTACTGGGAATCCTCATTAGGATTACTGTCAAAATTTCAGGAAGCTTCCACTGTACTGTATTTCTACAAAACCCCTCATGTGCCCCCCAATTCTAGCCATCTCTTCCTGCACTCTTGTCCTCCATTCCATTTCCCTCAACACCTGATGTCCCCAGCTCCCATCCTCACCTGCCCCCAGTCTGCCTAGTAAAATCTATTTTTTCCTCACAGGGAGATCCATGCATCACCCTCCCACCCAGCCCCCAGACTTCTTCTCTTTACCTGACCTCTCTGGGCCTATGGACTAAGCTCGGTTATCATTTACTTAATGGCTAATATCCACTTATAAGAGAATACATTTATTTATTGTTGTTAGTCTTGGTTACTTCACTCAGGATGTTTTTTCTAGTTCCATCCCTTTGCCTGCAAATTTCATGGTGTCATTTGAAAAACTAAACATCTTTTCTTTTCTAGAATAACTTGCATTTTATCAAGAAAATGAGTAGTAAAGATACTGTATTTGTTTGACAGTAAAATTTCTGCCAATATTGACACACTTATAGGCAGAGGAGTCGGTGTCAGTGACCCTATGTAATCTTTACTTTGTTAAATGAGGCTAATACCTGACAAAGACTATTTATGAAGAAAGGTTTTGTTTCTGCCCAGGGTTTAAGAAGGGATGTCGTTCATCCTGGACAGTGAAGGATGACATGGAAGTAGACTGGGGACCAGAGGAGTAAACACCAAGGAGTAAAACATATAAAAGAAGCTCTTCTGTAGAGGAACATCAGTCCCTTCCTCTCCTGCGCTGTGTGTATGCAGTCCCTTCCTCTCCTGCGCTGTGTGTATACATACAGAACAGGAGGTACCAGCAGGAGTCTTGTAAAGAGATGGATGGCCCAATGCTCATTGAGCTCTTTAGCCACTCTCACTCTTAGGAATGCTTTTCCTTTCTTAATAAGCTGTCTCTATTTCTTTCTTTCTTTCTTTCTTTCTTTCTTTCTTTCTTTCTCTCTCTCTCTCTCTCTCTCTCTCTCTCTTTCTTTTTTTCTTTCTTTCTTCCTTCCTTCCTTTCTTTCTTTCTTTCTTCCTTTCTTTCTTTTTACTTTTTTATTTATTTATTTTATTTGATGTGCATGAGATTTCCTGCCGTCATGTAGTATGTCTGTGCACTACATGCACATGCCTGCTTGGTGTCATTAGAAGTTAGAAGAGAGTGTTGGATCCCCTGGAACTGGTGTCAAAGCATTGTGAGTCTCCATGTGGATGTCAGAAATTGTACCAGGGTCATCTAAAAGAGCAGACAGTGATTTTTTTTTTAATTATTGAGCCATCCCTCTTTAAAAAATGTTAAATATATTTTTAAAGGCAGAGGATTTCATTATGTAGCGCTAGCTGGACTAGAGCTTACTTTGTAGACCAGACTGGCCTTGAATTACCAGAACTCTACCTGCTTGTACCTCCTTAGTGCTGGGGTTAAAGGTTGCTATAACTGGCTTTATTTCTATTCTTTGCCAAGTGTCCCTGCTACAGTCCTTTACTTTGGACCACAAGAACCTAGAATCAAGTGCCCTTTGGTATAGACCTAAGACTCCCTACTAAGCATTTTTTTTTCCTTTTTCTTGGATACTGGCCAAAGGCTTCAACATGCTTTCTGGGGTACTGTGGGCTTCTCGGTTCTTCAGATCTGACCTGACTTTCTCCATCTCCCCTTTTCCCAGCAACTGCAAGGATTTTTTTTTCCCTCGAGACAGGGTTTCTTTGTGTAGTTTTGGTGCCTGTCCTGGAATTAGCTCTGGTAGATTAGGCTGGCCTTGAGCTCACAGAGATCTGCCTGACTCTGCCTCCTGAGTGCTGGGATTAAAGGCGTGTGCCACCACTGCCCAGCTAACTACAGGGATTTTTAAATTGCCTGTCTAGTTGTTTTTCTTTCAAACTTTAATAAATTGCCCCTAAACTTCCATCTCAATTCATTCTGAAATTTTCTCATTAGTAAGTTCAAAAACTCAAAAAGGAAACATTGACTTTCCTGGTTATAATAGCAATAGGAGAATTAGGCAGCTGGTCATATATTGGCTGCAGTCAGGAAGCAGTGAGAGATGGATCCTAGTGCCTAGCATGCTTTCTCCCTTTTCGTCAGCCTTTGACCTCACGAGCAGAATGGTGCTGCCTCCTTCAGGATTGTCTTCCCTCTAGAGGAACCTCTTTCTGGAAATACCCTTATGGAAAGTCTCAGAGGTTTGTTTCAATGGTGTGATCGTTCTAGGACTGGAATATGTATACCAAAAATATGTATGATTGTATTTTAAATACTGAATGTAGATATGTTTGATTTGTTAACATACGCTTATTAAATATATTCATGAACACACTAACATTAAATTATTTGTTATAAATATTTATTAAATATCTTTAACATTAAATAGCGCGTGTGTTAGGGCTGGAGAGATGGCTCAGCAGCCCTTGCTGCTTAAATGACCAAAGTTCAGTTCCTAGCACCCACTCCAGGCAACTCATAACAGCTTGGAACTCCCACTCCTGGGCATCTGATGCCCTCTTCTAGACTCACAAAGTACTTGTCAGAGAAACGCACACACAGAGATTAAAAAAGAAATGCATGTATGTTATATAGTAAATACATGTGTTGACTTCTGTGAAGACTGATGCCCTTGTCTGCACTGCCTGTGGTTTGACATCCTTATGCTGTACAACAGCTCACAGAATGTGGGTGCCTCATAGTGTTTCATGGCTCTGTTTTTATAGTTTTTAATAGATCCGAATAATGTTATTATAAAATTGCTTTGCTGCTGCAAAAATGAGAGATATACATTCATGGCAGAGGTAGGGTATGGTAACGTGATTGATTAGCCAGTAATATGGTTTACAGAGAGAGTACATTGCAGTTGTCGTTTATGTCATTGATTCTGAGACACTAATTTATGTACTAGATTTACAAGACTCTTGTGTCTGATAAAAAAATTAGAATGGTCCCATCTAGAAAGAATTACAGCTTGAATGAGGAAACTACAGCCACAGCCTCACTAACTTTCATACTTTGAAGGGATGAGGGGTGATCTTTTGGCTCTCTATCCCTAAGACTCCTTTAGGAGAACTTACTATTTCTACAAAATATCAATACTATCATTTTCCCCTTGCAGGAAGGAATAAAGATAATTCTTTGAAAATAGAAAAATGCTATCTTTTTGTATCTTGTTGCTGGGAAAATAACCTTTTCAAAATAACTGTCTGTGGAGATGATTATCATTCATCTGTCAATGGATTGATCATGTCATATACTAAAATTATTAAGAATTAAAGTGTGTATATTTGATTCTGAGTGTGAGAAGCTTAAAATTTCAATAAAGAGACACGAGAAGTATGAGCACAAAATAATTATGGATTTGTAGAAATTAGGAATATGAAATACTTGGCAATTTTGTTTTGTAAAAATTGGTGATTTTAGATTTTTAAATTGAAGAAAAATGTTGAAGACCATGATTCTACAATTATTTTTCCAATTAGTAGTTTATGTATATTTTGTTTGTTTTAAACATCTTAAAAGAAAGAAGCCTTGAACTATGTGGCTCTTTTTTATTTTTTGAAAAGGGATTTAAATTCTGGAACACTATTGTTTTATGTTTTAAATTTAAAAATGTTATGCTCAAAGCCGGGCGGTGGTGGCACATGCCTTTAATCCTAGCACTCGCCTTTAATCTTAGCACCGGGAGGCAGAGGCAGATGGATCTCTGTGAGTTCGAGGCCAGACTGGTCTACAAGAGCTAGTTCAGGGCAGGCTCCAAAGCCACAGAGAAACCCTGTCTCCAAAACCAAAAAAAAAAAAAAAGAAAAAAAAAAAGAAAAAAGAAAAGTTCTGTTCAATTAACTGGAAAGTATAGAAAGTACTTGAATAGTCTGTAGGTATTAGTGTTACAGTAAGCAATATGATTAGTAAAACTAAGGTAAAAATAAGGAGAGAATCAAAGTCCTTTGTGACTAGAACTACTCTTTTTCATTACTTTTTTTTAAAATTTTTATTTTATAAGCATTGATGTTTTGCCTGCTTGTATCCTCTTGGGAGGGTGTTGGGTCCACTGAAACTGAGGTTACGGACAGCTGTGAGCTGACATGTGGTTACTGGGAATTCAACTCAGGACCCCTGGAAGAACAAACAGTGCTCCTGAACTGCTGGCTCTCAATTTTGTATTCCTAGTATTTACGCAGAGCCTGGCATTAGGAGATGTTTACTGGATGCTGTTTGAGTAGATGAGTAGCTGAAAATGATCAGATAATGGCTCTCAAGAAAGTTAAAGCCCTCTAATATAATGAGTACAAAGAAAAGCTGAGCAAAGACCATATAAGAGTTCTGTGCCCAGTGATTATGATTTAAAAGTATTAGAATCTGGAGGGCACAGTACTATATGTGGAGCGCTGTTATCAGAAATTATAGCTTCTAAGCAAGGTACAGTCTTCTGAGGAAAGTTGGACATGAACAACTCCCACAGTATTGGCCGGATTTGAATGGAATATGGGAGTCTTCCTGAGTGAGGAAAATGTCATGACTAATAATGGGTTAAGAAAGCGTGTTGATGGAATTGGAAACTGCTAACCTCTGTGGGTGGAGTTAGTCACGGGAGTTAGGTTCCCATTCAGTACCAAAGTGGCTTTCCTGAGTGCTACAGCCATGTCTTCCTGCCTGGCACACTGGTTCTCACCTGATTTGACAGATGTACAGGTAGTAGGAAACGATACAGTAGGGCTTCCCTGGGAAAGCTAGAAAATTAGCATGACTTTGATCATTACAACTCACGATTCATAGTGTTAAATAAATCAGCGTTGCTTTGAAGGCTGTAAGACAGGTTTGCCTTTCTATAGTACACTGGTTGCCACTTTCTCTGCTCACCCTACCCTCTATTTCTTCAGCACACTGAGCTGCCAGAGTCATTGGTTATTTATTTGTTAAAACTTTTATCTTTTGAGAAGGCTGAGCTAACCACAAGTGATTTATTCCTTAGGACAGAGAAGTAGATAAGAGGAGCAGAAGCTCCAGGCAGGCCCAGTGCAGTAGAAAAACATTACCAGAGCCCTGCAGGGTGAGGAATAGGCCAGAGAAGAGGCTTGAGGAAGCATGTAGACACCATCTGAGTAGCTGCCTCATTCTGTAAATCAGAGTCAGGAGCATGGGATGATGAAGTGGGAGGAAAATCCAATATCACTTGATAGAGCTTTATGTCTTTAAAAGCAATATTTAGATAAAAAATAGAAAAAATAGTACATAAACTTATACAACATGAAATAATTCCAAATAGAACAGTGGTATTAAATAATTAGAAATGAATAATGAAATCTGTAGTTTTCATGCATTCTTGATTGAATTATGATAGTGTTAGAAGGTTATGTTAAAACATATTCTTGCTTGGATGATTTCATCTTTAGCCAGTATTTAACTCTTGAACCTGGTTTGGTATACTTTAATTTTTTTAGCTAAGAATAGTTAATGTTACATATTTCTAGAATTATTTTATAGAACATTTTCTAAACATGCCTCAACTTTAAAATGCTCATAGGAATATTGTATTAAAGTATAACAAGACGGTCAGGTGTAGTGACACAGGACCTGAGAGACAGAGGCAGGGGAACCTCTGAGTTTAATTAAAGCCAGCCTGTTTTTTTATATAATAGAACCTATCTTGAAAACAAGAGCAACAACAACAAAAAAAAAAGAGGAAAGAAAGAATGAAAAAGGCTGGAGAGATGACAGTGTACTGGCCTTACAGATCCATGTCAGAATGCAGCGCGTGTGTCAGGTGGCTCATAGCCACGTGTAAATTCAGCGGGAGGCAAAGCCTGACACCTTTGGTCTCTGTGGGTAACTATTCTGGCATTCATATGTATATATTATATTACATCATGTGTGTAAATTACATGTGTATTATATTACATCATGTGTGTAAGTTACATGTGAAAACAAGGGGACACTTGAAGTGCAGGGATGTGGGAGGTAAGAATAAGGACGAAAAGGAGAAGAAGAATAACTAAAATTTTGTATGTAAATGTTATAATTAAGCCTGTTAACTTTATCACAGACTACCACTGCCAGGAAAGCAGTTAGGCAAACTGCAGGTCTTCACCTTTTCGATTCCTCTAAGGACAATTCCAAGTTTTATCCCCAGCTCTGGAGCAGAACACCATCAGTAGCCTCCTCTTACCTGGTCTCTAGGCTCCTACCCATCTAGTCCCACAGATGGTTCCCTCCTAGCCACCCGTACCTCACTAGTTGCTTTGTCCCAGCCCCCAACTCCAGCAGATGGTCACCATAGAAATCCATAGGCCCCTGATGTAGGAAACAGGTAGGCCAACTGCAGATCACATCTCCCTCTGTTCCTCCAGACCCAGTCAGTGCCCTAGTCTCACCCGCATCAGTGCCGCAGAACACTGCCGCATCCTCCACACAGCCTCATCTCCAGTGCATCCACAGACCATTTCCTGCTAACCTCTCTCACCCGATCAGTTGCTGTATACCAGCCGGAGCTCCTGCAGCCACTCCTGCCAAGGAAGCAGATAGGGCAACTGTAGATCTTCACATCTCTCTCTCTTTTCCTTCCAAGTTCAGTCCCCACCTCTGCAGTAGAATGCCTTTCCAAACCCATTGACCCTCCATTTCTGGGGATTATACATAGCTTTCTTTCATACGTTCATATTGCTTTGTCCCCGCCCCCAAATCTAGCAGTCAGTTCCTGTGAACCCTCAGATCACTTTGACCAGCTCCTCAGCAAACCTTCTGCTTTGGCCTCTCCCCACTCTCTGTCCCCATTCCCAGGGGAGTAACTAAACAAATTTTGGGGGAATGCCCTTCTTTCCTCCTCTTGTGATCCCCTGCACTGCTTCAGCCAATCCCCATTCTTAAATTACAGGTCTCAATGCCCAGAAATACATTTAATGTCGAACTCCTAGTGCCCACACCTCTCAGGACCCCAGAAGATTTTCCTATAGGCAGCACACAGTCACCATGCTCTCCTGTAAGCCATAGAGGAATCAGGTAACAAGGAACAAAACACCCACCTGAAAATATGTCACTAAATATCAACACCTAGGAATACAGTATTGCTAATCCCAGATTCCTAGATGCCACTGGAAAAACAGTAAGAGCCAGGACAATATGTCTCCACTAGAGCCCAGATATCCTACCATAGCAGGCCCCAAATATTCCAGCATAGATGAGGAACCAGAGAAAGCTTTGAACAGCCTGTATGAAGATGATAGAGGTCCTTAAAGAGGAGATGAATGAATCCTGTAGAGAAATCTAGGACAACAACGGGAAGAAATGAATAAAACTATTTAAGACCCTCTTCTACTTTTTCTCTGCCTGACACGAATCACTGGACTTGCTCTGATATTTTTTTCTTTCTTGTCAAACTATATTAGTGTTCTCCAGAGAAATAGAATTGATGGAATGGAAATGTATGTATGTATCTCATTAATGCAATTTGATTGGATTTATTATTATTTTATTATTTTTTAAGCTTTTTGAGACAAGGTCTCACTATATACACTTAGGGAACCTGGGACTTCCTATATAGACCAGGCTGACCCCCAGCTCATAGAGATCTGCCTTCCTTGTACTAGGATTAAGGGTGATTTTAAATAATTATATCAATATCTCAGGCACAGTTTAGTTTTATTATTTTTATGTGTTTGTGTGAGTTAATGTGCACTGTATGTGTGTGGGATCCTGCAGAGGCCAGAAGAGAGTGTTGAATTCTCTAGAACTGGAGTTATAGGTGGTTGTGAGCTACTGGTGGTGGTAAAACTGAATCCAGGTCTTCTGAAAGATCGGTAAGTGCTCAACTGCTGAGCCCTCACCTCATCCCCACAAAGAGAATTTAGTAGATTGGCTTACATGGTACAGGCTGGGTAGTCCAACAGTGGCTATTTAAACACTGAAGAGGCTGACAGTCCCTGATGGCTGGATGTCTCCGTACTCCCTGTCTGGCATTGATGGCAGACTGCTAGTCTGTTTTGGAAAACCAAAGAAGCTGAATTCCATGTCAGTAATGAATGGCAGCAGAAGTGGCAGCTTCAAAGCAGGTGGACTTAACGGCAAAGATTAAAAGTGGGCAGGCAAAAGTAGCATTGCTTTTCCCTTGGACCACCTTAGATCTGGGATATCTCCAAAGGGGAGAGTCATATCCTATCAGTTAACCTTCCCAGGAGATACTTTAACAGACTCACTCCAGAAGTATGTCACTTAGTTGATCCTCATAACCACTTAGTTGACAATCAAGATAAACTATCACACATACTCTTGTTTGTTTATTTATATATCTCGAAAATAGGTTCTAACAGTGTAGCCCGACTGGTCTAAGAATTCTGAGGGGGCTCTAGGTTTAAGTGCAGGTTGGATAAGGATCTGCAGATAAGGATAACATGACTTAATTTTGTTCTTATAAGTGTATTAAGTGTAATCTTTGGGAGATGGGGTTTCACTAGGTGGTAAAGTCTATGGAGGGCTCGGTTATACCTCGGTTGGCTGTAGTCAAGGTCCTCTCTCTTACACCTCCTAAGTGCTAGCATTCCAGATGCTGACAACATTCCTGCCTTGTATCAATTATTGTATTCATGATGATAGATCCTCAGTTAATGTCTATAAACAAAGTCAGATATTTATCTGCTTTTTGAATAGTTTGGTGATGGGATGTGGTGTAGGAAAATTAAGTGTATCGACTGAGGCATATAGACTGATGGTTGGATTTCCAAATACTCATATCCTGGACCTCTGGCTTGTTTCTGTCTTTCTGCATACCCACTCTTCTCTGTAGGGTGGAGAGAGTGTATCAGGACATGACCTGAAGTTTTATTAGTTGCACAAGTTTGATCTACACTAGACCCATGAATGTTACTAGAAGTCAGACATCTAAGTTCTGCAGCTAGTTAAACATGGTTTAAAATGAAGAATTTGGTTTCAGGGCTCAGGTAATGCAGATCTCTAATGTATTTATTAAGTAATAAATCAAAGATGAAAATGTTATTAAAAATTTCAATTTTATATCAGAATGGTATATCTTCATAAATATTTCAAGTTTTAGCAGTGTTTTGTGTAAATAATAAAAATTTATTCTGTTATCTCTGGGTCTGCATAGCACCTCATTTAGAAACAGCTTCCTGCAGAGGGACATACACTGAATATATGGGTATTAAATTCTTAATCCCCATCACAGTTCTCATGTACTTTAAAATATTAATGACTTGATTATATAAGTTATACACATAAGTTCATATATTGAATGCACTGCTAGGAACTGAGTTAAATGCAAGTTTATCTTCTTACTGCCTCACTTACTCTATGGACCTGAATTTGTCTTTGCAGATCCACTTCCCAGAGGCAATTCTCAAAACTAGTTTTTTTGTTTGTACTACTACAGATCATCTGTGCATTTACAGATTTTACCTGTAATTATTAAATTATGTGTATATGTATACATGCTTATAAAATAGTATTTTTATATTCTTCTGTCTCGTTTCTTTTTTCTCTTCTATAGTTTAATTTTTTCATATCTCTTCATTGATAATCACCTATTAATTGACTACTTTAGTTTGAATGTTTACATACTTAGAAAAATGTTTATATGTATTTATTTTGTGTGTGTGTGTGTGAGAGAGAGAGAGAGAGAGAAAGAGAGAGAGAGAGAGAGAGAGAGAGCGCATGTGCTTTGGGTTCTAGGCTTCTTGGTAGTTTCTTTTTCTTGCTGAGCCATCCTATCTGCCCAAATTTAGATATCTTAATTTAGTTCTCCAAAGTTGTGATAATACACTGTTTATATAATGAATATCTATTTCCTTATAATTTTTGTATTTTCCTTCCTTCCTTCCTTCCTTCCTTCCTTCCTTCCTTCCTTCCTTCCTTCCTTCCTTCCTTCCTCTTTTCTTTTCTTTTCTTTTCTTTTTTTTTTTTTTTGGTTTTTCAAAACAGGGTTTCTCTGTAGTTTTGGGGCCTGTCCTGGAACTAGCTCTTGTAGACCAAGCTGTCCTCGAACTCACAGAGATTCACCTGCCTCTGCCTCCTGAGTGCTGGGATTAAAGGTGTGCATCACCATTGTCCGGCGTAATTTTTGTATTTTCTTAGATTGCTATTGTCTTTTAACTTTATTATGTACTTAAACATATTACATAGAATTTTAATTATGTTTATTTTATCTTATAAATTTTCATCATTCAATTGTTCTTTGAAAGGATTTTCACTAAAGTACTCATTTTTACGTTAAAATTTTGATCAAATTAGATTTAGTTTTAATATAAGCATATCCATTCTATTTTCTTAGATTTATTTTACATATTTTAATGTTTGCTTGCATATGTGTAATGTGCACCATGTTTGTTCCTAGTACCTGAAGAATCCAGAATATGGCTTTAGGTTCTGTGAAATTGGAGTTACAGACATTTGTGACTGCCATGTGAGTGCTGGGTACTGACCTCAGAGCCTCGGCAAGAGCAGTTCTCTTAACCACTAGGCCAACTCTTCAGCCCTTCCATTTTCATTTTTATTTCAAGATAGCGACCCATCTTTTCTGCACTGATGCAGAGTTTTATCTTTATTATGTTGTAAATTCTCGTGCTATTTATATAAAGCTAAATGTAAATTTGAAATTTACCTTTATTTTCACTATGTCATTGCAACCATATTATTTTCTGATTATTATGTCAGAATTATTATCTGATATTCATTTTATTTATAATAAATTAAGCAATATAATTACATGTTTTAGCACATGAGTTGGATTAATTTTCTTCATTGCTTCTAGTTTATTTTATTTCTATTTTATTTTATTTTATTAATGGTTATTAAAGCAGGTACTTGCTGCTAAAGTGCTCTACCACTGAACTACCTCCTCAGCCCCTGCTTTTTTATTCATACTGTTCTGTTGTCTTGGGTACTATCTTGAGAATCAAGTTGCTTAGTGATAAGACACCATGATCAAAACAACTTACAGAAAAGAGAGTTTATTGTTGGTTCAGTTCAGACGATAAGTCCATGACCACCATGGTAAGGAGCATGACAGCATGTAGGCAGGCATGGTGCTAGAGCAGAAGTTGAGAGCTTACTTATGTCTTGATCTATAAGCCTGATACAAAGAGAAATAATGGAATGGCATGCTGTGGGCTTTTGAAACCTCAAAGCTCACCCTCATTTTATACCTCCTCCAAAAGAGCCACACCTCCTAATCCTTCCTAAACAGTTCTATCAATTGAGAATCAAGCATTCAAATATATGAGCCTGTGGGAACCATTCTTACTTAAACCACCACATCTAGTTAAAATATATCTTGATATTGGTATTACTTTTATGAAAAATAAGTTATAAATAAAGCATTGATACCTTGGTGTCATTGAGTCTTTCTGATCAATATAGAATAGACAGTATTTATTCTGTTCATTTTAGTAGCAATAAAAGATTTTTACTCGGGCTGGAGAGATGGCTCAGCAGTTAAGAGCATTGCCTGCTCTTCCAAAGGTCTTGAGTTCAATTCCCAGCAATCACATGATGGCTCACAACCATCTGTAATGAGGTCTGGTGCCCTCTTCTGACCTGCAGGCATATATGAAGACAGAATATTGTATACATAATAAATAAATATTAAAAATAATAAAATAAATATTAATAAAATAATAAAAATAAAATATTTTTTCAAAGTTTATTAAATTATAATAGTTTCCATTTCCACCCCTCCTCCCAACCACCCTCCCACTCCCCCGACTCCCTCTCCTCCTCCCTCTCCATCCCTAAGAGCAGTCAGGGTTTCCTGCCCTGTGGGAAGTTCAAATTCCTCCCCCCTCCCTCCAGGTCCAGGAAGGTGAGTATCCAAACAGACTGGATCCCAAAAATCCAGTATATGAAGAGGAAATAAGTCCCAGTGTCATTGTCAATGACTTTTCAGAAAGACTCCGGGTCAGCCACATTCAGGGAATCCGGCCACATTCAGAGAATCTGGTTGGATCACGTGCTTGTTCAGTCCAGTCCAACTGGCCTTGGTGAACTCTCCCTTCGATCAGTCCTCTTGTATCAGTGGGTGATCGCACCCCTCGCGGGTCCTGATTCCCTTTTTCATGTTCTTCCTCCTTCTGCTCCTCATTTGGACCTTCGGGGGCTCAGTCCGGTGCTCCAATGTGGGTCTCCGTCTGTATCGCCATCCATCGTTGGATGAAGGTTCCCTCTGGTCTTGCCTTTTTTGCTCACATTCTCTTTCCTTCTGCTTCTCGTTTGGACCTAGGGAGTGAAGTCAGTGTTCCAATGTGGATCTCTGTCTCTATCTCCATCCATCGCCAGATGAAGGTTCTGGCCCTCTTGTCTATTTCCAATCTCCAGGAGGATAACTACATGATTTTCTTCAGGTTCACCTTCTTATTTAGCTTCTCTAGGATCACGAATAATAAGCTCAAAGACCTTTAATTATGGCTAGAATCCACTTATGAGTGAGTACATACCATCTTCCTCTTTTTGGGTCTGGGTTATCACACTCAGTAAAGCGTTTTCTATTTCATCCATTTGCATGCAAAATTCAAGATGTCATTGTTTTTTACCACTGAGTAAAACTCTAATGTATATATGTTCCACACCTCTTTAACCATTCTTCTATTGAGGGGCACCTAGGTTGTTTCCAGGTTCTGGCTATTACAAATAGTGCTGCTATGAACATAGTTGAACAAATGCTTTTGTGGTATGATAGGGCATCTCTTGGGTATATTCCCAAGAGTGGAATTGCTGGGAATTGAGGTAGGTTGACTCCCAGTTTCCTGAGAAACCGCCACACTGATTTCCACAGTGGCTGCACAAGTTTGCATTCCCACCAGCAATGGATGAGAGTTCCCCTATCTCCACATCCTCTCCAACATAGGCTATCATTGGTGTTTTTGACTTTAGCCAATCTGACCGGTGTAAAATGGTATCTCATAGTTGTTTTGATTTGCATTTCCCTGATCGCTAAGGATGTTGAGCATGACCTTAAGTGTCTTTTGGCCATTCGAAGTTCTTCTGTTGAGAATTCTCTGTTCCAATCAGCACCCCATTTTTTAATTTGGTTAATTAGAGTTTTAGTGTCTAGTTTCTTGAGTTCTTTGTATATTTTGGAGATCAGGCCTTTATCTGATGAGGGGTTGGTGAAGATCTTCTCCCAGTCAGAAGGTAGCCTTTTTGTCTTACTGACGGTGTCCTTTGCTTTACAGAAGCTTCTCAGTTTCAGGAGGTCCCATTTATTCACTGATTCTCTTATTGTCTGTGCCACTGGGGTTCTACCTAGGAAGTGGTCTCCTGTGCCTATGTCTTGTAGACTACTTCCCACTTTCTCTTCTATCTGGTTCAAAGTGGTCAGATTAATGTTGAGGTCTTTAATCCATTTGGACTTGATTTTTGTGCATGGTGATAGATATGGATCTACTTTCATTCTTCTACAGGTTGACATCCAGTTATGCAGCACCATTTGTTAAAGATGCTTTCCTTCTTCTATTGCATACCTTTAGCCCCCTTGTCGAAAATTAGGTGTTCATAGGTTTGTGGGTTAATATCCGGGTCTTGTATTCAATTCCATAGGTCGACTTCTCTGTTCTTATGCCAATACCAACCTGTTTCCAATATTGTAACTCTGTAATAGAGTTTGAAGTCAGGAATGGTTATACCTCCAGAAGTTCCTTTATTATTTAAGATTGTTTTGGCTATCCTGGGTTTTTTGTTTTTCCATATAAAATTAATTATCATTCTCTCAAGGTCTGTGAAGAAGTTTGATGGGATTTTGATGGGGATTGCATTGAATCTATAGATTGCTTTTGGTAGAATTGCCATTTTTACTATGTTGATCCTCCCAATCCAAGAGCAAGGGAGATCTTTCCATTTTCTGGTATCCTCCTCAATTTCTTTCTTCAAAGACTTAAAGTTCTTGTCAAATAGGTCTTTCTTTCACTTCCTTGGTCAGAGTTTTCCCAAGATATTTTATGCTATTTGTGACTATCGTGAAAGGTGATGTTTCTCTGATTTCCCTCCCTGCTTCTTTATCCTTTGTGTATAGGAGGGCAACTGATTTTTTGGAGTTGATCTTGTATCCTGCCACATTACTAAATGTGTTTATCAGCTGTAGGAGTTCTTTGGTAGAGTTTTTGGGGTCGCTCATGTATACTATCATATCGTCTGCAAATAACGAGAGTTTAACTTCTTCCTTTCCAATTTGAATCCCCTTGATCCCCTTATGTTGTCTTATTGCTATTGCTAGAACTTCTAGCACTATATTGAAGAGGTATGGGGAGAGTGGACAGCCTTGTCTTGTTCCTGATTTCAATGGAATGGCTTTGAGTTTCTTTCTGTTCAGTTTGATGTTAGCTGTCGGCTTGCTGTAAATAGCTTTTATTATATTTAGGTATGATCCTTGTATCCCCAATCTCTTCAACACCTTTATCATAAAGGGATGTTGGATTTTGTCAAATGCTTTTTCAGCATCTAATGAGATGATCATATGGTTTTTTCTTTCAGTTTATTTATATGATGGATTACATTGATAGATTTGCGTATGTTGAACCAGCCCTGCATCTCTGGGATGAAGCCTACTCGATCATAATGGATAATTTTTTTAATGTGTTCTTGGATTCTGTTTGCCAGAATTTTATTGAGAATTTTTACATTGATGTTCATGCGTGAGATTCGTCTGTAATTCTCTTTCTTTTTGGGTCTTTGTGTGGTTTTGGAATCAGGGTGACTGTAGCTTCATAAAAAGAGTTTGACAATGACTCTTTGTTTCTATTATGTGAACATTAAGGAGTATAGGCATCAACTCTTCTTGGAAGTTCTGATAAAATTCTGCATTAAAACCATCAGGTCCTGGGCTTTTTTTTGGTTGGGAGGTTTTTTTTTTTAATGACAGCTTCTCTTTCCTCACGACTTATAGGTCTATTTAAATTGTTCACCTGGTCTTGATTTAATTTTGGTAAATGGTACTTATCTAAAAAAAAGTCCATTTCTTTTACATTTTCTAATTTTGTGGCATATAAGCTTTTGTAGTAAGACCTAGTGATTCTCTGAATTTTCTTAGTGTCTGTTGTTATGTCCTCCTTTTCATTTCTGATCTTGTTAATTTTCATGTTCTCTCTCTGCCTTTTGATTAGTTTGGATGAAGGTTTGTCAATCTTGTTGATTTCTCAAAGAACCAGCTCTTTGTTTCATTAATTCTTTGGATTGTTTTCTGTGTTTCTATTTTGTTGATTTCAGCTCTCAGTTTGATTATTTCCAATCTTCTACTTCTCCTGGGTGAGTCTGCTTTTTTTTTCTAGAACTTTCAACTGTGCTGTTAAGTCTCTAATGTATGCTTTCTCCGTTTCCTTTATGTGGGCACTTAGTGCTATGAACTTTCCTCTTAGCACTGCTTTCATAGTGTCCCATAGGTTTGGGTATGTTGTGTCTTCATTTTCGTTAAATTCAAGGAAGACTTTAATTTCTTTCTTTCTTTAGTCCCTGACCCAGGGGTGGTTCAGTAGTTGGCTGTTCAGCTTCCAAGAGTTTGTAGGTTTTCTGAGGGTAGAATTATTGTTAAATTCTAACTTTATTCCATGGTGATCCGATAAGACACAGGTGGTCACTAATATTTTTTTTGTATCTGTGAAAGTTTTCTTTGTTACCAAGTATGTGGTCAATTTTTGAGAAGGTTCCATGAGCTGCAGAGAAGAAGGTATATTCTTTCCTATTTGGGTGGAATGTTCTATAGATGTCTGTTAAGTCCATTTGATTCATTACCTCCTTTAATTCTCTTATTTTTCTGTTAGGTTTCTGTCTTATTGACTTGTCCATTGGTGAGAGAGGAGTGTTGATGTCTCCTACTATTAGTGTGTGTGGTTTGATGGCTGCCTTGAGTTCTAGTAATGTTTCTTTTACATAAGTGGGTGCTTTTATATTTGGGGCATAGATATTCAGGATTGAGACTTCATCCTGATGTATTGTTCCTGTTATGAGTATAAAATGTCCCTCTCCATCTCTTCTGATTGATTTTAGTTTGAAGTCAACTTTGTTAGAAATTAGTATGGCCACACCCGCTTGTTTCTTAGGTCCATTTGCTTGATAAACCTTTTCCCAACCCTTTACTCTGAGTAGATGTCTATCTTTGTGGTTGAGGTGTGTTTCTTGTAAACAGCAGAATGTTGGATCCTGTTTTCGTATCCAATCTCTTAGCCCGTACCTTTTTATAGGTGAATTGAGTCCATTGATATTAAGTGATATTAAGGACCAGTGGTTGTTAACTCTGGTTATTTATTTATTTATTTATTTATTTATTTTGGTAGTAGAGTTTGTGTCTTTCACTTCTTTGAATTGTGCTTGTGAAGGGTCGTTAGATGTCTGAGTTACTGTGGGCATTGTTGGACTCTTTGGTTTGTGATTTTCCTTCTATTACTTTCTGTAAGGCTGGATTTGTGGCTACGTATTGTTTAAATTTGTTTTTATCCTGGAATATTTTGTTTTTTCCATTGATAGTGAATGAAAGCTTGGCTAGGTATAGTAGTCTGGGCTTGCATCCATGGTCTCTTAGTTTCTGCAGTACATCTATCCAGGACTTTCATGGTTTCCATAGAGAAGTCAGATATAAGTCTGATAAGTTTGCCTTTATAAGTTCCTTGACTTTTTTCCTTTGCAGCTCTTAATATTCCTTCTTTATTCTGTATGTTTTGTGTTTTGATTATTATATGGTGAGGAGATTTTTCTTTTGATTCAGTCTATTCGATGTTCTGTATGCTTCTTGAATCTTCATAAGAATGTCTTTCTTTAGGTTGGGAGAGTTTTCTTCTATAATTTTATTGAATATATTTTCTGGGCTTTTGAGCTGTAATTCTTCTCCTTCATCTACCCCTATTATTCTTAGGTTTGGTCTTTTTATGGTGTCCCAGATTTCCTGAATGTTTTGTGATGAGAATTTGTTGGATTTGCTGTTTTCTTTGATCAGAGCGTTTATTTTCTCTATGGTGTCTTCAGAATCTGAGATTTATTCTTCTATCTCTTGTATTCTGTTGGTTATGCTTGTTTCTGTAGTCTCTGATTGTATACCTAGATTTTCCATATCCAGCCGGCCCTCGGTTTATATTTTCTTCATTGCCTCCATTTCAGTTTTCAAGTCTTGAACTGTTTTCATTATCTGTTTGATTGTTTTTTTCTTGGCTTTCTAGGATATCATTTACGGATTTACTCATTTCTTCAAACTTTTTGTTATTCTTCTCATCCATTTCTAAAGATGGCTCAGTGGTTAAGAGCACTGACTGCTCTTCCAGTGGACCCGGGTTCAATTCCCTGTTTAAGGAACTCTATCACTTTCATAAAGTCATTTTTTTTTCTACTTCTTCTTGATTAGGGTGTTCAAGTCCTCCTGTTGTAAGTTCGCTGGGTTCTGGTGTTTTCATGTTGTTTTTCAGATTGTTGGAGGTGCCTGCCCATCTCTTCCTCCAAATGCTCCCCGATGGATCTTTTGGTACAGGATCAGGTCCCCTTGCTGGCCTGGGACCTTGCAGACAAAAGGCCTACCTTGCTGCAGGCAGGCTATTGAAACAAAGGAACTCTCTCCTGGTTGCACTTACCACCCCGTCCCAGCGCCCAAATGGGCTGAGCTGGGGGATCTTATGGCCCTGAAGAAGGGAGGAAGAAGGGAGGTGTTTCCTGTGTTCAAGCTGGGATGGGATAGGATGAGGGAGGCAGTAGCTGGGGAGAGTAGCCCCTGCAGAATGACCAGGAAGTATAGGGGGTTAAGGAATGTCTGTGCTCCGTCTCCGGGCCTTTTGCTGTGGGTCAGGAACTCACTCACCTCGCTGTTGGATCTGCTGGTACAGGATCAGAGCCCCTAGGTGGTCAGGGACCTGGCAGACAAAAGACCTACCTTGCTTCAGGCAGGCTATTGAAACAAAGGAACTCCCACCCGGTTGTCCTTACCACCTCGTCCCAGAGCCCAGGGTTATAATTTCTTATCTTCAAGAGACTATATATTTGATTCTCTGCTGTCATTTTAAGAAAAACCTGCTCATTTTTGGGAGTGGGAGTGTTTCAAGACAGTGTTTCTCTGTGTAGCCCTGTCTGTCCCGGAACTAGCTCTGTAGACCAGGCTGGCCTCAAACTCAGAGATCCAGAACTCCCTTTGCCTCCCAAGTGCTGGGATTAAAATTGTTCATCACCACCCCTTGTCTTAGAGCCTATATTTTTATTATGAAACTTTAGTATAAGGAGTAAAAGTGGTCTGAACTTAGTGTTCTGGCTTGTTCATTAGAGTTCAGTCCCTCTAGTGCAGAAATGGCACAACTTCTCATCTTGATAATGAATATATGAGGTACATGGAACATGGAAGATTTTCAGTGGTCATTTGCAAAGATGAATTTTATCTAAAAGCCATTATTTTTATTTACTTTATTATAAAAAAACCTTGGAAATAAGTTAAAACACCACACATTACAATTAACCATATCCAAAGACTAGACAACTTTGTGAACCTGTGTGCAGTGAGAATTGGCATTTGAGATGGAAGCTTTGACATATCACACAAGTTTGTGCTCTTATCCATCACTAAAACTAGAATTAGAAGACATTTAACTTTATATAGATGAATTCCTGTCTTGTCACCTGCTTTCCCTCCTCCTCACCCCCTTGTATTTGCTTTTCTCCTCTTTCTTTTTTTTATGCTATACTCTGAGTTTTAATAGGTCAGCTAGTTCTCCTAAGTCAGCCTGCCCTCCCTTCCTATGTCCCCTCCCTCCCTCCCTCCCTCCATCCTTCCCTCCCTCCTTCCCTTTCTCTCTCCCTCCCTTTCTCTCACCACACAGGAGACTGAGCTCAGGGCCTGTACATGTTCCATAAATGTTCTACCACTGAGCAATATCCTCAGTGCTTTATTTTTAATTTCTTATTTAGAGACAGGGTTTCTGTTGACCTTGTTGACCTTGAATTTGTGATCCTCTTGCCTCAGCCTGAGGAGTAGCTGGGATTACAGGCCTATTCCTCTATGCCTGGCTCAGTTCTTAAATTCACACTTTGTTAAAGATTTATTTTCATGTTCTTACAAAGCTTTAATACTAATCATTCAAGAATCAATTCCTTCCTGAATATACCTACAGACTCCTTTTTGTAGTACTTATGCTGTCTGTGTTGTATAATCAACTGCTTAAGCAGCTAATGAAGTTATGTCCTTAAATATTTTCTCAGCCCCAAAGTGATCTTAATTATAATCATTCAGTAGAAAAGATATGATTGTGTTTCTTCTTGAAAGATTTGTATTAGACAATAATGACTATAGCAAAAATTATACTAAATTAGCTTTAAAAATAATATACGCTGTAGCTATCCATTATTTTAAAGATGGATCACATGTAAACAAAAAATTATAGAATTTAGCACCATATGGTGGTTGGTTTTTGTCAACTGGACACAAACCTAGATGTATCTGGGAAGAGGAAATTGTAATTGAGAAAATGTCGTTATCAGATTGCCCTGTAGGCAAGTCCGTGAGTCATTTTTTGATTAATGTTGCCACAGCAGCATTAATTAAGCCTGTGAATTAAACTGTGGAAGCTATTATTTAATTGCAGATGTGTCCAATGTGACTCTAACTAGGGTGACATTTGACATATTGACAAATATTGAATATTATTAATTTTTTGAAGCATCATTTTCCCAAAAATGACTTTGAAATTTTTGAATGGGGTCAGGGTAGGTGGTACACATCTGTGGAGGTAGGGGCAGGAGGGGCAGGAACTCAGGATTACCATAGGCTACATAGAGAGTTCAAGGCCAGCCTGGGTTACATTAGACCCTAGTCCAATAAAAACAAAGTTTCTCATTTCCCACTTATATCACCCCATGTCCAGCTATCACCTTCTTTAGAGTTCCCGCCTCCTCCTGTGGTCTTTTTCACTTTCTTGGTTTCTGTCATTAGTCTCAGTTATATACTACATCTAAAGATTCAGAGAATCAATATTGAGAATATGCTAAAAACATAGAGTCAAGAAAACAATTCAATTTAAAAAAATGGGTTATGTCTGTGAACAGAGTTCTCAAGAGAAGAAATAAACATGGTTATGAAATATCTTAAAATACGTTCATCATCCTTAGCAATTAGTGAATTTCAAATTAAAACAACTTTGAGATTTCATCTCACCCTAATCAAAATGACAAAGATAACAAAGTAACTGACTACAAATGCTGGAGAGGATGTGGGAAAGTACCTCTCATTACTTCTTGGTGGGAAAGCAAATTAGTTCAGCTGTTCTGAAATCAGTGTAGAGGACCCACAAAAAGCAAAAAGTAGATCTACCACTCCTCGGCATATGCCCAAAGGACATGACATCACACTACACAGACACTTGCTCAGCCATGGCCATTGCTGCTCTACTCACAATAGCCAGGAATTGGAAACAACCTCAGTTCTTTTAAGTGACAAGTGGATAGTAAAAATGTGATATGTAGACACAATGGAATAGTAGTCAGCTGTAAAAAAAAATTAAATAGTTAAACTCACATGTACATGATGTAACTGGAAAATATACTTAGTGAGATAACCCAGAACGAGAAAGACACACACCTCATGCTCTTTCTCAGTTGTAGATACTTTTATTATGTCCTTTGTCTTAACTTTATACTTTCCTGTGTTTATCAGTCTGCCTTTTAAATTCTCTACTTTTCTCTTGAGATGATGATGTTGATGATAAAACTGTTATCTTTTCTTCTTCCTTTACTTAAATTATGAACTGGACTTAGGGTTTGTTGCATAAATGCTTATCAATCTTTCCACAAAGTTTAGACAGAGTTCACTACTTTCTATTGGGAAGTTTGACCGGACTTGACTTCAATGCCTGGGAAATTTTTTTCATAAACTTAATAGTTCATGTGAAATTTGGAGCTTGTGTATCTATCACATGTTGATATTTATCTTAATAACAAATAGTGGTGGTTCATTTTCAAGGAAGCACAGCTGGTACTACAGGAAGACCACCAAAAACATGTGGTTTTGTGTTTCTTCTCCATTTCTGCTTGCTGCCTAGAGAGTCACAATAGTTTGGAAAATACTACCGTAAGGTATTGTTTTACCTTTGAAATAGAAACCCATTTAGACCTACAAGTTCCTCAATGAAGATTGGATAAAGAAAATGTGTCACATTCATCCAATGAAATATTACTCAGCTGTTTAAAAATGGCATCATAAAATTTGTAGGTAAATGGATGAAACTAAAAAAAAATCATCCTGAGTGAGGTAACCCAGACCCAGAAAGATAATCATGATGTGTACTTACTTGTAAATATTAGTGGTAAAGTAAAGGATAATCATGCTATAGTTCACAAACCCAGAGAGGCTAAGTAAGAGGCCCAAAGATGCAGGGATCTCTGTGGTAAGGGGAAATGGGATAGAGTTCATGGGTGGACTGGGAACAGGAGGAATCAGCTGGGGATAATGGAGGGAGAGAATTCTGGGAGAGACAACTGGAATTGGGGGGCAATTTGGGGGTAAGGAAGAAACCTAGTGCAAAGGAAACTCCCTGGAATCTATGAGAATGGCCATAGCAAAGACTGCTAGTAATGGGGGATATGGAGCCTGAACTCACCATCTTCTGTAACCAGGCAAGGCTTCCAGTGGAGGGTTTGGGACACCAACCCAGCCACAAAACCTTTGACCTACTATTTATCCTGCTTGCAAGATGTGCTGGGATAAAGGTGGTATGGAACTTGTGGGAGTGGCCAACCAATGATTGGTCCAATTTGAAACCCATTAGGAGAGGGAGACCATGCCTGATACTGCCTGGATGGCCAGAAACCAGAGGCTGGATAGCCCAGAGACCTAGGATAGAACCAAACACAACTGGTGATATGATGTCTAATAATATTATGCTGTACTCATAGATGAGCCCAGCAGTATTATTATCAGAGAGACTTTATCCAGCAACCGAAGGAGCAGATGCAGAGACCCACAGCCAAACATTAGGCAGGACTTGGGGAATCCTGTTGAAGAGGGGGAAGAAGGATTATAGGAGCCATAGGGGTCAAGAACACTGCCCACAGAACCAACCAACCAGGACTCAGAGGCTTACAGAAACTGAGCTGATAATCAGTGAGGCTGTATGGGTGTGGCCTAGGTCCTCTTCATTTATGCTATGGTTGGTGTTCCTGTGGGACTCCTAACAGTGACAGTTGGTATTATTTGTCTCTGATTCTTTTGCCTGATTTGGGAACCCTTTTCTTCTTACTGGATTGCCTCGTTCAGCCTTGATATGAGGGTATGTACTTAGTTTCATTATAACTTGTTATGCTGAGTTTAGCTGTGTTTAGTTGATACCCCTGGGAGGCCTGATATTTTCTGAAGGTAAACAGAGGAGGAGTGAATCTGCAGGAGAAGTAAAATTAGGGGAAGAAGAGCAGGGGGAAACTGTGGACAGTATGTAATATATGAGATAATAAATTAAAAATAAAAATCAACTTGGAGGGTTGGCTAGAAGGTTATGGAGGATGTTCTGCAGTTAGGTGAGGAAAATGACGTTAGGTGGGGGTGACACACTTTCACAGCCTTGTCTCGGGGCTCTTGCCTCACTTCTGAGAAGAACATGATCATTTCAGAACAGCACCAGCAGTAAACCATCTCTTTCCTGCTGTCTTTGCTATGGGCCCATGGAGGAGAAAAATCCCTGCTCCCTATGAAGTCTTTAGTGCTAGTTGCAGTAAATACCCAGATCGTCGGGTTCCCACAGCATGGAGTTGAAGGGGAGTAGACACACCAAGGTCCAGCTCAGGTACTCTGACCAACTGGCTGGGAAGGCTGGGAATTAGTGTCTCCCAATTATCTCCTATTCAGATTTGGGGAGGAGGTTGCCAAACCTCATTAGAGTTATTCATTGATTGAAATAAGGTCTACACTGCCCAGGCTGAATTCTGTCTCTTGAGGTGCTGAAACAGTTGTAGTGTTACCATGTCCAGTTTACATTTTAAATTAATGTCATAAACACCTACAATAAGACACTTTGGTACTTCAGTGATTACATATACTAGATTTTTGTTTTATGTGCTGTTTATGACATTCTTTTAGACAAATGGTAATACAGCTGTGAAAACACAATGATAAAGGCTATAAAAACTCTTGTCAAGTCTGACAGCCTGAATTTAGTCCTTGGAACCCACAGTTGAAGGAGAAAACTAACTACTAAAAGTTGTTCCCTGAGTTCCACATGTCAACTGTGGCATATGTCCATCCCTCTTATGCATTCATATGATGTTATATGTTGGTACCTCATTCCCTTTTCAATATTTGTCTTGTTTTCCATTATTTTTTAAGTTATTTGTCATTTTACATCATCAGTAATCTATTTAAAGTCATCTTTTGAATTCCAATGTTAGTAGTTATTTTTCAGTTCTATTATATCTTCTTTAATATATTTTAGTTCTCTGCTACAATTCTTAATCTTTTTCTCGATGTTCTGTGTTTTCTCTGTCTCTTTTTCTTGTTATTATGAGTATGAGACCTGCATGCCACCCACACATGTAAATAACAACTTGCAGGATTCACTTCCCTGCCTCCACCTTTATAGAGATCCCAGGGATCAAGCTCAGGTCTCAAGGCTTGCATGGCAAGCATCTTATCTCACTGAGCCTATTTGTTGAACCCCTGTTTCTCAGTTCTCATTCTTCTCTTTTTAAAATTATATATATTTTGTGCATGAGTGTGCACATGCCACAGTGTACATGTAGAGGTCAGAGGACAAGTTGCAGCAATTGCTTCATTGCTTATGTCATGTAGACCCCAGGGGTGAGCTCAGATTGTCAGGCTTGGTTCAGGTGCCTTTACTAGATGATTCATCTCTCCAGGCCTCCAGCTCCCGCCCCCCGCCACTTCATGTTTGTGTGTTTGGTGTTCATCTTAATATGTTTTCCATGGATGTGGTTAGATGTAAAGGCCTTCGTTGCTCTTCCTTCATAGTCACTGAGGCAGAGAAACTCAGATATTGTAGTCTTGCTAATGAGCTTGCTTTGGGGATACCCAGTCTCTATCCTCCAGCTGGAATTAGAGGTATCCCACTGTGGCCAACATGGGTTTTGGAAATCTGAAATTTGGTCCTTGTGCTTGAGAGGCAAGCACTTTAACTGCTGCGTCACCTGTCCAGCCCTGCAGTTTCCCGAAGCTCTGTAACCACTGTGCTTCAGAAGGCCTTCTGTCCTCACCGTGCTTTCTGAGTTACCTGTCCTTCTTGTTTGATTTATTACTGTTGTTTGATATATGTAGTGAATTTTGGTAAAACAGGAGATTTTATAAAACGTGTAAATCTCTGCCTGTCCTCTGCTGGTCAGAGTGGGGATGGCTCCTAATCTAGGAAGGGATGGCATTAAGGATCAGCTCAGGACAAGTTTTGATTGTTCTCAACTTCTTTCCCCGATGGGTTCTGAACTCTAAACTCTAGTCTCCTTAGGTGACTAAGAACATTTTCATGCTTTTAAAAGCCTTACCACTTACATAGGTTGACAGATAATATTTTTATTTTATTTGATTATATTTTAAATTGAGTTAAATTCCTTCCTCGAGTTCTTCCCAGGTACCTTGTCCAACACCTTTTATGTCCTCACCCTCCCCCCAACCCCTCCCTCTCCAGTCCTAAGAGCAGTCAGGGTTCCCTGCCCAGTCCAAGGTCCTCCCCCCTCCATCCAGGTCTAAGAAGATGAGCATCCAAACAAACCAGGCTCCCACAAAGCCAGTCCATGCAGTAGAATCAAAACCCAGTACCATTGTCCTTGGCTTCTTAGTCAGCCTTCATTGACAGCAGCTTTCAGAGATTCTGGTTTGATCACATGCTCCATCAGTCCCAGTACAGCTGGCCTTGGAGAGCTCCCATCAGATCAGTCCCACCATCTTAGTGGTTGGACACACCCCTCACGGTCCTGACTTCCTTGCTCATGTTCTCCCTCCTTCTGATCCTCATTTGGACCTTGGAAGCTCAGTTCAGTGCTCCAGTGTGGGTCTCTGTCTCTATCTCCATCCATCGCCAGATGAAGGTTCTATGGTGATATACAAGATATTCATCAGAGTGGCTATGGGACAAGGCCAGTTCAGGCACCCTCTCCTCTGCTGCCCTAGGAATAAGCTGGAGACATCTCTTTGGACCTGGGAACCCCTCTAGATCAAGTCTCTTACCAACCCTCAAATGGCTCCCTTAATTCAGATATCTACTTCCCTGCTCCCATATCCACTCCTTCATCCCACCCAATCCATCCCCCCAAGATCTCCCCAATCCTCCCCTTCTCCCTTCTCACTACTCATCTCCCTGTATACCCACCCCCCGCCACCTCCCATGCACCCAACTTTTGCCTGGCAGTCTTGTCTACTTCCAATATCCAGGAGGATAACATTATGATTTTCTTTGGGTTCACCTTCTTATTTAGCTTCTCTCAGATCACAAATTATATGCTCAATGTCCTTTATTTATGGCTAGAATCCACTTATGAGTGAGTACATACCATATTCCTCTTTTTGGGTCTGGGTTATCACACTCAGTAAAGCGTTTTCTATTTCCATCCATTTGCATGCAAAATTCAAGATGTCATTGTTTTTTACCACTGAGTAAAACTCTAAAATGTATATGTTCCACACTTTCATTAACCGTTCTTCTATTGAGGGCCACCTAGGTTGTTTCCAGGTTCTGGCTATAACAAATAGTGCTGCTATGAACATAGTTGAACAAATGCTTTTGTGGTATGATAGGGCATCTCTTGGGTATATTCCCAAGAGTGGAATTGCTGGGAATTGAGGTAGGTTGACTCCCAGTTTCCTGAGAAACCGCCACACTGATTTCCAAAGTGGCTGTACAAGTTTGCATTCCCACCAGCAATGGATGAGTGTTCCCCTTACTCCACTTCCTCTCCAGCATAGGCTATCATTGGTGTTTTTGATTTTAGCTATTCTGAGAGGTGTAAGATAGTATCTCAAAGTTGTTTTGATTTGCATTTCCCTGATTGCTAAGGAGGTTGAGCATGACCTTAAGTGTCTTTTGGCCATTTGAATTTCTTCTGTTGAGAATTCTCTGTTCAGTTCAGTACCACATTTTTTAATTGGGTTAATTAGAATTTTAGTGTCTAGTTTCTTGAGTTCTTTATATATTTTGGAGATCAGACCTTTGTCTGATGTGGGGTTGGTGATTGTCTGTGCTACTGGGGTTCTACCTAGCAAGTGGTCTCCTGTGCCCATGTCTTGTAGACTACTCCCCACTGTCTCTTCTATCAGGTTCAATGTGGTCAGATTAATATTGAGGTCTTTAATCCATTTGGACTTGAGTTTTATGCATGGTGATAGATATGGATCTATTTTCATTCTTCTACAGGTTGACATCCAGTTATGCCAGCACCATTTGTTAAAGATGCTTTCTTTCTTCCATTGTATAATTTTAGCTCCTTTGTTGAAAATCAGGTGTTCATAGGTTTGTGGGTTAATATCTGGCTCTTAGATTCAATTCCATTTGTCAACATCTCTGTTTTTGTGCCAATACCAAGCAGTTTTCATTACTGTAGCTCTGTAATAAAGTTTGAAGTCAGGGATGGTAATGCCTCCAGAAGTACTTTATTTTATAGGATTGTTTTGGTTTTCCTGGGTGTTTTGTTTTTCCAAGGTCTGTGAAGAATTTTGTTGGGATTTTGATGGGGATTGCATTGAATCTATAGATTGCTTTTGAAAGAATTGCCATTTTTACTATGTTGAGCCTCCCAATCCAAGAGCATAGGAGATCCTTCTATTTTCTGGTATCCTCTTCAGTTTCTTTCTTCAATGCCTTAAAGTTCTTGTCAAATAGATCTTCCACTTCCTTGGTTAGAGTTACCCCAAGATACTTTATGCTATTTGTGGCTATTGTGAAAGGTGATGTTTCTCTGATTTCCCTCTCTGCTTCTTTGTTCTTTGTGTATAGGAGGGCACCTGATTTTTTGGAGTTGATCTTGTTGTATCCTGCCACAGTACTAAAGGTGTAGTATCAGATACAGCATTTTGTTTGTTTGTTTTTTTAATCTGCATCCACTTGGAGCTAGGGAAACTGTTTTTTTTGTTGTTAATCGATTTCTCTTATAGCTCAGCAGTACACTCTGAAGTCTTAGCACTCTAAAGTGATTGTGACTTGTAGAGACTCCACTGTCTTTTATTTGTTGAGAATAGAATGTAGTGGCATTTCATTTGTATTTTAATAAGTAAAGCTTGCCTGAAGATCAGAGTGTAAAACAGCTGCCCTAGCCAGCCTTACAGACCAGGCAGCAATAACACACACCTTTAATCCCAGTAGCCACACTAGCTTGCAATAGAAACTAGGCAGTAGTGGTGCAGACTCTTAATCCCAGAACTGAAGAGGATTATAAACTAGGAGAAGACAGCTCTCAGGCTCAGTCTCATTTGAGATTCCTGGAGGCAGGATCACCATTTTGAACTGAGGTCGAGGTAGAAACTAGTGATTGGCTGCTTTGCTTTTGTGATCTTCATGAAATGCCACTACAGTGGATCATTAAGCTCACACATAGTCTTGGTTTTGCTTTGACTGCGAACACTTGAAAATGATAATGTTTACATCTGTCTTCTCTGCTTTTCTTCATTCTTTAGCAAAATAACCAAAGAACAGTTGAAGTGCCAGAAAGAGAAACAAGAGCATGGACTTCTCTATAGTAGAAGAGTTTCCTCCTATTTCTAATGAACCATGCAGTTGTGAGGTTCCTGAACTTGAGTTGGTAAAGTTGGTCAACTCCTTGTCAGTTTTCACTTCGACCACTGTCAGGGCTTTAATTCTTGTTGTCTTGTCTTCTTCATTCAGCTATTTCGTCTGCCATTGCTTAGAAAACTGGATCTCTAAGGGTGCTTAGATTGTCTTAAAATAAAAACATTCTTTTAGGACTTTGGTGGGTAGTTTGGTAGCTTTTAGAATTTTATGGCTAATGAAGTGGAGGTGGTTTTGATCAAGCACACAGTTCATTACTGGATAATGTAGGAACAAGAAGCAGACCTTCTGTGTCCCAGACTGTTTTCCGCAGTATTCACAGTTGAGTAAAGTCTGTTAGTCGTCAGTGGTTAGAGACCTTTAAACTCTTCCCTAATGGATAGATGAAGTCTGTTAGACATGTTACTTCAATATACATTTATTTTTGTGTGTTTTCACTTGTTTCATTTTACATACTAATTCCCCCAATCTTCAGTTAGGTCTCTGGTCTTAGGTTTGTGATCTTAGGTCTGTGATCTTGGGTCTGTGATCTTAGGTCTAAGATCTTAGATCTATGGTCCTATGTCTATGATCTTGGTTCTGAGATCTCAGGTCTGTGATCTTTGGTCTGTGATCTTGGATCTAAGATCTCAGGTCTGTAATCTTTGGTCTGTGATCTTAAGTCTGAGATTTTTGGTCTGTCATTTTCGGTCTGAGATCTTGGGTCTGTGATCTCAGGTCTGAGATCTTAGATCTGAGAGTGTAGATCTGTGACCTAGTATGAGCCAGCCAGCAAATTTTTCAGTTCACTGAGAAATCCATAAAAGATTAATAACTTTTTGGAAACTTGAAATTCTCATGCTGAAGCTAGAGTGAGCCAGTGGGAAGAACATTTTAACATCTCTGGTTAAAGTGCTGAACATAAAGTATCTAATATATATAACATTGTTAATAATTAATAAGTTTTTGAAAACACCCACTGTCTGTGAATTTCAGGAAGAGAAAAATGTTTAATAATCACTTTTGAGTTTATATTTAATATGAGATATTAAAGTAATATTGAAGAACTAAATTATTGAAATCATCTTTATCCTGAGGGTAATAAATGTTTAGGACGTGTTCATGAACTTAAATAACTTGATGAAGTATCTCAGTAAGTTATGATATATGTCTTTATGTTTCCCTCGCTGTTGAGAATGGGTGGGTGCTTGTAAGGTGTGATGACTGAGATATTCTGTAGTGGAAGAGTCGACAGATTTCATGCAACAGAGACAGCCTTGCCAAATTTGTCCGTACTCTGGACCTCCTTCAAGTTTCCTGACTGTATCTTTGTATTCCCCCATAATCTGCCTAGAGAGTTCTTGTCATCATCCTTTTGAGGAGACTTAAAGGCAGACATCACTATTTGACTATATTTTGTGTAGACTTTACCTTTTTGTGTTTGGATTTCTCATTGTGTTGGATATTGTAAGAAAAATTATAAGGAAAATGAATGAATGAACTCAGTTCTACTCAGAATGGTGAGTGTTGATTTTTATTGATCTAAGAAGCTGGTGCCTCAAACTCTGAGAATTGAGAGGATGAAGGACAGTATGCAATTCAGGGACTGAGAATTGTAGTCAAGAGCAGGAAGTCAGGGCTGGAGAGATGGCTTAGTGTTTAAGAGACTGCTCTTCCAGAGGACCCGGGTTCAATTCCCAGCGCCCACATGGCAGCTCACAACTGGCTGTGATTCCAGTTCCAGGAGATCTGATACCTTCATACCAATGCACATAAAATAAAATTAATTACTTAATTAAAAAAAGAACAGTAAGGCAAAGGGCATGACTTCTCCAGATCCAGAACTGTTTTTCTGAATAAACTGTTTTTCAAAGCTGCAAGGTGAGAGCTGAATCAGATAGTCTGTGTTTTGCAGCCTTGGGCTCCAGGTCTCTGGGGCCCCAGAATTATGTTCTTAATGATGCTCTTCTTGGTCAATCGTTGACAGAAGGCTGTTTAGAAAAAACTCTTAAGATATTTGTTGACATCTGAGTGTTTTCATGTTTAGGGCTTACAAATTTTTTGCCTTTGAAAAGGTAATTTTCTGTTCTGGTTTTAGATGACTGTTGTCTTCAAATGCTGGACAACATATAGAATAACAAACTGTTAGATAGGTAATGGATTTGGGAGCCTAGTAGGTATGAGGATGAGTGGTTTTGTAGATAGTCAGAGTTCCAAATATTTCAAGGGATCTTTGTGATCAGTTGTTGGGGATCAGCCTTGACAAAAATACCTCTTGCCAGGGTAGAAGACTTAGAAATATAGTAAAGAACACGAAGATGCAAGTGAAAATAGTAAAAAGAAGAAACATAGAATAGCATCGGGAGGGATTCTAGTTTCCAGTTGCTTTAAATACTCCTGGCCCCAAAAGGTAGGAGTAGGACAAAAAAAAAAACCGATACAAAGAAATGAACAGACCAATTGAAAGTCACGGACTAAGCTATAGTTAAACATTCTGTTGCTAAGTAAAAACAAGTCCCGCTCACACCCTAGACCAAAACCTTCTGTAGGCAAACCCCTTCCTGGGTGAAATCCCAAGTTTTCTCCGTAAAGGAACTGGACTCTTAGTTGGATCCTTAGACTTTTGTTTGAGGTAGGAACACATCTGCTTCTCTATTCCTGAAATACTAGATCTGGCCACACCCATTGACAATAACCTTGAGAGAACAGAACTCTCTGGTTGTTCAATGGCTAAGTGGGACCTTGAAGGAATAGAGATAAATTCCAACTCTCTGACCTTTGGTCAAGGTGGAAATAGGCTCACGTTTTTCGTACCTCTACAATCAGTGTTTGATCTTAGTTTACAAATGTATTCTTTTTTGTTTTGTTTTGTTTTTTGAGACAGGGTTTCTCTGTGTAGTCTTGGCTGCCTGGTGACTCACTCTGTAGGTCAGGCTGGCCTCGAAATCAGAGATCTACCTGTCTCTGCCTTTCAAGTGTTGGGATTAAAGGCATGCACCATTATGCTCAGCTATAAATGTATTCTTCTGCCTTTAAAAAATTCTGGAATAGTTTGACATTAGTTATAGAAACTGTAGTTTGGCTGCTAGATGTAAGTGGAGTCTGCTCATTTGTTTCCTGGCTGTTTAGACCTGAATAATCCCACAAAACTATATTAATTACAACACCGTCTAGCTGTTGACTCAGGCATGTTTCTAGCTAGCTCTTACATCTTAAATTAACCCATTTCTATTAATCTATGTATCACTGTGAGGCTGTGGCCTTCCAGTAAGTTTCTGGCATATTTCTCTTTCAGCAGCTACATGGCATCTCTCTGACTCCACCTTCTTTTCTGCTCTATCCCTTTTTGAAATTCCCGCCTTGCTATATTTTGCCCTACCATAGGCAAAAACATCTTCTTTATTAACCAGTGGTAATAAAACATAGTCACATCATACAGAGGGTAATCCCGTATCAGCCAGACTCCTCTGCTGTTTAATTATAGCATTCTTTCTGTCTGTGGTTTAATTTTCTGCAGTTTTTGTTATATTCAATTAACTGTGATCTAAAATATTACATGCAAATGTCAGAAACAAAGAATTTATACATCTTAACCTGTATACTCTTTTGAGTAGCACACTTGGTTGTTAGGTCTTCATACTCGGTACTCTGTCAGTTATGCTGTCCCTACTCTCTGATCTTCACAGCAGTTCTTTGTTAAGGTCACCCTTGATTTGACTTCATGACAGCACAAAATGCTGGAGAAGCAGTGCTAATAATTTCATTCATTGTACTACTATCATTTTTCTGTTTTATTATTAGTTACTGCTGTTGCGTTTCCCCCTTAAGGTAGGGTTTCTCTGTGTAGTTCTGGCTGTCAAGGAACTTGCTCTGAAGACCAGGCTGGCTTTTATTTAGATATCTGATTGTCTCTGTCTTCTGACTTCTGGAATTAAAAGCATGTGCCATTATGCCTAGCACTGTTGTTGTCTTCATGCACCTAATTTATAAATTAATCACAAGCATATGTGCATAAAAACTACTACAGTCTTATATCACTTTGTGATCATGGTGTGCTCTGAGAAGTGTGTCATCAGGTGATGCTGTCTTGCAGGAGCATCCTGGAGTGTTCTTGCACAAGCCTACAAGTTGTAGGTCCACCACTGTGTATAAGAGAGGTGAACAGGACATGGGTGAGGTAAATGCTGGCATAACATTGTATACATTTCACATTCAGCTTTTTTATGTCTAGAAAGTATATGGTAAGATACCAAAATCATGGTAAACATGTAAAGCAGAACAATTGTTTATTATGATTTTCAAGCATTATATATTATACACTATGCTTTGTTTTTTACCTTTATATGACTGGTAATCCAGCATGCTTACACCATCATCTCTACAACATTTACATAATACATATTGCACTGCAATGTTAAGATTAATGTGATGTTTTCAGTTCCTTTATTGTTTTAGGGGACTACCATTGTGTATGCCACCGGTTGTTGTCTCAAACACAGCTCAAACATAAATAGTGTATGACGATATGGTTAGCATTTGGTGCTTTGTTCAGTTTCAGCATCTGGCTAGGATGGGTGCTAGCATTCAAAGTATCCTTTGTGGATTAGGAGGCGAATATAGTCCTTGGAAGATTTGTACTTTGTACTTAACGTCTGTTAATTTGATCAGTTTGATCAAACATGGTTGATTTCAGAGTCAGAAAGACATAGTTTGATGGAGTGATACAACAGCTCAATCATTAAAGTATTGTGAAATCATGAGCACTTGAATTTAATCCCAGCACTCATGTAAAAAGTGGGTATGGAGGCGCATTCTTGTAATGCTGGTCATGGAATGTAGTAATTACTGAGCACCAGGTCCCAGTGAGAGACCCTGCCTTAAAAACAGGGCTGATGGTGTCTGAGGAGGAATAACATCCCAGGTTGTTCTCTGACCTCTGCATGAGCATTGATGTGTATTTGTACACATACACACAGCAGTCCCGAAAATCTAACTCTGCCACTTACTAACTGCAACCCTGGGTATGACACTTATTTGTGAGCCTAAGTTCCTAAACTTTAAAATGAGTTAATACTATTTATTCACTACAGGATTATAGTGTTGTTGTAAGTAAATAGGTTGTATTGTTAGTAATTTTCAATTGATAAATGAAAATTTCTTTGTTTTGGATGAACAGCATCATGTTTTGGTAGAGAGTACATTGTGGAATGTCTAAACACACCTGGTAACATCTGTATTGATTCATGTGCTCATCATTTTTATAGTGATGAGTGTCACTCACAACATTTAGAAGCTATCATATTTTCTTGGAATGTAGACAGATTTTGAATTGAATCACTGTTGTTTTCAGAACCATTTATGTCTAACCTTTCTAGATGGAATTTGTTTTTGAAATTCAAAATTCTTTAAAAATTTTTAAACATTGTGTGTGTGCATGAGTGTGTTTGTGATGTGTGTGTGCATGTGTATATTTGGTGTGTGTGTGTTCATGTGAGTGTGCATTGCGTGGTGTGTGTGATATGTGCGCATGTGTGTATGCATGTGTGTAGTGTGTGTGCGCATGTGAGTGTGTATATTGTGTACATGTGAGTGTGTGGCGTGTGCATGTGAGTGTGTGTGTGGTGTGTGTGTGCATGTGAGTGTGTGTGGTATGTGTGTGTACATGTGAGTGTGTGTCTGTGTGTGTGTGTATGTGTATGTAAGTGTTCCTGTGTCATAGCATGAGTATGAAGGTTAGAGGACAGTTTGTATAAGTCAGTTTTCTGTTTCTACCATGTGAGTTCCTGAGATTGAATTTGGATTTTTCAGACTTGGAAGTGAACATTTTTGTCTACTGAGCTATCTTGCCAGAAATATTTATTTTATGTATATGTGTATGTCTAGTTTGTAAGTGCTCATGAAAAGTGGAAGAAGGTATCCAATCCCTTGGAACTGAAGGTACAGGCAATTGTGAGCCTCCTTATGTGGGTGAACTGATCCTACAGTAGGTGTTTTTAACCTGCTGAGCTATCTCTCCAGCTCCCAAGGTGCTTAATTCTTAGGAAGCATTGCAGTGTATTAGAAAATTTGAGGCCTCAGAGATTCATAGTGTTAACATATTAGTTTACTATTTATGTTTAAAAGGCATGATGAAATACTTTCCAAATTACATCAGCTCATTGAAATTCATTCATAAATAGAAATATATTAGTATCTATCTTAGGTTTTGTTTTTTGAGACAGGGTTTCTCTGGGTAGCCCAGGCTGTCCTGGAATTCACTCTATAAACTAGGCTGACTTCAAACTCACAGAAATCCACCTGCCTCTGCCTCCTGAGTGCTGGAATTAAAGGCATACATGACCATGCTCGGCATCTATTTTAGTTTTCAAGATGTAAATTGGACATGGTTGTATATACCTATGATCTCAGTGCTTGGAGATAGAGACAGGATAATAAAAAGTTCAAAGTCAGCCTTGACTATGTAACAAGTCTGAGGCTTTGTCTCAAAAATATTTCAGTAGACGAACTTATAAGAATTTTGTCTATATATGTTTCTCTTAGGGTTCTCCTTGGTTACTTAGCTTCTCTGAGGCAGCTTCTCTGGGGTCGTTTAGATCCATGCCCCATTTTTAAATTGGATTATTTCGTATTTTGATGTCTAATTTCTTGAGTTCTTTATATATTTTGGAGATTAGTCCTCTGTCTGATGTGGGGTTGGTGAAGATCTTTTGCCATTCAGTAGGCTACCTTTTTGTTTTATTGACTGTGTTCTTTGCTTTCTAGAAGCTTCTTCATTTCAGGAGGTCCCATTTATTTATTCTTGCTCCCAGTGCCTGTGATACTGGTGTTATTTTTAGGAAGTGATCTCCTGTGCCCATGCATCGAAGGCTACTTCCCACTTTCTCTTCTAGCAGGTTCAGTGTGGTCGAATTTATATTGAGGTCTTTGATCCATTTGGACTTGAGTTTTGTGTATGGCGATAGATGTTTGCATTCGTCTACATGTTGACATTCAGTCCACGACCCCAGAGAAGCTAAGTAACAAAGAGAACACTAAGAGAAACATATATAGATCTACCTGTGAAGGAAAAATAGACAAGATCTCCTGAGAAAATTCGAGCCTGGGGGTCGGGGAGAGGGGAAGAAGGGAGGGTGGAAGAGGAGGAGGATGGGAGAAGGGGGAGGAGGATGGGAGAAGGGGAGATGGGAGGAGAACTTGAGGGAATAGGATGGTAAAGATGGAGGAAGGACAGAGTTGGAGAGCAAGGAAAGTGGTGTCTTGATTGAGGGAGCCATTATGGGGCTAGCAAGAAACCTGGCACTAGAGAAATTCCCAGGAATCCACAAGGATGACCCCAGCTAAGACCCTAAGCAATAGTGGAAAGGGTGCCGGAACTGGTCTTGCCTTGTAGTCAGATTGATGACTATATTAAATATCATAGAACCTTCATCCAGCAGCTGCAGAAGCAGAGATTCACAGCAGAACACTGGGCTGAGCTCCCAAAGTCCAGTCAAAGAATGGGAGGAGTGAGAATGTGAGCAAAGAGTTCAAGACCATGATGGGTACACCCACTGAAAAACAGCTTATTGGAGCTAATAGGAGCCCACCAACTCTGGCCTAACAGTGAGGGAACCTGCATAGGACCAAACTAGGCCCTCTGAATGTGGGTGACAGTTGTATGGCTGGGGCAGACTGTGGAGTCACTGGCAGTGAGACCAGGATTTATCCTTACTGCTTGTACTGGCTTTTTGGAACCCATTCTTTTTGGAGGGATACCTTTCTCAGCCTAGATATAGTTGGGAGGGCTTTGGTCCTGCCTCAAAGCAATGTGCTAGACTTTGTTGACTCCCCATGGAAAGGCTTATCCTCTCTGAGGAGTGGATGGGAGGTTGAGGTGGGGGCAAAGGTGTAGGGAACGGGAGGAGGGGACGGAGTGGGAACTGAGCTTGGTATGTAAAATGAGAAAAGGTAGTTTTTAATTAATCAATCAATCAATCAATTAATTAATTTGTCTTAGCCATGTGTAGTGGTATACACATTTAAATCTCAGCACTCAGGAAGCCAACTTAGGCAGATTTCTGTGTGTTCGATACCATCCTGGTCTACATAGTGAGTTCCAGGACAAGCATAGCTACATAGGTTTTGTTTTTTGAGACAGGGTTTCTCTGGGTAGCCCAGGCTGTCCTAGAATTCACTCTATAAACTAGGCTGACTTCAAACTCACCCTGTTTCAAAAAAGCCTCCTTCTCCCCAACCCCCCCACAATTCTGTCTTATAATATTTGACTTTTTTTTAGGTTGACTAATTTGTGAATGGTGCTGGATGTGTCATGTACTGCAGTGCTTAGACGGTGCCCACCTCCTGTGGGAATGGCTATATGAGGACATGCTGTAGCTTCAAAGAGAGTGCTCTGCTCCCTTGCATTGCTCAAACATTAGATTTCTTGACATTTACCTTAAAACGCTGAATAGTTTGTGCTGCAGAGCTCTGCTGTTTCCTTAAGTACCTCAGTAAACATGGTGATGTGAAGGATCCCCTACCAACACACCCCAGCATCTCTCAGTGGTGTCTTCTTACTTAGTTTCCTATAATTATTCACAGGATTAGGGACCAAAATCATTTGATATGAGTAATGTTGCTTTTCACTCCAATTTTTTACTGATTTAAAAATAATTAAGAGCCATATGGTGGCATGTGTGTAACCCTAATACCAGGAAACTGAGACAGTAGAATTGCCAAAAATTTGGGGTCAATCTGGAGTACATGGGAATACCCTTTCTCAAGAAAAAAATTTAGAAGACCATTTAATAACTCTGTGAATATAATCATGAAGATTTTTAACTATCTTGAAGGATCACAGACTCCCTTATATAGTCACCTAAAAAGTTTGTTAATAGGGTGCTTAGCTTTAAATCAGAAAATCAGCTCATTAGCGAAAGTCTTTCTTTGGTAGAAAAACTGCTTTGATTCTTTTTTCATAGTCACCAATGAAACTATCAATTATATGAATTTTTATTTTCAATTCTCATAGTAATTTCCATCTGTCTTCATAATAATCCACTGTGTAATCTCTTCAGCAAAGGCACAGTAAACAGCATCTGCCGTAACACACAGCTTCCAAGTGAGTGTTCACACTACACTGTATGAAACAACATCGAAGGGTTAATGAAAGTTGGATACATTATAAGATTACAAAGGTTTTATTTATGAGAGGATAGGGAGGTATGGTTATATGAATGAAACATTAATAACCTCTCCATTATGCAGGAACTACTCTTTTTAGTCCCATAGGTGCTGTGAAACTGTGTTTTGGTGGTCTGCGCAAGAGGTTAAACTTGGCAGATGTTGTGGTGAATGATGTCATTGAATGCACACCATATGTACTGAAAGTCAGGGAATGCTCTGCTTTTGTCATGCATAGACATATATAAGTGCTGGAATGGAAAAATAATTTCTGTGAAAATAAAGACAAGTAAGACAAGAATGTTCTGTACTGAGTCTGATCCAATCACCAGTAGCTGCCAAGTATGATACTCCTGCAAAATCTCCTCTTCTTGATTTCCATCTTCCAGCCTTTCATTGACTCTCAGAGACAGTCTGTTTGGAAAGCCTTATTCACTGTGTTCTTTCTGTTGGGATGATTTGAGTACTAAGTGAGTCTTTCATTTTCTTTGTTCATGGTTATAGCAGATGTAATGATTAATTGGTTTAGCTTACTCACCAAATTCCTCCCATTTCTAGTAAAGCAGCATTATATCAGAGATTCATACTACTGATCTTTGTTCTAGTAATATCCCAAAGCATATAATTGTTGCTTTAATCATTCTTATTACCATTATTTAAAATGTTATGTTTTAATGCTACACTAATGAGTACATAAAGTATATAAAGCAATTTTATTTTTAGAAGAAATTTATGATTTATGACAGAAGAATACATAGGGATAAAATAGTAAGCACCTATTTATTTTATTCTCTTATTTGATTATCAAATCATGTCTTTAATAAAAATAAAGTGTTGTTCTCCTTAAGTTGGATACCTAAAAGCTTGAGTGAACTATTTTATATTTTGTACAGAAAACCACTTCATCTAATAGTATGATTCTACTAAAAGAATATTTATGAGAATATTCGATAATAATTCAACAATATTTAACAATAGTAATGTATCTATCCTGCTGAATTAGTATCTATACATTTTTTTCCCCGTAGTGGGGATTCACTGGTCCAGGAAATCAAGCATTGGTACTGGGAATAGTTCCACCCACCATTACCCTTCATGGCCCACTGGGAAAATTTTGCTTCCTGTTTTCAAGACCTTAAACTCTGCTGGCCTACAAGTTTTGGTTCATAATTGGGGAAAAACATACCAGAAGATGGAAAGACCTTGCTGTTTGGGTTAAGGCTGCACCCCAGCCCCTGGCATCCATGTATCCAAAGAGTCTGGAATGTTTGGGTGGAAGTTCCATCCCAAGCCCCCTCTTCTTGGAGTTGCCTCAATCCAGACTCCACGTCTGAGAAAGTCCACCAAACGGTAACCCCTCCCCAGAGATGCTCAAGACAACTCCCAAAGGGTATTTAAACTGCCCTCCATAGAGCAAACACGTGGTTTTCAGGTCTTCCTTCGACTCCTTTCTGGAGGATTAGAAAGCCATCTGGGCATTGGTATCCATTAAAACTTGGCCTTTTCTAATTTGGCTTGGTTTGGTCTGATTTGGATTATTGCATCAGTGGAGGGCCTTATGGGGTGCAGAAACTTTTCACTCCCGTGCTCATGGATGGATAGAATTAATATGTGAAAATGGTCATCCTACAGTCTATAGATTCAGTGCAGCTCTCATCAAAAGTTTGACATAATTTACAGAAACGAAACAAACAAACTTTATATGTAATCATCTTTTCTGATTATTAATCCCCCCCACCAAGACAGGTTCCTAGCTGTCGTGGAACTAGCTCTTATAGACCAGGCTGGCCTCAAGCTCACAGAGACCCATCTGGCTCAGCCTCCTAAGTGTTGGGATTAAAGGCTTAATGATTTTTAATTCTTTGAGGAGGCTCAATACTGCTTTCCTTGTTATTTGGGCTAATTTACGTTCCCATGACCGTAAGGAAGGTGGTTGTGTTTTTTATCTTGTTTTGTTTTCCAACTAGGAGTGCTTCCTTTAGAGTTAAGAATGGATGACTTTGGAATCCAACTTTTAGGGTAGGTTAGGCAACACAAAGATATGAGGGTGGAATTAGACTTTTTCACATGTCCCCTGAAGCCATCATCACGAGCTGCTGTCCTCATGGCAGAGATTTGGATTTAAGAGCTATTGACTATGCTTTGAGAGAGATTTCCTTCCTAGGCAAGGATACAAGCAAACCCTATATAACTACACAGTGGAGCAAGTGTTGTGTTGTAACATATAGGTATATGTAGGTTTTATATAGAGAGATGACTAAATATGTATACACATGGATGTACACTTGTCTTTAGGCTATTATAGGAATACCTTGGAAGGCTACACTATCCAGAGTATAAATTTTCATGTGATTATAATTATGTTTTATATGTTTGTTTTTTAGTTGTATGCATAGGATTCTTTTAAGAATCAGAGATTCTAAAGTTATTAGAGATTCTGGGCTGGAGAGATGGCTCAGAGCCATCTCTGAGCAGCAGAGCACTGGCTGCTCTTCCAGAGGTCCTGAGTTCAAATCTCAGCAACCACATGGTGACTCACAACCATAATGAGATCTGGTGCCTTCTTCTGGCATGCAGACCTACATGCAGACAAAACACTGTACACATACTAAATAAATCAATCTTAAAAATATTAGAAAAAAAGTTATTAGAGATGCCTGCAAGATTTAAGTGAATAATTTGGTGTGTATTTGTTTATACTTACAAGAAAAGCATTATTCTTCTGCCGTTTCTAGGATTAGGTTACAATAGAACCCAAGAAAGGAAATGTGTGTTGTTATAGCCAGCCTTGTATTAAAGACCAAAGACTGTTGTAAATGTAGCAAGTATGTATTTTCACAAATCTATTGACTCAGGTGAAGTTATGAGTGAATTGAAGAGCTTTATCTTTCACTATTGATCCACCTGACATACTTGATTGTGAGCTAGCTGATAGTAAATGCTGCTTTCTGACCATGAGCTGCAGGAGACCTGGCTGGCTTTCCCATGAGGTGGATAGTTATGAGGCCAGTAGTGTTTATGTCAGTGCCTGGAGACTGTCATAGCTGTTCCCAACTGGAACTAATGACTACTTATTAGTTTTTGTCAGATAATCCCATTATTTATAAATTTTTTAACATTTTGTAACATTTTAAAGGTTGTAACTTTAAATTATTTAAATTAAAATTAATTTTAATTTAATTAGTAATTATCACTAAGCTTAGATATTAAATATGAATTATCTTCCTCAGAATAATATATTAACATTTTTATACCATTTTAGAGTTTGAAATTTATTGTTAGTCTCAATGACTCAGTGAGGCAGTGTTTTTATTATCTTCATTTTATAGATTTGGAAACTGAGATCTAAGGATGTTAAGTATTCTTTTTAGTTATTTACTAAATTGCATAATGATTTTCAAATTCATTTTTTCAGCAAAGACTTATTTTGAGCCAATTGTAAAAGTCACTGGGGAAAATCACATGGCACTTACATCATAAGGGAGAGCTAGATATTAAAGTAATCAGTCATGAAATTGATTATTTAATTATAATAGTGATAAGTATGCCAAGGAGCACAATGTGGGATGAGGTGTGTATGAAGAAGACACAGAATATCTGAAGTTCCCGAGGAAGTACTGCATCTGGTTGACAGAAAGTAGACTATGTGGGGAGTTCTGTAGATAGGGGCTAGGGCATGGACAGTACTGAGGAAAAGTATATTGATAAGTTTAGAAGCTGAAATTAGGCAAGTGTGATTAGGTCACAAGGGGTGAGTACAGATATCTGGTGAATTAGTTGGGACCTAGTTCCAATAGCAAATGTTTTAGAAAGTTCAAAAATTATTAAATGTCTGTTCTCCATGTGATACAGTATGACAGAGAATATCTGAATTAAAAATACCCCCAAGATCCCTAGCCAGCAGAGGATGGAAGTAGGATGCCAATTCAGCCATCCTACTTAGGCTTTATAGTATTGTGTAGTCTGTTTCTTTGAAGGAAATACAGAACCCAAACTAAGATATGCTTGTTTTTGTTTTTTGTTTGTAGCAGGGCTTCTTTTCCTCTCATTTTGGTGAACATTGGCGACTGCTAACAGGAGCTCATGGAGGTGCCAGCCTGTTGTCAGAATTTTGTGGGAAGCGGCTTTAGAACTTGGGAACACTGCCTTTCCTGGTTCCCTTGTGTTTTGCTCAGAAGGGAGTCTGCTTACCTCCTACAGTGTTGTCAGCGAGTGGCAGCTCTGTGATTCTGAAATAGGTAGGCCTTTTGCAGACTGCAAACTCTCAGGTGCAGGGAAAATGGCGATGCTCTACTGCAAAAGGACAAACACCGTTTCCTCCTAAACGATTCTTATTAGATGCCCTTTCAAGACTTGTCCTAGAGCAGTGACTCTCAGCCTCCTAAAATTGCAGCCCTTTAACACTCGGTCATTGGTGACTCCCAACTGCAAAATTATTTTTGTTGTTATTTCATAACTGTAATTTTGCCACTGTTACGAATCATAATGTAAATATCTGTTTTCTGATGGCCTTAGGTGACTGCTGTGAGAGGGTCTCCCCCAAAGGAGTCGTGACCCACAAGTTGAAAACAACTGTTCTAGATCATCAGCAAAAACAGTAATTATAGCCAGGCAATGGTGGTACACACCTTTAATCCCAGCAGGCAGAGACAGGCGTATCTCTGTGAATTCAAGGCCAGCCTGGTCTACAGAGCAAGTTCCAGGACAGTCACCAAAGCTACACAGAGAAACCCTGTCTCGAAAAACCAAAAACTAAAACAAAACCAATACTTATGTTGTATTGAATTTGGAAAATATGTGCTAGAATACTGTATTAACTACATAAGTTTTAAAGATAAAGGTGTGGTTAAAGATGTGCATTTATAGACACCAGAAAGTATAGCATCACTCATCTATTCAATTGAACACCAGAGTACTGGGGGCTGGAGAGATGGTTTAGTCAGTCAAGTGTTTGCCTTGTAAACATGAGGACCAGAGTTTTTTCTAACAACCATGTTTGTAATCCTAGCTCTAGTCAGTAGAGATAGGTGGATGCCTAAGGGAGGCTTGCTGTCCAACAAGCATAGTCTATTCTGGGAGCAACAGATCCCAATGAGACCTAATTTAAAACCAAGGTGGCTGGCATCTGAGGGAGAACACAGACAGACAGACAGACAGACAGACAGACAGACACACACACACACACACACATCACAAATAGAATCTACTATAATTCTCAAAACTTAATAATATTTTTTAAAAATTCATTTATTAAAAGAGAATATGTGTGTGTCATGGTTTTTAAGTGTACATTCATAGGATTTATATAGACAAGCAAAGACTTTAAAAATTTTTGTGAAGAGAATTTGTTGGATTTGCCGTTTTCTTTGACCAGAGCATTTATTTTCTCTATGGTATCTTCAGAATCTGAGATTCGTTCTTCTATCTCTTGTATTCTATTGGTTATGCTTGATTCTGTAGTCTCCGTTCGTTTACCTAGGTTTTCCATATCCAGCCGGTTCTCGGTTTGTGTTTTCTTCATTGCCTCCATTTCCGTTTTCAATTCTTGAACTGTTTCCTTTACCTGTTTGATTGTTTTTTCTTGGTTTCTCAGGGTATCATTCACGGATTTACTTATTTCTTCAAACTTTTTGTTATACTTCTCATCCAATTCTTTAAGGGAGTTATTCATATCCTGTTTAAGGGACTCTATTGCTTTCATAATGGCACTTTTTTCCACTTCTTCTGGATTAAGGTGTTCAAGTCCTTCTATTGTAGGGTCGTTGGGATCTGGTGTTTTCATGCTGTTTTTCAGATTGTTGGACGAGGTCTTGCCTTGGCGTCTGCCCATCTCATCCTTCAAATGCTCTCTATTGGATCTTCTGGTAACGGGTCAGGTTCCCTTGTTGGGCAGGGACTTCACTGACAGAATGCCCACCTTTCCTCAGGCAGGCTATTGAAGCACAGGCACTCCCTCCTTCTGGGATGCGCCTATAGCCCAGGCCCAGCGCACAAGGCAGCTGAGCTGGGGAAATTTTATGTCCCCAGGGGGGAAGGGAGAAATATAGGAATTTGTACCTGGATGGAAGCTGGGATGGCAGGCAGGAGAGCTTAGCAGGGTGGAGCCAGCACTGCAGGGTGACCTGGGAGTCTATGGGGTCGGGGAAAGTCCGAGCTCCTCCTCACCGGGCCCCTGCCCTGCCGCTGACCAGAAGCAAACTCACCCCTCTGATGGCCCTCTGCTAGAAGTCAGGGCCCCTTGCTGGTCAGGAATGTCGCTGAGCGGACACCGGGCCCACCTGTCCTCAGGGAGGCTTTTAAAACATAGGAACTGCCTCCTGCTGGGATGTGCCTACAGCCCAGGCCCAGCACGCAACGCAGCTGAGCTGGGGAAATTTTATGGCCCCAGGGGGAAGGGAGAAATATAGGAATTTGTACCTGGATGGAAGCTGGGATGGCAGGCGGGAAATCAGGACCGTGAGGGGTGCGATCACCCACTGATACAAGGGGACTGATCTAATGAGAGTTCACCAAGGCCAGTTGGACTGGGACTGAACGAGCACGTGATCCAACCAGATTCTCTGAATGTGGCCGGATTCTCTGAATGTGGCTGGCATGGGGTCTTTCTGAAAAGCCATTGACAATGACTCTGGGACTTGTTTCCTCTGCATATACTGGATTTTTGGGATCCAGTCTGTTTGGATACTCACCTTCCTGGACCTGGAGGGAGGAGGGAGGAACTTGAACTTCCCACAGGGCAGGAAACCCTGACTGCTCTTAGGGATGGAGAGGGAGGAGGAGAGGGAGTGGGGGGAGTGGGAGGGTGTTGGGAGGAGGGGTGGAAATGGAAACTTTTATAATTTAATAAACTTTGAAAAAAAAAGAATATAAAAAAAGTTTTTTGTTTTGCATTATATTTATTTGTGTGTGTGTACCCACATGCCATATTTGGTGTACTTGTACAGCACAGTGTACAGGTGGCAATCAAGATGACAGCTGTTTGGAGTCCATTCTCTCCTTCCATTGTGTGGGCCTGGGTATTAAACTCAGGTGATTAGGCTTGACAAGCAACTTTACTAGCTGAGCCGTCTCATCTCATCTGTTTGTATTAACATGCATATAGGCAATCTTCAAATATAGGTGGAACTATTCTATAATGTTAACTTATTTTAAAAAAAATCTAGGGCAAGAAATGAAATTTATTCAAAATTATATGAAATTTTCTTTTGGTGGGCTAGGGAATGGAATCCTTCAGAGCTGGCCTTAGCACACCACTTAGCAGGTGTGGTCAATCTGGGCTGTGTGAGATACTGTGTAAGTATGTAAACAAACAGAAGTCATCATTTTTCTACCATCTGATTCTTCTGGTTCCTTTAGCTTTGTTGATCCATGCTTTGTTGTAGCAGTAGTTGGTCCACTTTTATTGCTCTATATCCTACAGTGAACTTTGTTGTAACGAATGGCTACTTGAATAGTTTCCAAGCTTTGGTTGTGAAGAATAAGGCTGCTGTGATCTTTCTGCAGTTTTCTTTTTCAAATTGCTGGTGTACATTTTGAACTTTCATGAGTGATTTATGAGAATTCCAGTTCTTCCTTATCTTTTCAACCTTTGGTATTTTCTATTTAATTCTAACTGATTAACTCCTTATCTCCCCTGGGGAACTGAACCTAGGATGTCCTGTATGCTGGTTGAACTCTCTGTATGCTTGGCTTGATTAATGTCTTTTGTGTCTGCAGGGCTTGTGGTGATTTCTTCCCTTCTTGTCCAGGTCTTCATCTTCTTCCATTTTGCTTTGTACTGACAAATTTCATTGCACAAGTTAGAGGGTCAGCCTCTGCTTTGGAGATCATCTGTACAAGCTTTTTATTTTCATATTATTAAGTTCTGTTGTCTTTATTTAATTCTTATTCTTCTTGGCAAAGTTGTTTAAGATTTTAAAATTTTCAGTATTTTTTTTCATATGGATGATGGGGAACTTAAGCCAATCACATTCTCCTTAGGGTGTGTCCCCCTGGGGCCACACAAAACAAATAAAAGATCGAAGTGCTTTGGCACTTCCTCTTTTCTTTGCCCCTGCATGCTCGGACGGACCAGTTGGGACTCTGGTGTAAGCTTTCCTTCATTCTGTTTATTAAAGCTGTATCTTTTATATTAAGCTAGTCTGGTTAATTTTTAACTACTGATCGACCTCACCCCATCATATGTATGCATTTAAAGCCTTTTTCTTCTGAGCCCATCTAAAGTACCATCCTTCATATTTTCATATGTAGTATAATTAAAAACATTTTGTATTTTTCCTTTTTGTTTGTTTTTTCTTTGTACAACCACTGATCTGTTGTCATCATAGAAAAATTTAAGGTTTTTTGTTTTCCATAAGTTGAATAATAGAGAATATACATATTCTTATATGATCTTTTAAAGACTGATATAAGTAGTTTCATATCAGTGTTTTGATGAGTTTATTACTAAATACTATTCCATTGTATGAATATATCTCAGCTAATTTGCACATCAACTTGGATGTGCAGCTGTCTAGCTTTTGTTCATGTTGTTGATATTTTTGTTCTGGGATCAAACCCAGGGCCTTACACAGTATAAGGTCATGGTCTATTGAGTTATACATCAAATCCATGTATTTATTTTAGCTATTATGAATGAAGGTGCTATGAATATTGACATTTCTGTAGACACATGTCTTTATTTCTTGTGGGTAAAGGTCTAGGAGGGAATTATTACAAATATTAGAGTAGACTCTTTAGAAAACTGGCAAATAGCATTTTGTCAACTTACACTTCAGTGGTAGTGAATGTTACATCCATATAATGTAAAATGATCGGCCTGCTTGTTGGGGTTTCTGTCCTACCCAGTACCCCACAACCGGCAAGCCCCAACAAGAACAATCACACAGAGATCTCTATAAGTTACAAAGCTGATTGGCCCATTAGGTCAGGCTTCTAATTAGTTCTTGTAACTTATATTAACCCTTTATTCTAATCTATTTTAGCCATGTGGCTCAGTACCTTTTTCAGCGGGGCAGATCACATCCTGCTGCTTCAGTGGTCTGGGCAGGAGTGGGAGGAATCCACTTCCTCCTTCCCAGAATTCTCCTGTTCTTTTTGCATCATTTCTAATTTCTGTCTGCTTTTCCCGCCTACACCTCCTGCCTGGCCCATCAGCGTTTTATTTAAAACATGATTGACAGAATACAGACAATTCTCCTGCACCACTTCCCCCTCTTTTCTTAAAAAAAAAAAGGAAAATATCCATAGTCCATTGGGAATGTGGGCGTAGTATTCCAGGCTACTTCCGGCTGGTTGGGGGCACTGATAATCTTATGGACACCTAAAAAACTGTAGAATTATGATCAAGTCCTGACTGAAGTATCCTGTGAGTCTTGGTCATCTTAGGCAGCAGTCTTGAACCTGTTCTGGATGAAGAATTCAGACATCTGGGCCATCTATTTCTGTCGGAGATTTCTCAGATGGTCTTCCTTGATCAAAGATGATTTTTCTTAACTTTGAATAAATCCAGAACCTCTCGTTTTCTGTGAAAACAAAAGCAAAATCTCTTCTCCAAAGTAACATACCTTTTGACTTCAATTTTGAAGTCAAGGTATCAAAATATTAATTCTGCAGCATTTATAAGCAAATATCTTTTAGCAGCTGTTGCTCCTTCCTCAGCATTCAAACAATTTAAAGAGTGCATAATAGCATACAGTATCAAGATTCTCTGTGTATTTTCCATCTTTACGTGGCTTTATTTTAACCTCTATTTCTTTTATTTTTACTTTTACTTTTTGAGACAGGTTCTCTGTATATCTTTGTCCTGGAATAACTCTGTAGACCAGGCTGTTCTTGAACTCACAGAGATTTGTCTGTCTCTGCTTCCCCAGTGCTGGGATTAAAGGTATGTACCACCACACCCAACTACTCTCTTTCTTTCTTTTTTATTTTAAAGGTTTTTTTTAAACCTTTTTTTCCCAAGCCTGAATATATTTTTAACACACTGTAAACCATTTAGAGGTTTTCTTCTCTTTGAATCTCTCTTTACTGTATATCTCTCTTTTTCTGACCACATGGGTCTTTAATTTGCTAAGGAATATGGAGAAGACAACACTCAAAAGCTCTTAAGGCTTTTCAAGGTCCTTGCCAGGAAGCAAGCTGCAACAGTGTGTCCATCCATAGTCTGGACTGCCTGCTTGAAAGAGTCAGAGTTTTCTCTGGCAAGATGGCCCAGAAAGCCGGCATTTTAAAACAACACAGCTTTTTTCCTGCTGTGGCTGAAAACCGAAAAGCATGCATTCAGCTTTTCATCAATACCGTTTAAGTGTTTCGTGGCAGGACCTGTTAATGAACTGCAGGGTTTTGCAGCTTAAGCTGAGTCAGGAAGCCTCTCTTAGACGAGAGCCTTGCTTGCCTCTAGCAAGCAGAGCAGACCTGAGAAATTGCAGCTACCAAGAAAACATGCTTTACTCTATTCTTTTTTAAGCTTTTTCAAGCTTTCTGTGGATTCAGTTATCCACGTGGGTGCCATCTGTAACAATATAACATTCATTATATAATGAATTCATCCATATAACACTGACAACATGTGTTTCATTCATTCAAGAACTTTTTACTTTTAATTTTGGTAAAAACATGGAACATAAAATTGACTTTTCAAATAATTTTAAACAGTTCATATTTCACTTGTATGCAATGCATGTACAGAAGTTTTTTATCTTGCAAAACTGAAATGCACTTCTCAAACAACTCACCCTTCCTTCTTCCACTCATTCCATGGGATCCTTTTATTGGTTTGTTTCCATGGTTTTGATGATTCTGATGAGTTCTTGTAAGTGAAAACATGAATGATTTGTTCTTTGTAGGTTTTACTAAAATTTTACTGAAAATGAAGTTCAGAGTTTTTTAAGGTTGTAGTGTTTGACAAGATTTTACTACTTTTTCATTTTTATGTGTGAGAAAATTCTCTTCTTATATTTTTCCTTTTTTCCATGCCTAGCTTTTAAAAAGTAAGTTATAATCACATAATTTCTCACAGTCACTGTCCTTCCCCCAAATTTCCCCACATATCTGACCCACTTTGCTCCCACTAAGATGTAATGCACATCTTTTTCCTATCATTGTTGCCTGTCATATCTCTCTCTCTCTCTCTCTCTCTCTCTCTCTCTCTCTCTCTCTCATCCATCCTCCATCTGTCCATCTACCTACCTACCTACCTGTGTGCCTACCTATCCATCCATAAATACAACTTGTTGTCTGTTTAGTGTTGCTTGTATGTGTATTATTTCAGGGTTGTCCTCTTGGTTTTGGATAAGCAATGAGGGGGCTTATTTCTGGGGAAGACTAATTCTTCCTCTCTCTGCTCTTGTTAATCCCATGTAGTTTTGTGTGTACGGATAGTGCCCAGTAAGATTTTTCCTTTCCATATTACCATTTCTATTTGTGTTGCCCTTGTTCAGATCTTATGTAGCCATATTTATTGTTAAGGTATCATGGTTGACGTTTCTCTATCATTTCTATGAGTTACAATCTCATAGCAGATTTTTTGGTTTCCTGGGTCTTACAGTCTTCCTACTCCATTTTTCTTGATTTCCTTGAACCTTGGATGTAGGGGTTGTGTTGTGGATATATTCATTGGGACTGAATGGCCTATAACCAGTTATTCTCTGCATTTTGACCAATTATGTCTTTCTGTAATGGTTTCTCTCTAATACAAAGAGAAATTTCTTTGATGAGAGGTGGGAACCATACTTCCCTGTGTTTATAAGGTTACATTTCTGAATGCAGTTAGAAACATTGCTGTTCTAGTTACGATGTAGGTTCTCCTCTAACATCCATGAGCTCTCTAGCCCTGTAGAGCTGGGTAGGTTTCCAGTACCAGGCATGGTTTGCCTCCTGTGAAGTGTGCTTTAAGTCCAGTTTGAGAGCTGTTGGTTACTGCCAAGATGTGAGTGACACTAATGCACCTTTATGGATATATTACCATGATGATCATTGTGGCTAATAAACATAACAGCCAGATAGTCCATCCCCTCTTCACTTGGCAGCTTGCATAACACCTTCCAGGACTAGAAAAGCTAGTGCTCAGGGAGATGACTTTTAGGTCAGACTTCTCTGAGCCATATGTCTGATGTGCCTGATGTCTTCAGCAATAGAGATTTACCTTTCCCCTTTGGGAGGCCATCAAAGGTGACACCAATGACCTATGCAGTTATTTAGAGTCTCCTGGACTCCCTGGAAATAACTAGAAAGGAGGGTTTTTGTGAGTGGGACTAAGGGTTTGTTAGATAGTCTATGGTTCTTGGGGAAAAAGGAGCATTATCACCCAAAGTGCATATATATATATATATATATATATGCACACACATATACATATATACATATATATACACGTATATATACACACACAGTCATGTAATTTAAGGTAAACATAAGACAATACGATTCTTTATAACCTTTTTAAACATCCTCAGTGTTACTTATCCCTCCTCCCTCCATCTCCTTCAGACTCCTTTCTACCTCCCAGTTTAAAGCTCTGTTTTTCATATTTCCCTTTCCCTTCACATCGCCTGCATCCTGCTATTTCCTCCCTTCCTTATACTTTCCTGGTTTCTGTGCTTATTCTAGGTTATATATTGGATCTAAAGATTTGAAGTTCAGGAAACACAGATAGGAGAGAATGTGTGGCATTTGTCTGTAATACCTGGGTACTGGAGAAAGTGAGGGATTAAATCACTATCATTGGGTTGATGTCAGTCTGTGCTTGAATTCCAGCAGTATGCTTTTTAAAGAATTTGGTATTCTGAAGTTTGGTCCATACCTGTCCAGGATTATGATGTCTTCTTGGTTAATTGTCATCTAAGTCATTCATATTAGAGAATATTTCTATAGGCATAGTGGACTAGGTTACATCCTGCTTTGACCTTTCATATTGTTCATGTCTTTGTGATGAAGTCTGGTCATGTGGAGTTCTTTCATTGGTGTATTTCTCATGTGGACATAGCAGGCTAGCCTGACAAGCAGAATGTATATCCTGGCTCAAGCCGGCAGATTGGGGGTGGTATGGGCAGGGCTCCTCAGAATGGACCAGGGCATTGGATTTAGAACCTAGGCTCCGGCTGAGGACTGGGTTGTGCTCATGTTGGGTTGAATTAATAGGGCATAGGGCATTTTTACCAGAGTGGGCCAGAGTGGGCCAGAGCTAAGGCTGTTCTTGATTTGGAAGATGGATATGGAGTAGGATTCATTAGTCTAAGCTCTGGCAGATAGTTGGTACTGTTCAGATATGGGATGTGTGTCCTGGCCCAAACATGGAGGTTCAGTTTTCTACTTTTTAAAGCTGAATAATGTTCCATTGCATGTATCTGCTATATTGTCTTTATGTAGTCATCTGCTGAAGGACATTTAGTTGCTTCCACTCTTGGGTTTTTATAAATAATGTTTTAGTTAAAGTGGCTTTGCAAATAATACTTGATAAGTCACTTTTAGTTCTTTTAGGTATATACCAAGAAGTGGGATTAGAAGGGACTTTGTCTTCCAAACTTCATATATTGGAAACTTAAATACAAATTTAGCAGTATTGAGAAGTAGGACCTAATAATGTGATTCATCATGAGGGCTGTTTTTGCATGTAAAATTAATGTCATAACCAGATATGGTGGCTGACAGCTGCATGGAGAACTCAGCACTGGGAGCTTGGATAGGATTGCTAAAAGTCGCAGGCTAGCCTGGACTGGAATGTGAGCTCTAGGCTAGCCTGATCCAAAGAATGAGACCATATAAAAAATTCAAAACAACAACAACCCATATCAAATAATAACAAGTGAATGAATGAATGAATGAATGAATGAGTGAGTGAGTGAATGAACCCAAGTAAGTTTGGGCTTCTGGCCTGGTGGCACAGGGCTGTAATCTCAGCTGCCTGGGAGGCTGTGACCTGCCTGGACCATACAGTGGGTAGTCCACTGCTGGCACATATGAAGGCAGAAGGACAAGAATGTGCAAAGGCAAACTCAAGAGAGGGCTGAAGCTTGTTGTTTTCTTCATTTTGAAGCAGGGTCTTAGGAAGTTGTTCAAGTTGGCCTAGATCTGACTCTATGGCCCACATACCCAATCCATAAAAAGCGTATTGATGTGGGATTCCCCTCTGTATGCTATGAATATGTCTTATTACCATTGGTTTTTAAAGAAATTGTTTTGGCTAATGGCTTAGTAGAGTGCTGCTTTAATAACCAGTGGTAATAAAACATATTCATAGCATACATAGGAGAATTCCACATCACATTTACATAATCAAAGATTATGGACATGCCTGGTAGCTTGTGCTTGGTTATCTTTAGAGGCTGAGACAGTAGGACTGTATGAGATTTAGACTAGCCTGGGCTATATATAGTAAACTCCAGGTCAATTTGGGATACAGTGTGAGTTGCTGTCTCAAAAAACCAAAAAGAGAAAAAAGATAATGACTATTTTGTCTTAGATGCCTTGTACTTTTTAGCTTTTATGTATGTAGTCAGCTTTAATTTTAAAAAGACTAATTATTTTTACATGTGTAGTTAACCTAGGGGGTTTAGAAAAGGGTGTGAAGTCCGGTGGAGCTGTTGTTATAGGCAGCTGTGCGCCTCCATGGGAGTATGAGAAACTAGATTGCGGTCCTCTGCAAGAGCAGCCAGTGCTCCCTCGTATTTTTGCAGCCCCATTTTTAATGTTCTCGTACACTTGGTTGTCATATCACTGGCTAAAAAATTTCTGCTATTGAATTAATTTGAAAATTTTGTGGATGTTGAAAATAATTGTATGTACCTGAGATTGCTCATAGACCTGTACTCTTTTTCACTAACTTACATGTACTGTTACAGCATCCTACTGTTTGCTTGCTGTCTCTTTAGAGAAAATCCTTTAAAAGGTTTTTTTTTTTTTTAAATTAGGCTGATTGTGGTGGCACACGATTTTAATCCCAGCATTCAGGAGCAGATCTCTGTGAGTTCCAGGTCACCCAGTGAGACTCTGTCTCAAAAACTATTTTATACATTTATGCACGTGTATGTCTAGGCATGCCAGCGTGTGGTACTCCAGGGAAACCCAGAGAACAACTTCTGGAATTAGTTCTTTCCCTTCGCTTTGAAGATACTGGGCAGCAAACCACAGGGCAGCAAACCACAAGTCATGAGGCTTTGTCACACAGCACCTTTACATGTTCAGCCATCACACTGGCCTGAGAGAAAGTCTTGGTCTCAAGTGTTAGGAATATTCTGGTCTGTATGGACTTTGTTTATTCTCTGTCTCTGTCTTTGTCTCTGCTCTGCCTCCAACCCCTGTGTGCAGGCCTATTTGTGCCATAGTGTGCCTGCCTCTGGAAGTCAGTAAACAACTCTAGGGTGTAGATTCTCTCCTGCCATCTTGTAGTCTCTGGGCATCAAAGTAAGGTCTGTGCACAGTGTCCGCCACCTGCTGACCATCTCACAGGTTCCTGTTCTTTTTATACATTGTCCTAGTCTAGATCCTTTGGTTCCATAGAAACCACCATTTAGAACCACCTTGTCAAAGTCTATGAAAATCTTGCTGGTGTTTTGATTTTTTTTTTAACATTTCTTAAAAAAGAATTCTCTTATTTATTATGTGTACTGTGTTCTGTCTGCATATATGCCTGCAGGCCAGAAGAGGTCGTCCAATCTCATTACAGACGGTTTTGAGCCACCATGTGGTTACTGGGGATTGAACTCAGGCCCTCTGGAAGAATTTGGTAGTGCTCTTAACTACCAAATCATCTCTCCAGCCCTGGTGTTTTGATTTTTACATTGACTCTGTAGATAAAATTGAGGAGAATAAGCTTCCTAGTTATAACAAATTTTCCAATTCACAAATATGTCATGAGCCTAATTTATCTAGATTTTCAATTTTCTTCAACATGATATTTCTTTTTTTAAAAAAATTAAATCCTTCTCATTTTAATTGTTTGAATAGAAATGTGCTATACATTTCCCCCACTTCAACATGATATTTCACAGTCTAGGCTAGAGTTTTAAATCTTGCTATTATTCACCTCTAACTTGTTATTTTGCTTCCACTATGCTAATCTGTTTCCTTTGGACAGAATACCGTGTCAGGTTTTTCCTTGCTCCCTCAATCAAGATATCTTTTTCCTTGCTCTTCATCTCTGTCCTTCCCCCATATCCATATCTACTGTCCTGTTTCTTTAAGTTCCCCTCTTCCCTTTTCTCTTCCTTCTCTTCCACCCTCCCTTCTCCCCCACCCCACATATTGTTATGGCCTTCTATACAGGCGCGTGCACACACACACACACACGCACATGCACACACACACACACACACACACACACACACACACACACACACACACACACATTGTCTTCATATGGTTAGTAATAGGTTCCAGAGTCAGACAGTTTGGGTTGAATGCATAAAGCTTTTAATGTAGTTCCTGAATTGTGGGAGATCTCATAAGCATTGATGGTGTTTTGGTTACATGCACTGAATACACTGATGGGGAATTCCTTGGGAACAGTAACCAGTCTGGAAATAGACGTTGATGTATTATTCACTAGGAATTATTCTTCTGGACACCAAACTTTTATGAAATAAACTTGCATCACTTTGCTATTTCAAAAGGAAATTAAAGACAAATTTAATGCGTGACTGATATGTTTTTCTAGTCTTACGTTGCAGTGTCCTCAGAGGTGAATCTTATTGTGCTTTTTCTCCATTTTATCCCATTCGTGTCATTGTTGACTGAATCTTTATCTTATTCCCTCTATCCCATTACAAAGCTCAGTTATCATTGTCTGTGCAGAAATCTGTTCCTGTTAACAAGTGAGAATTGTTCCTGCTAATGAAAATTATGGATCACTGTGATAAGGAATTGTCTCTTATAAGTGTTGGGGTCTCTGCATATTGTAGTCTTTAATGTAATTTAGATGTGTTCTAGCTATATTACATATTATTTCAAAAGATAAAAACAAATCTGCCTATCAAGTAAAAATTACACCCACGTTATAGTACTTGTGCTATTACTGTTGTATAATCATTTTTTCTCTCTAATGATAGGTCCTTATATCAGAGAACTGGGTAAAGCCATGTGCCCCAATGATGGAAGCAAGTGATCTTAAAGCATCAATGCTAAAATCCTAACAGCAAACATTAGAATGGAGGCTTCCAGACCCAGACTGCAGCTGTAAGACAAACCGTGTAGTTGTTCAGGTTAACATGATGATTGTCTTCTTGGAGTTGTTTTTCTTAATTGTAGATCCTCTTAAGAATTTAAGCAAAATTGAATTTTTTTTTTAGTTCTTACTATCTGTATTCTTTGGAGAAAGGTTTGAATTAATGTATTAATATGTGTGTGTGTGTGTGTGTGTGTGTGTATAATTATAGTACTGGACTCATGCAATTGTTAAAATTTCCAAAAAAAATAAAAAGGCAAACAGGCCGGGTGTGGTAATTTCTGCTTATAATCTGAGGACCTGGAAGACCCAGGCGAGGGATTCCGGGGCCTTCATGGACAGTCTAGATTACAGAGTGAGACCCTATTTTAGAGGAAAACAATGCAGGATTAGGAATTTGGCTCAGCTGAAAGGGTGCTGCCTAGCATGCACAAAGCTCTGGGTTGAACCCGGTGTGGTGGTTCGTGCCTGTGATGTCAGCACTTGGGAGATAGAAGTGAGAGGGTCAGGAGTTCAAAATTCTCCTTTGCTACTCACTTGGGCAGTTCAAGGCTAATACCAGCTGAGGGAGACCTTACCTAAAACAAACAAAAAGATAAGGAAAAAACAAACAAGCCAAAGACTTTCTACTGATTTTTTTCAGAAGCCAGGCACGTGCTGTGGAGCACACTACTTAGGCACAGTTTGGACCTTCTGATTTGGGGAAAGGGCTGTTTCTCCTTCAGTGCAGCAGAGCTGAGCTCTCCACACTCCTAGGCTTCAATGCATCAGGGTTGAGCTCTCCATTCTCCTAGGTGTTGCTACTTTAAAAGCCTGGCAGCTGCCATTTATTCACAAGCCCAGAAATTCAGGAGAACTGAAAGCTGTGCCATTCAATTAGAGTACACAAGCTTATATTCTCAGTACTCGGGAGATGTGGACAGGAGGATCAGGGCTTCAGAATGAGCCTACACAGTGAGATTTAGTCTAGCCTGCGCTACACAAACAAAACCCAAACAAACAAAAGCCCCCCCCCATAGTACTTACTAGATCTTATAGTACTTATTGTAAAGGAAAACTCTCACTTTCCCACCATAACAAAAGTCTTAGAAAAATGGAGACCCTGTCTCAAATCAGAAAAATAAAATAATATGGAGTGGCATTGCATTATATACCCGACATCCCTGTTATTTATTTATCTTTCAGTGGCAGCAATGATGTATTATATCCGAAATAAGCAGGCCTCCCAGAGTCTTCTTTCTTGTTCAATTTGTCCCAGAGCTAGAAGTAAAAAAACAGAAAAGACAAGGAAGGCAGGTGTGTTTACTGTTGAAAAATCATTCTCTGAATGAATAATCAGCTTCCTAAAACGTGGTCGGAAAGGCTAATTTGGTATCAATGCTTATTATGAACTTCATAGTTGGTCACATATGATGTGATGCTATTATACAGCAACACAGGATATACTTGTGGTGGGTGTTGTTTGAGACAGTCTCACGCAGCCCAGGCTGGCCTCTGTTTCTGAGTACTGTTTCCACTTCTGCTTCTGAGTACTAGGATTATTGCTTATACATAATAAACCTATTTGATAGACATTAATTACATATTTTTTTATTATAAACTATGTATTTATGCAAAGAGTTTCTAGGATATATGTTTATGTATTTTTATATCAAAATCTTAGCCACTTTTATCTCTGGGTATTTAATGTAATTAGATATTTTTTCTTCCTTTTTTGAAAATTTGAGACATGGTCTTTGGTCACCTTAGGATGATCTTAAATTTACTACAGCTAAGGATAATCTTGAACTACTGGCCCCCCACTTACTCTACTTCCTAAATTTTGGGGATACAGGTATATAGCACATACTCAGATCAGAAATATTTAAGGTGATATTTTTATAACACTCAAGTTTTAAAAGCAAAGATAATGTATTATTTCTTTAACATTCATAAAACACCTTTCATTAAAAAAAATCCAGTGTGCCTATCATGAAACTTAGCCTTTGATTAAGACGTTTATCTCTTTTGGAGGGCTATATTTGAGGATTTAACTCAGTACGAGGGCATACTGGCTAAATAAATGCTCTATCATTGAGCATGCTATATCCCTAGCCCACATATATCCCTTAATAGGACTATGTCAAGATGAAAACCTAATGTTCATAGTTAATCTTTTTTGTAAGTCTTAGCTCTGTCCTACCACATTAAAATTGAGGACTGCACCCACACAGTTTCTCAACTGAATGTTGAGTCACTGACTTCCCAAGTTTCTCTGTACACAATTTTTTTAGTTTCTTAATAGTAAATCTCAACCATGTAAGTAAATTGCCAGTCATATGATCTCTATCAGAGGACATTGTGTGTGTTGAGGAAAAGGCAAGTGTGATGTTACTGTGCTCTGCTTCAGTCCCACGGCTTTCAGTGGTTCTTCTGGTGCTTTATGAGCTGTGTGCATATATGAACACAGTGATTTGAGCTCAGTCGGGGAGGCAAAGGTATTGACCTAGGCTTAGGGGGAGTAACAAAATGTAAATCATTGATTTGAAAGGATTTCTTCTGTCTACAGTATAGCATGGTCTCCTTGCTGAGTCGGTGGCCCTTCTTGCTTTTGTCCTTGGATTTGCTCTATGTACAGTTTCTATTTGTCATTAGGGTATTTCAAGAAAGAAAGGGCATTGTAAAATGCACATGAAAGTGTTGATTACTTATAATTCTCACCAGAGCAGGGGAATCCCCTCCCCCATTGTGGCAGTCTGCAAATGGTTAAACCTGATGAAATACTAATGAAGAATTACAGTTATTTGTTTGACTTTGCCACATGGGACACTTGGCAAATGAGACAATTCATCTCAGTGTGAGCTGGTCTTATTTCTTAAAGAAAATTAATTAATGCAGTTTGTCTTCTTCCCATATCTTTGATTATATCCTTTTATGATATCCTCTCTTTCTTGCTTTCCTTTTTCCCTGGAAGTAGCTGTTTTCAGGCTTCCTTGTGTCTTCCAGCCCAATGAGTAAGAAGCAATTTTCCTCAGTGCAAGTGTGCATTTGTAATTTTAGTGCACTTTAGGCTAGACATTTGCACACTATCCCATGGGGAAAATCCTACACTAAAGCACAGCACTGCGCCAAAGCCTCTCTTCAGGTGATTTTAATAATTTTCTCTCACAGATGTCTTTGTTAGTCTTTACCTTCCCTTTGTGAATTGGGCTAGCCCTGGGTAAGCTCTGGGTTAACCCTGAGTTAGCACTGGGTTATCCCTGGGTTAGCACTGGATTAGCCCTGGATTAGCCCTGGGTTTGCCCTGGGTTTGCCCTGGGTTAGTTCTGGGTTAGCACTGGGTTAGCCCTGGGATAGCACTGAGTTAGCACTGGGTGCTCAAGCTTAAACTTGTCAATACTGATTCTGCTCTTAGCACCTCTGCTTTTTATGTAATGATCCCTATGATTTTAGGTCCACATCTTATGTGAAGAACAGAGGGTTCTATAATTTCAACAATTAAAACTGTATATGCAATTTCTTTTTAAGAAATGGTTAAAGCATTTTGTTACCGAATCTCTTTGAATATATATATATATATATATATATATATATATATATATATATATATATATATATTTTCCTCCCACCCCACTGTGAATTTCTCATTTTAAAGATAGAGTAGCTGTATACTCATTTTCTTTCTCTTTTGATACTCATTTAAAAAATAAGATTTCAGAAAATCTAACTTCTAAATCCCTTCTAACATTTTTTTTCAACTCCACAGACCCAGTAAGGAATAAGTTTAAGAAGAATAAGATTATTGTCAGTCTTCTTCCATACCAGCATTGTATAAAATTTTTAATTGTGCTGACGAGAACATGAAGAATTGGCAAGAATATATTTAAAGGCAACTGAATGAGAAAAGATCTGGGAAATACAGGATGGAAGTGAAGTTAATTAGAAATTAAACAAATAATGCATGTTAAAATAGCAGTTTGTACATTCATATTTAAATTAAATAAAGGCTGTATAAAATGATTTTTATGGATTATTGTGGTTTCCAGACTGTTTTATATTGCATACAAGACTGCTGACTTAGTGCAGCTAAGAACGAACTGTTTGGCTTTAGTTGCTGTGTGAGTTCTAGCAATGGAAGGTCTTTGTTTTTCTAAGAAAATTCATCTCCTAATTTTCTTATCAGGCTAGGTTTTAGAATTACTGAGATCAATTAATCTACTAACCTTTAAGTACATTGACTCTATGCAGATTATAAAAATACTCATTATTGTTTGCCCTGGTAGTGATATTTGACAGTTGAAGGGATGGTAACCTTTAAAAATGAAATAACCTTTTCATAATATCATAGCTGAAAACTGACAAGGATACTAAAAATATACTGGACTTTAAGGGCCATTCTGTGGAGCCGTTTGTAGATGTTTTTATTCGAGAGATTTGCAGATACCGTGCTGTTAGGAGACAGATCAGACATATTGATCATGTTTGAGGAGTCATAAAATGACTGAGTCCTAAGAGGCAGGCGTGAGACAGGCGGCTGTTGTTTGCATGTTTTGCTGGGTGTCTCAGGTAAGTCTATGTGGTTTTATCATTCTGTATTGTTTGGGAAAGTTTCCTTTATGGCTGTATTAGGAGTTTAGTGTCTTTATTAGTTATTTTTTTCATTGCTGCCTCAAAATATGGACAAAAGCAACTTCTGGGCGTGGTGGCATGTCCCCCTTTAAAATAATTTATTTAATGCATATTGATGTGAGGGTACAGCTCCCCTGGAACTGGAGTTACAGACAGCTGTGAGCTGCCATGTGGGTGCTGGGAATTGAATCCTAGCCCTCTGGAAGGTCAGCCAGTGCTCTTACTGTTGAACCATCTCTCCTCCTTCCAGAAGCAATTTCTGGAAAGAAGAATATACTAATTACTTTTCTGTTGCTGTAAATTGGTTGTATGGTTCCAGAGGGTTAGAGTCCTTGATGGTGGAGGTGAATCAGTAGCATGGCAGGCAGGAACAGCTGAGAGCTCACATCTTGATCTGAGAGTAGGAGACAGAGTGCTGTAACTGGAAATGTCACAAGTCTTTTGAAAACTCAAAGCCCACCCTTAGTGTCAGACCTCCTCCAAAAAGGCCACATCTCCTAATCCTTCCCAAATAGTTCCACAAGCTGGAGACCAAGTGTTCAGACATATGAACCTATGGGAACCATTCTCTTTTAAAACATCACACGGGTTTGTCTGGGCTCAGAGTTCAAGAATAGAGTCCATCATGGTAGGGGAGGCAGAGAGAGGTGAAGGTGTCCTCAGCTTGTTTTCTCCTTTATGCTCAGTCTGGGTCATTTGGGACAGGTCTTCCCACTTTAGTTAATTCTAGAAACCCCTTCACAGGTGTAACCAGAGGCTTATTTTATTTCCTGGGTGCTGCTACATCTCATCAAGTTGACAATATTAACCTCACAGTGTCCATGGGGGTTGAGCCTTGATGTAGGACCTGGGGAATATGAAGGGAAATACTTATACAACGGAACAATAGATTTAAAAGTCTCAAGTTGGGGAAATATTTGAGGTTATGTCCCTGAGGCTTGCAGGTATGACTTAGAGAAGTTATAAGAATGAAAAAAGACCCATCTTGGGGTTGTGATAGGGTTGTAAAGCCTTCATATTAGTAGAGTTGTCATGGAGCAAGGAAGAAAGGGATTCTCTGTGTGCAGCATATGCGTGTTTGGGTTGTATAGTATGTATGGTGTGTGTGTATGTTTGTGTGTGTGGGTAATGTGTATGGGTGATGGTAGTGGTGGTATGTGTATGTATGGGTGGTGGTGTGCGTATATGGATGGGTGATGGAGTGTGTGTATGCATGGGTGGGTGGGTGGTGGTGGTGGTGTGTGTGTGTGTGTGTGTGTGTGTGTGTGGTGTGTGTGGTATGCATGTATGTGTGTGTATGGGTGGTGGTATGTATCAGGTTGACATTCACTGTCTTTCTCTATTGTTTTTCATCTTAATTTTTGAGACTGTAGTTGAACCTTGCCATTTCTGTAGACACCTGGGCTGTTGACCTTGGATCTGTCTTCCCAACCTTCTCCCTTTGAGGGGGTTATGGACATGTGACCCTTCAATTGTGGTTTTGTTTGTTTGTTTTTGGTTTTTGGTTTTTAATCAGGCTTTCTCTGTGTAGCACTGGCTGTCCTGGAACTCACTTTGTAGACCAGGTTGGTCTTGAACTCATATAGATATGCCTACCTCTGCCTCCCCAGTGCTGGGATTAAAGCCATGCACTACTACTACCTGGATGTCTAGTTTTTAAGTAGGTTCCTGGGATCTTCCAATCTTTGAAAGATATTCTTTGCAAGTCTGCAGAAAGCCAAGTTGTGTACCATTGTACCACTGTGTCCATAGGAGGTTCATTTCACAGCCTCTGCCATCCCTGAGTTGTCATTTGTTCAAGTCCCTTCCATAAATGGCATAGTGTTTATGTTTACATATAACTTGCACATCTCCTCACATTGAAGGTGTGTGTATCTGTGTGTGTGTGTGTGTGTGTGTGGTCACTGATAGTTATCTTTCTTAGTCTTGGTTTCTCTTGACAGTATGGCAGTGTTTATTCATAACCTATTTAGATTTTCTATGTGTTTTATAAGTTTGTATATTTGTGCATATTGTATAGTTGTATGATCACTGATGTCACTTTATCTTTCTAAGTCTTAGTTTTTTATATTCAAAATGGGAATGTTTACTCATAAGATTGTGTAGTTTCTGTGTGTGTGTGTCATATACATATATGTTGACAAGGGTTTCTGTCCTGCCCAGTTTCTGCAGTCATTAAGTCCCAAAGAAATCACACAGAGGTCTACATTAGTTATAAACTGATTGGCCCATTAGTTCAAGCTTCTTATTAACTCTTGCAGCTTATATTAGCCCATTATTCTAGTATATGTTAGCCACATAGTTCGGTACCTTTTTCAGTGGGGAAAGTCACATCTTCCGTCTGGGCAGGACTGCAGAGGAATGGGCTTCCTCCTTCCCAGAATTCTCCTGTTCTCATTGACTCACCTCTACTTCCTGTCTGGATGTCCGGCCTATACTTGCTACCTGGCTACTGGCCAGTCAGTGTCTATTTGAAGCATAATTGACAGAATATAGACAATTATCCCGCACCACTACTTCCTATTTATTTATTTATTAAAAATTTCCACCTCCTCCCCACCTCCCATTTCCCTCTCACTCCCCCCATTCCCCTTTCCCCTCCCTCTCCAGTCCGAAAAGCAGTAAGGGTTCCCTGCTCCGTGGGAAGTCCAAGGTCCTCCCCCCTCCATCCAGGTCTAGGAAGGTGAGCATCCAAACAAACCAGGCTCCCACAAAGCCAGTCCATGCAGTAGAATCAAAACCCAGTGCCATTGTCCTTGTCTTCTCAGTCAGCCCTCATTGACAGCCACATTCAGAGAGTCCGGTTTGATCACATGTTCCATCAGTCCCAGTACAGCTGGCCTTGGTGAGCTCCTGTCAGATCAGTTCCACTATCTCAGTGGGTGAACACACCACTCGCGGTCCTGACTTCCTTGCTCATGTTCTCCTTCCTTCTGATCCTCATTTGGACCTTGGGGGCTCAGTCCAGTGCTCCAATGTGGGTCTCTGTCTCTATCTCCATCCATCGCCAGATGAAGGTTCTATGGTGATATGCAAGATATTCATCAGAGTGGCCATGGGACAAGGCCAGCTCAGGCACCCTCTCCTCTGCTGCCCTAGGAACAAGCTGGAGACATCTCTTTGGACCTGGGAACCCCTCTAGAGTCAAGTCTCTTACCAACCCTAAAATGGCTCCCTTAATTAAGATATCTACTTCCCTACTCCCATATCCACCCTTCCTCCATCCCAACCATCCCATTCCCCCAAGCTCTCCCCAATCCTCCTCTTCTCCCTTCTCCCTCCCCATCTCCCCTTACACCCACCCCACCCCCACTCCCGTGCACCCAACTTTTGCCTGGCAGTCTTGTCTACTTCCAGTATCCAGGAGGATAACTATACGATTTTCTTTGGGTTCACCTTGTTTAGCTTCTCTAGGATCATGAATTATGGGCTCAATGTCCTTTATTTATGGATAGAATGTACTTATGAGTGAGTACATTGTTTTCTGTGTTTCCTTTTTCTTGATTTCAGCCCTCAGTTTGATTATTTCTAGTCTTCTACTCCTCTGGGGTGAATCTGCTTCTTCTTTTTCTAGAACTTTCAAGTGTGCTGTTAAGTCTCTAATGTGTGCTTTCTCCATTTTCTTTATATGGGCACTTAGTGCTATGAACTTTCCTTTTAGCACTGCTTTCATAGTGTCCCATAGGTTTGGGTATGTTGTGTCTTTATTTTTGTTGAATTCAAGGAAGACTTTGATTTCTTTATTTCTTCCTTGACCTAGGGGTGATTCAGTAGTTGACTGTTCAGTTTCCATAAGTTTGTAGGCTTTCTGGGGTTAGAATTGTTATTGAATTCTAACTTTGTTCCATGGTAATCAGATAGTACACAGGTGGTTACTACAATTTTTTGCATCTATGAATGTTTGCTTTGTTACCAATTATGTGATCAATTTTTGAGAAGGTTCCATGAGATGCTGAGAAGAAGGTATATTCTTTCCTATTTGGGTGGAATGTTCTATAGATGTCTGTTAAGTCCATTTGGTTCATTACATCTCTTAATGTAATAATTACATCTTATTTCTCTGTTAAGTTTCTGTCTGGTTGACCTGTCCATTAGTGAGAGAGGAGTGTTGAAATCACCCACTATTAGAGTGTGGGGTTTGATGTATGCTTTGAGTTCTACTAATGTTTCTTTTACATATGTGGGTGCTTTTATATTAGGGGCATACATATTCAGGATTGAGGCTTCCTCCTGATAAATTGTTCCTGTTATGAGTATAAAGTGTCTCTCTCCATCTCTTCTGATTGATTTTAGTTTGAAATCAATTTTGTTAGATATTGGTATAGCCACACCCACTTGTTTCTTTGGTCTATTTGATTGGAAAACCTTTTCCCAACCCTTTACTCTGAGTAGATGTCTGTCTTTGAGTTTGACGTGTGTTTCTTGTAAACAGCAGAATGTTGGATCCTGATTTCGTATCCATTCTCTTAGCCTGTGCCTTCTTATAGATGAATTGAGTCCATTGATATTAAGTGATATTAAGGACCAGTGGTTGTTAACTCCAGTTATTTTTTCTAGTGACAGTGTTTGTGTGTTTCCCTTCTTTGAGTTGTGCTGGTGGAGGATTGTCAGATGCTTGTGTTATTATGGGTGTTGTTGGCTTCTTTGGTTTGTGATTTTTTTTAGTATATTCTGTAAGGCTGGGTTTGTGACTACATATTGTTTAAATCTGTTTTTGTCCTGGAATATCTTGTTTTCTCCATCTATGGTGAATGCAAGCTTTGCTGGGTATAGTAGTCTGGGCTTGCATCCATGATCTCTTAGTGTCTGCAGCACATCTATCTAAGACCTTCTGGCTTTCATGGTTTTCATTGAGAAGTCAGGTGTAATTCTGGTAGGTTTCCCTTTATATGTTACTTGACCTTTTCCCCTTGCAGCTCTTAATATTCGTTCTGTATTCTGTATGTTTTGTGTTTTGATTATTATATGGCGGGGGGATGCTTTTTTCTTTGATCCAGTCTATTCGGTGTTCTGTATGCTTCTTGTACCTTCATAGGAATATCCTTCTTTAGGTTGGGAATTTTTTCTTCTACAATTTTGTTGAATATATTTTTGGGCCTTTGAACTGTAAATCTTCTTCTTCTTCTATCCCTATTATTCTTTGGTTTGGTCTTTTCATGATGTCCCAGATTTCCTGTATGTTTTGTGTTAAGAATTTGTTGGATTTGTTTTGTTCTTTAAAGGAGAGTTTCTTTCCTCTATAGTATCTTCAGTGTCTGAGATTCTTTCTTATATCTCTTGTATTCTGTTGATAATACTTGTCTCTGTAGTTCCTGTTCGTTTACCCAAATTTTCCATATCCAGCCTTCCCTCGGTTTGTGTTTTCTTCATTACCTCCATTTCATTTTTCAAGTCTTGAACTGTTTCCCTTCCCTGTTTGATTGCTTTTTCTTGGTTTTCTTGGTTATCTTTGAGAGATTTACTCATTTTTTCTACCTTTTTGTTTGTTATCTCCATTTCTTTACAGCAGTTTTTCACCTCCTGTTTAAGTTCCTCTATTATTTTCATAAAGTTCCTTTTAAAGTCGATTTCTTCTATTTCTTCTGGAATAGGGTATTCAATTCTTCTTGTTGCGTGATCCCTGGATTCTGATGATGTCATGTCGCCTTTCAGGTTGTTGGAGGAATTCTTGTGTTGGAGCCTGCCCATTTCTTCCTTCAAATGCAGCCAAGAGAGTCTTGGTGTCTTGGTCCAATCTTTGCTGTGACTGACTCTCTGGGTGGTTCTCCTCAGTGCAGGTGCAGGAACTGTTTCCGTCTGGATGGAACTCCTCAGCACAGAAACAGGGACACCTGATAGTCTAAGGACCCCGCAGACAAAAGGGCGGTTGTGGGGTTTGGGCAGGGTCAAGCGGAACACAGAAGACCCTGCAGCAGAAACTGAAGATGCCCTGCACTCCCTTGAGGGGACCTTCCGACCCGCCTGGCCTGCAGACACTCACCCCTCTGGGTGGATAGCCTTAGTGCAGGAGCAGGAACTGTTCCTGGGCCAAGGACTTTGCAGACAATAGGGCAGGCTTGGAGAAGACAGGGTCATGTGTAACAGAGAAGCCCCTGCAGCAGGAGCTGGGGGGGGCAGCTGTACTCAATTCCATTACAGTTCACCCCAGGGATGGCTCACACTTACCAGACTGGATGGAACTCCTTAGCACAGAAATAGGGATGCCTGGTAGTCCAAGGACCCCACAGACAAAAAGCTTTTTTTTTTTTTAAAGAACATCCATAGTCCACTTTTTGGGAATGTGGGTGTAGTTTTCCAGGCTACTTCCTGCTGGTTGGGGGCACTGATAATCTTATGGGGACCTAAACAAAATTTAGAATTATGATCAAGTCCTGACTGGAGTATTCTGTGAACCTTGATCATCTCAGGCAGAAGTCTTGAATCTGTTCTGGATGTAGAACTCAGACATCTGTTCCTACTGGAGGTTTCTCAGGTGGTCTTCCTTGATCAAACCTGATTTTTCTTAACCCATAATGAATTCACAATCTCTCATTTTCTGTGGAAACAAAAGCAAAATCTCTTCTCCAAAGTAACATACCTTTTGACTTCAATTTTGAAGTCAAGATATTTTTAAAATACCTATCTTGGATTAATTCAGCAGCATTTATAAGCAAATATTTTAGCAGCTGTTGCTCCTTCCTCAGCATTCAAACAATTCAAAGAGAACATAATAACATGCAGTTTCCAGACTCTCTGTTTATTTTTCATCTTTACATGGCTTTATTTTATCCTCTATTTCTTTTATTTTTACTTTTACTTTTTGAGACAGGTTCTCTGTATATCTTTGGCTGTCCTGGAACTCCCTCTGTTGACCAGGTTGTCTTTGAACTCACAGAGATCCACCTGCCTCTGTGTCCCAAGTGCCGGGGTTAAAGGTGTGTGCTACCATATCTTGAACTCACAGAGGTCTGTCTGCCTCTGTCTCCCAAGTGTTGGGATTAAAGGTGTGTGCCACCACACCCAACTACTCTCTCTTTTTTTTTTACTTTAAGGATTTTAACCTTTTTCTTTCTCTCCCAAGCCTGCATATATTTTTAACACACTGTAAATCATTTAGAGGTTTTCTTCCTCTTTGAATCTCTCTTTACTGCATCTCTCTCTCTCTCTTTTCCTGACCACATGAGTTTTAATTTGCTAAGCAATATGGAAAGGATTAAAGCTGTGGCTTTGACGGCTGGATCCAGCCCATTCCTTAGCTTTCTGAAATTCCAGGCTCATGGCAGAGGTACCAGCTGTAGCCACGTTTATTTCCACAAGTCTATGGCTTTTCAAGGTCCCTGCCAGCAAGCAAGCTGCAGCAGTGTGTTCACAAACCACTCAAAAGCTCTGTAGTCAGACCGCCTGCCTCAAAGAGTCAGAGTTTGCCCTGGCAGGACGGCCCAGAAAGCCAGCATTTTAAAACAGCGAGGCTTTTTTTCTGCTATGACTGAAAACCAAAAGCATGTGGTCAGATTTTCAACAACACCATTTAAGTGTTTCGTGGCAGGACCTCTTAAAAGAACTGCAAGGTTTTGCAGCTAAAGCTGAGTCAGGAAGCATCTATTAAATGAGCGCACTTGTCTCTAGCAAGCAGAGCCCACCTGAGAAAATGCTGCTATCAATAAGCCATGCTTAACTCTATTCTTTTTTGTCTAGAATTACTTCCCAAGCTCTGTCAGGTTTTATGTGGATGCAGTCATCTACACGTTGGGTATCACATATATGTTATAGATGCAATTTTAATTATGTCAAGCTGCATCAGACATTCCCTAGGCACTAAAACCATTTTATTATATTCTGTACAGAGCTTACCATTGTTTTCTGTATGCTCAGTCCAGATTAACTTTTCACTTCAGGTTGTTTATACTAGCATACTTCTAAGAAGCCAACTCTGCACAGAGCTAGCTTAAAGACCTGCAGGGCAATGCCACTGCAGTGCTGTTTGAACTCTAACTGCAATTCATTTCAATCAGAAATGCAAGTTTTTGCCACAGAGTCCTGGTGCTCAACACATCCACCAGATGACTCTTACTTTATGTTGAACAAAGTAAATACTAAGAATATTTTTGTAAAGTTGCCAATCTGAATCAGCAGAAAAAATTAACATGGGAGCATTGCTCAAATTTGAAAGGTAAAAGTTTTGGAAAATGTCATGTATGAAATACTTTTTCATATAGCTGAATGTAGTGGCACATGGCTTCAACCCTTTACTAGGAATCAGAGGCAGGTGAATCTCTGAGTTCAAAACTAGAATGGTGTATGTAGTGAACTCCAGGACAACCAGGGCTAATGTAGAGAGTCCCTGTCTCAAAAAAAGAGAAGTAAGTAGGAAAGTGAGTAAGTAAATGAGTAAGTTCTGTTACAAATCCTTACCCTGGTTACTGAGATGCCCTTTTCACACTTCCAAAGATCAGGGTAGCAGAAGCCCTCCTTCACCCTGTGTTAAGCAAAGTATATATTTCATAGCACTTCCTACTGTCTGACAGGACATGGCTTTCCTATATATGGTTAATATATAATTAAAGATTTCCTTATTGTTATTTCTCATAAAAAATAAACCTCATGTGTAGTAGGAGTGCGGGACCCCTTTGTTCTGTCCCCACCACCCAACTAGCTTACACCTGAAATAACTACACAGAAACTGTATTCAATTAGACACTGCCTAGCCCATTATCTCTAGCCTTTTATTGGCTAACTCTCACATCTTGATTAACCCATTTTTAATAATCTGTAAGTCACCATGAGGTCGTGGTTTACCGGGAAAGATTTAGCATGTCTGACTCTGGTGACTCCATGGCAGCTCTCTCTGCTTGCCTTCTTTCCAGCATCCTGTTCTGTCTACTCCACCCACCTAATTTTCTGCCCTATCAAAAGGCCAAGGCAGTCTCTTTATTTAACCAATGAAAGTAACACAGACAGAAGAACCTCCTGCACCGTTTCCCCTTTTTCTGTTTAAACAAAAAAGAAAGGTTTCACTTTAACATAGCAAAATTATATATAACAAAACAGTTATCAAGCAAGAATTACAGTTACAATGTTTATATCTACTTTATCTTTTATCATAACTAAGGAAAACTATAACTATCCATCTAGTATTTAACTCCATCAAAGACTCCAGAAGGATATAATATTACCTAAGTAAACAAGAAGTAAGCAACTTCCAAAACTCTAGAAATGACAGAGACATCTTGCTGCCTGGACAGCCACCCAAAGTTATTTTGTACCGTTGGGACATCCATCTTCAGCTTACAGACCCATAGTATCCAGCAGACATTTCCATGAAGTAGGAAATTTTAAAGACAGTTTAGTCACTTTTTTTTGTGTCCTGCAGAATGTCTCGCAGACTCTTTCATGAATCAGGAACCCTGAAGGATCATCTCACTTTTAGGCAAGTTTAGCAGTTCTCTCTCTGTGGGTTCTTTGTGTCCAGTTTATACAACAGTCCAGGCAAAAGCAGTTTCTTTTTTGTTTAAATAGGAAAAGGGGAAATGGTATACGAGGTTCTTCTGTCTATGTGTTACTTTCATTGGTTAAATAAAGAGACTGCCTTGGTCCTTTGATAGGGCAGAAAATTAGGTGGGCAGAGTAGACAGAGCAGGATGCTGGGAAGAAGACAGGCAGAGAGAGCTGCCATGGAGTTGCCAGAGTCAGACATGCTAAATCTTTCCCGGTAAGCCAAATGGCTAACCAACTCTGTAAGGAGCCTCTTCGATGCCCATCTTCATCTTGAAGTAGATTGGTGCTGCCAGAAGTAGACGTGTCTCATTGTCATGAAAAACCATAAGTTATTAAAACATTTAAAATGCCATATTCTGTAGTCTTTGAGAGATGAAGAATGCCTATCTAACTGAAATATATCTATATATCTAGAAAATCTAACTAACATGACTACAAGCTTGACTATTAGTGATGATTATCCATTAATCATTATTATAAAAATGTATAATATTTCCTAATTATACATTTTTAAATGAACTACACAATCACAATACCTTAATCAAGATCAGAAATACATATACATATAACAAAGTTGACCTTAAATTTCTATCAATAAGGCAAAATTTATACCAATGCAAATTATTCATATCTATATCATCTCTTTATTTAACCAATGAAAGTAACACTCATGAATGTAGGAACTTTATCTCAACTGTTGTTTGGAGGTTAAGGAGATGGCTTAGTTTATAAAGTATCTGATTTGCAAACAGAATGATCTGAGTTTGCATCCCTGGGAACCCACATTAGAAATCTCAGAGTGTGGCACAAATCTAAAACTCCAATTCTGGGAGGTAGGGGAACATGGAGATAGGCAGATCCCTAGGCAACATTGGCTAGGTGGAGTAAGGTACAGGAAAATATCCAACTTCTACTTCTGGCCTCCATGAGAATGTGTACTCATTGCCACATACATTCTTACACACATTAGCACAGTCAAGTCTGTCTGTCTGTCTCTTCCTCTCTCTCTTTTTTCCTCTCTCTCTTTTTTTCTCTCTCTCTCTTTCTCTCTCTCTCTCTCTCTCTCTCTCTCTCTCTCTCTCTCTCACATACACACACACACTCACACACATTTTTGTATGATTGTAGAAAGCACTTCAAAGTAATTAATCAAAAGTACCATCTCACCCACAGTTCACCTCTGCATATATACTTAGACGAAAGGAAATGGGGAACTTGAAACACAAGTGCACACACAATAATAGCAGTGCCATTCATAGTAGGTGATATGTAAAATAGCTCAGATGTCTATCTGTTTGTGATACATTGCTATGTATATTCAATGGGATATTTTATAACTATAAAAAGGAATGGAGTTTTAATTTGATATTTGCTACAGCATAGATGACTCTAAAACATTATGCTATGTAAAAGAATCTAGGTACAAAGGGCCATATGTTGTATAATTCTAATTTTTGAATTGCCCACAACACATAAATCTGTAGAGATGGAATGTGAAATTGTGGCTTCTAGGAGCTAAGGGGAATGGGGAGGAAGTATAGAATGGGTGTAGGTTTTTCCTGTGGTATGATGACAGTTTCTCAGAACCAGATTGGTCAGACCATATTGTGAATATGCTAATTTCCACTGTATTATTCAGCTTTAAATGTTTAATTTTATGTTTTATGAATTTTGTTGTGGTTCCTTTGAATATTTGAAGAATAAATGATTGCATTTGGTCATTTGTTTGGATAGCCCACTGTGAGTTGGTTATTGTGTGTTTCCAATTTCTAGGTCTGCTAAGAACAGTGAGAGAGTAGAAATAAGCAGTGATTGCACTAAAACATCTGTGGTCCTATTTGATTTACAAAGGAAAAGGGAGGTCTTTGATTGACATGGAACCCACTTATTAATAGAAATAGTTCCTAAAATCTGATGTAGTATGAAGGGCAGCAGAATAGGACTGCTGTGTGCCTGTGATGTGCAAATGTGCTAATTCTCCATTCTCTCCTTCTCGTGGGAATGCCTGCCTGTGTGATGGAACTCATTTTATCTGCTCTTCCTTACTTTGACCTATTGTAGATCCTACATCATTGTTAAGAGTCTTCTCGGTTGGGGGTGCAGTGGATACAAAATGTTAGCCCCAAACCAACCTTTAGTTGACTAGAGCTATCACTGTTGAGTGACACAAGCTTGCTTCCTAGGGAATGGAGGAAAGAGCACCACTGAGAATCAGTCCAGATTCCATTTCAATATCCAACTCCCCGCAATGCTTTTTCTTCACAATGTACCCTCAGAATGGAGTGGTTTTCCTGTTTTCATTGATTACATCTTACAGCTTTCTTGAGCTTTTCAGTGATTGTAATATGCTGACTTTCTGCAGCTTGTTCATCAGAATATGGGTAAATTTGGATCATTTCAAATCATTACTTTCCCTAGCTAGGTATATCCTTTTATACGCATTCTACAACGTCTCTTTTTAGTGTATATTCACACGTGTTTAATTGTTAGCAGTGGTTTCAGTGTTGCATGGATTTCTGAAATGAGGAGGTACTAGCTCACTCAGGTTTATTCTCTAGTTGAAGTTGCAGAGATTAGTAATTAGAAACAGAATTTGTGTGCTATGTCACCTGTCATATTCATGACAGGAATGACAGTTAAAAGGAACTTTTTTTTAAAATAGTGCCCATCAACACAGTTCTGTTGTAAATTATGGAATGTGTTACATTTTATAACACAGGATAGAATAGGAGAGTATCAGAGGGGTTGAGGAATTGGATTTGGCAGTGTGGCCTTGCTGGCAGTGTGACCTTGAAAAATAAGTTCTCCTCAATGTTCCTCAGTTTAACCTTTAGAAAATGAGGATGATCAACATGTTCTCTAGTCCGATGAACTCTTAAAACAGCGAAGTTTACTCGACATAGTGAACTCAAGTAAGACCTGACATGTAGACAGAGGTTTGCATTCTTTAAGTTAATGGTTTGAAAATAGAATAAAATGTTGCCAGAGTGCTTCATGTTTGCAGCTATAAGCAAGGAGTGGGCTGCTTTTCTTTTTCAGTGTGCTCTTCCTGGTTCTCACTGCTGTCTTCTTGTTTAGAAAGCCTTAGTCTGAGTGGGAGCTCCTCCCAGAGCTTCTGGAACTCCAGAGTTTGGCTTAGTTCTTATGTGTGTATGCAGATGAAGCCCCAGAGTGCTGTAGGGATGTAAATAAAACATCAGCTTACCAGTCATCAGATTGTAGTGTGCTAGAGCAATGTACCAGACTGCTTTTGACAAGCACAATGAAAGGTTTTCTTTTCTTCAGCACGATAAATTCTAATTAATTTTCTGAACATTTCAACTGGATCTTTCTGTCATTTGTGACCTGAGACTGGTGCCAGAAAGTTGATGGTGAAAGTTTTCAGTTTTATGGTGAGGTAAAATCTATGTATTGCTTAGTTACACAAGAAACAAGTGTCCGAAAGCATGAGAATTGTCGAGTACACAGTACACATTAAGCCAATGCTTTTAGAATAAGTTTGTGTAGCAACAAGTTCCTCAGGTTGATGACAGTTCACATCTGGAGCTGTGGAAATCTGCATACTGATAGCCCTCATTTGACTTCACCCCATCTTCTCTGATACAAACTTGTTGCTTGTCTTTTTCTTTCCCTCAGGAAGGAGATACACAGTCTCATGGGTAACAGTGTTATTTCTTTATTGCTTTACTTTTAATTTCTTATATTATTTAATAAACATTTTAAAATTATGAACGAGTTCTATTTTTTTTTGTAGCCTTGGGGAGGAAGGGAAGGAAAGGGTCGTAAGATGAGTGTGGAGAAGAAAGAATGGAAAGACTTTGTTGAGTGTATGTGGTCAAATGCAATGAAGTGACAAGGACAGGGTACAGAGTAAAGAAAGTGGGGAGAGCATAAGGACAGTTGTTTCAGGCCACAGTGATAATGAGCATCCTCACATCTCTTTCTATTCACCCATGCTTTGAATTTCTGTTTACTACAACTATCTGTTTTCTTTAAAATGTTCAATAATTATGATTCTCTAGCTCTGGTACATAGGTAATCAGAAGGTTCAGAGCAGCCTAGCAGAATGGACATTCTATCAGATGCAGCCTGGGTAACAATGTGAATCACCCTAAACTCAGATTGTCACCTCACATGGGTGGGGAGTTCTGTGTAGCCCCGAAGAAGTGTTCTCTCGATAGTTCATTGCGAGGGTTCTTGTGTAGATCTCTGGAAGTCTTGCTAACTCTCCTGTAGTTATTTATGATACAGACTTTGTAATGTAGCAGTTCTTGTGAGAAACCAGCCCACTTACAATTAGCAACTTGTGCTAAGGTAGCTCTTATTCAATGTTTGTGAGGGAATTTGTTTGGATGGCCTGACCTGTGTTGAGTGTGTTATAATTGTATGAAGTATAACAGATGAATTTTAATTTCCATACCTTCTCCATATACGATGCTACTTTGGCTTGTGCAGTTGATTGTGGCTTAATTATTACTGTGTAGTGTAATGAACTGGGACTGTGATACTGATAAGGCAGAAGCGAGCACGGTAGTCAGGGCCTTGCATTGGTGTACTTAAATTAAAGTGCCAGGGTTGCAGTGGTATGAGGGGATCAGCTTTGGGGACTCCCAGTATTTGTTTGTTAACAAAGGTGGGGTATGCTGCCTTTCTGCTCAGTACCTGTCTTTTATAGAAATTTCTATGTGGTCTGTTAGCAGGTAATTTTGTGGGGCTGACTCTATGTAAAATTGACTGCTAGAACAAAGAGTGAATGCCATTGCTCCAAGACCTCATGGTGTGGAGAATGGAGCAAAGTCATTCCACTGCCCACGCAGAGGTTACACTGCTAAGGTGTTCTGGGAATGAATCCCATTTGGCTTCACAAAGTTTTTACAGATACAACAGTGACTTTTCCAAAAGACAACTGTTCCTGCAACTCTGCAAAATGGGTTGTTCCATGTGGATATGGATGTATACATTTCCAGTGGATCTGCTTATTGGTCTGTCAGCTGTGCATGCCCGTATAGTCTTGTGGACTCCAACACATTAAGGCTATGGTTCTGAACATTTCTAATGCCATAACTCTGTAATACAGTTCCTCATGTTGAAGCCCCCAGATGTAAAATTATTTTCATTGCTATTTCATAACTAATTTTGCTACTGTTATGAATCATAATGTAAATATCTTTTATGCAGGACATCTGATATGTGATTCCTCTGAAAGGTGCATTTGACCCCCAAAGGGGTTGTGTCGTGCAGGTTGAGAATCCCTGTGCCAAGGCATGGAGGAGCAGACCACTCATCCTGTCATGGACACAAGACCCTTCAGTAGATCCCACCTCTTCAAGGTTCTGCCACCATTGCTTCATGGCTGGGACTAAAACTTACCATATGGACCTTTGGGGGACAAAGATGCTGGACAAACTAGGATAAATTTAGAGAAGCTCTTTATTTGGTTGTATTAATCCTCTACAAAGTATGTCAGTATTTTCTTCTGACTTTTACATGAGTCATTTTGTGATTATTTACTGCTTCTTGATTTCTTCCATGTCTGTCCTTCTATGTCACTTTTTAAGAAGAGTTTGGAACTTCTAGCAGACCTGGAGAAAGCTAGTGTGAGTGGAGTGTGATGGAAGGTGGAGCGGTAGGTGATTGGTGAGTGTTGGCAGGGCCTGCCAGTGTCTTGTGCAGCATAGGAAGGAGTGGGCTTGATGCTAAGGCAGTTGGGAGACAGTAGGTTAGAGCTACAGAATACCATGCTAGCCATTAACCAGTTACTTTTCCTTGGCTTCTGATGGAGGGAATGGTGTGTGTGTGTGTGTGTGTGTGTACACATATATGTCATATAACAAAAAGTAAATTTCTACTCTGTGTTTTGGTAGCTTAATAACAGCCTTGCCTAGAAACTATAGGGTTATATAGGAAGAGAATGAGTTATAGTTTTACTTCTGAAATTGTTAAGTATATTGAGTTCCTCTAGCTTGTTAGAGCCCCTTCCTCTTACCTTAAAAAGGTAAACACATGTAAGACTACAGCACTATCTGCTCCCTTCATAGGTCATGTTTGCTGAGGAAGGACTATTTAATTGCTCACTTGAGTGTTTCTTCCTGCAGTCATATCTAACTGTGATAGAACTCCTCCTTGGTGGTCAAAGTCCACCCTCAAAAGGTTATGTAGACAGAATATAATACTGTTATCCAACCTATACAGTTGGTAAGAAAGTAAAACTTTTGCAAACGCCGGGCGGTGGTGGCGCATGCCTTTAATCCCAGCACTCGGGAGGCAGAGGCAGGCGAATCCCTGTGAGTTCGAGGCCAGCCTGGTCTACAAGAGCCAGTTCCAGGACAGGCACCAAAAACTACAGAGAAACCCTGTCTCGAAAAATCAAAAAAAAAAAAACTTTTGCAAAATGTTAACTTGCAACAAACACATGAATAATGTGGGTTTCTTCAACTTTCCAAGTGCCTGCTTGTTCTTCACTGGTCAATATCTCCATAACACTGCCAGAGAAGGATGAACCATCTTCTGGGAGTGTTACCTAGTTTTTGCACAAACTTCTGTTTTTCTCTTCTTGTGTGAGTCTTGGCTTCATCCCGTTAGTACACTTGGTATTGCCACTTCTGAGCCTTAAAAGAATTTTGAAATGATATAAATTGCTTAAATCTCAACTTTCCCCATTGACTCCAGTTTTGTTTCTGCCAAGTCAGTTTTTTAGCTCTGCTAAATCAGTTAGTATTTGCTTTTGTACAGGATTATCCTCAGAATTTACCACTACCTTCAGGAGATTAGGTGTACCTGCTTGCAAAAGATCCCAGCTGGGCTTTTTGACAGTTGAATTCCCTTATAACAGTATATTGCTGTGTTTGTTCCCTCAGTCATAATATTGAACTTGGATCATATTTGGGTTATATTGGTGTTGAAGAGATTTTTGTTTTGCATCACTAATCAAATGAGAGCCCTTTGGTAGTGACACTCGAGTCTTTTGAAGAATGAAGGAGAACTTGTAGCCCCAAACTGCCTGTCCCATAAAGGCACCTCCAGGGCGTAGACTTCAGCAACACTCACCTAAGTGGGACTTTGTAGGCTTAGAGATCCAAGAACTGGTAGCACCTATTTCTTGCTGTTGAAGATGGAAGAGAGTTTGACATATTGGAAGATCAACCAGAGCTATGACCCTACCTCAAAGCCAAACAACAACAAAGTAGGTTCAGAAGTTCAAAATCATTGTCGTTGTGACTCAGATCCAGATACTATGGCAAGCTGAATTACTTCCAGCAGCTCTGGAAAGAATATGTTTCTAATGCTCACAGTGATATAATAACACCGTGTAAATACATCTGAGATGGCAAAGTAGTTTATTCCCAGCCAAGCACAAGTGCCCTTGCTGCAGAAATGTAAGTTACCTAGAGGAAGACAGGTCCCTGGAGGACTTGATCTCTGAGAAGCAATTCTACAGGTTCCATTGCTCCAGAAAGGAAGGTCTGGACACCTGAACCTTCTGCTCTGTGCACATGTGCTGAGCTCAATAAGCAAGAAGGGAACTTTCTATGGGATCCAGGATCATTTTCTTTCCTGGTCTTCACACTTCTGGAGGCTGGAGGTCTGTGGAGCCTGGTGTACAGTTTACCCAGCAGTGACAGAAGTTTTAGGCCAGACACAGAACTGAAACCATAGCTGTTCAAATGAACTAAAATTAGCCCAGTATAACTTTGACATCTTGATCTACTTATCCTATAGTATTGTGTCTCCACAGGTCCTCAGAGCCATATGGATGGTCTTGTCTCTTGAGAACTTCAGCTCACTGTTTCCTTCTCTTTGCCATCTTCTAGAGTGACTGTTTCCTGCCATCCTTTACTCATATCTCCTCCATCTTCAAAACAGCAAGGCATCTTGTCTCAGTCACCACATTGCCTCCTGCTTCTGCAGAAAAAGCCTTCTGTGCCCCCATTGTAAAAGCATGTTTGTGTATTCAGGGCCCTCCTATATAATCTCAAATGTTCCCTCTCTGAAGATCTTTCTCTTCTTCTCATTTGAAAAGTTCTATTTCTTTCTGAATTCATGCAGATCCTAGGGATCAGGGCTTGGATACTCTATGACTGTTACTCAGTTTACCATGATATCCATAGTTAACTCCCCCCTCCCCCACTTTTTTTTGCCTGAACCCTAGTTCTTTCTGTTTGATGCATAAGGTGTCAAGTACATTGCAGGTGAGGAAAAATTTCCTTCACTCTTTAGACTCTTAGCCAGGTCTGAAATAACACATTTAGAGACTGACCAACAGGAACAAAGACCAAGGGAAGTGTAACCAGTGTACTCTTTACATTTCAGGAGTCACAGAAGTCTTCAGAGACTAGAGCCCATGTCTCTAGGTAGACTGTCTGTTTCTACACTTAGCAGTAGTGGAGAACACAAGTTATGCAGAGATGAGATTGGATGGATTAAAAGGGGAATGATGTAGCAGCAGTAGATGAAAAGTATTTGGGGGAGCCATGAAGGCCTCTCTGTGACTGTCTTGCTTCTGTGTATGGGGGCAGCTCTTTTAGAAGGAAGTTCATGTGACTAACTTCCAGACAGGCAAAGTTGGAGAATTTCTTTATAGTCAGTTCTTGCACAGAAAGATGGAGAAAAGTTAAGAGTAACAGTTCTAGGTTTTCCTGAAGCTGTTGGGGTCCAGTTTCTATGAGGTCCTCCTCTTTATGGAAAAGGAGTTGTCATTTCTACGACCTGCCTTACAGGAGAAAGAGGAACTGGAGAAAGAAGAGCAACACAGGTTTATGGTAATCCTGTCTGAGCTCTTTTCGTGCAGTTTGCTCTGGATATTATATTCTGAGCCTCAAATATCCAGCTCACAATGCCTTAGGTCTTAGGTTCACAAAAGAATAGTTCAGGCCAATATGATAGTTGAGTATTATTTTTCCCACGAAAGGAATTGGGACCTTTGGTTTGGCCAGATGTCCATTCAATACTGGACTAGTGTTACACTTGTCAACTTCTTGAAGAGGTGTGATTTTTATTTTTATTTTTATTTTTTCAGAGAGAAAGCGAGAGGGGAAAACTATAAAGAGAAGATTTCAACTGAGATTGGTAATTTAGCTGCAACTAAAGATAGGGCATGTTCTGTGAAATTGTACTTGGAAAGTTTTGCTTATATTGAGCAAGGTGAATATAGAAAGAAGTGATAGATACTTAATGATTATCATCATTACTTTGTTCTCTAAGCTACATGCCAAATGAGGGCCAGTCCTATAGTCTTAGTCTGTAAGATGAGTGGTGAGCTCTTCTATAGTACAAAAAAGACTTGGAGATGATAGTGGAGGGTAGAGGAAAAGACAGACACAGAAATTCAGTAGATTGTTGCTCCTGACTGTGTCTTCCTTATACTGCTGGTTTAAAAAGCATTTGCCATCACTTGAATTGTTTTGGAATTGCAGACCTGTATTTGAACCTGAAGACCCCTCCAGTAACTGCCCTTAGCATTTGTAGGTCAGCTGGGATTGGTCCTTGGGGAGCCACTCAGTTCTTTCCAGGGAGAATCTGTAGCCTCAAATCATGCTCACATTCCTTCTTGACTCTTAGATAAGATATCACATTTTTTTCCTAGCATTCTTATCTTGCACCTTATTTTTCTAAAAAAGTAGATTTCTTCTCTAATTTTTGGTATTTGCTTTTCTTTTTTTGATTTAAAAGAAATCCTATAATTGTACATGAAGGCATATTTTTGTTTTTCTATTTTCTTGCTGCAAACAGCTCCTAATAGGACAGTTGCATAATGAAGACTAATTTGAGTATCCAGTAATTGATGACACTTGTGATAGAAGAAAATGACTATATTCAACAGTGTATTGTTAGTCTAGGAACAATTGCTGCCCCAAAAGCTGTGAATGGGCTTGCTTGATGTGTTTAGTTGAGCTAAATACCAACAGATCAACAAGTACAGGACTGTTATAATACTGAAACCCAGTATTAAAATTAAGCAAAGCCTTGGGAGGCGGAGGCAGGTGGAGCTCTGTGAGTTCGAGGCCAGCCTGGTCCACAAGAGCTAGTTTCAGGACAGGCTCCAAAGCTACAGAGAAACCCTGCCTCAAAAAACTAAAAAAAAAAAAAAAAAATTCAGCAAAAGCTCCAGTTTATACTTTTTATTAAGTTCAAAAGTTATTAATAAGGATTATTCTTTAATAAATAAATTAGGATTTGCACTAGTGAAATACATGACCATATTTGAATATGGGGGAAATGATCTTCCTAGTGTGTTTTGTGTTAAGGAGGCACTTTGTGTCTTCCTTGGATATTGTTTAGCAAGGTCACAGCATATGTGGCTTACCTATTTACTTTAGATGTGAGAATACTGGTTCTAGGAAGTAGACACAAAAAGAATATTGTGGTTTATGCTAGGATCTAATGAAGGATGAAGGGTTGGTGCTGCTCAAGCCTGGACCCCATAAAGTGCAGTAGATGTGGGTGCTGACCCACAAAGATGTGCAGAGTGCTCTTCTCTAAACCATCTGGTGCAATGCATTTATATGAGCAAATTACAGATGTAAATGTGGCCGTGCAGGGTTCATTGCACTGTGGTGCTGTCAGCCAGTAGAGTACCAGATCACATTTCACATTCTTAGTACTATGTATGATTTCTTGAGACTTATTACATCTGTTTGCTATACCCTCTCTTAATACATACTCCGATAATATAGCACATTACTACTGTGCTTGGGGAGGGTTGTTCATGTCTGTGCCTAAACCCCAGAGATCTTACAAAGAGGAAACAGCAGCAGTTCTCCATTGCTTTATTTCCTGCATTGCTCAGATGATACCCAAAGTACTTAGCAAATGCGTTGCTGCCTGAATTTTGAGACTCTTGTTGGAAATCTCGCATAATCCTGTATTTTCTAAACCACTAGAAGACTTTCTGTGAGAAAATGCGAAGTGATTCGCCAGAGTCACAAGTTAGGGGCTGGTCCTAAAAACCTACTGAATCTGATGGTTTCTGTGGCAGAATTGCTGCCTGTTTTGAGTATTTGAGTATTTGTAGGTAAAAGCCCTTCCCACACGAGCATGACAATCCGCCTTCAGTCCTCAGAGCAAGAGAGAAATGGCTCTTGAGGTGTCCTCTGAGTGGTGGTACAGTGCCTCCTACACCCAGCCAATCATAATAAACAAAATAAAAGTTATTTAAAAAGAATCCTGATAATTGTTCTTATCTGTTTAATTTATTTTATTATTTTTAGTTATACACTAGGATTTTTGAGATAAACTTTTAACAGAATTCTGTATAAAACACAGTATGAACATCAAACATTTTACATGCAATAAGTTCAAATATGTTAGTTAACTCAGAAATTGGAACACGAGTCCAATACATAAGTAGTAGTGTATCCAGCACTCTACAGCACTCCATTCTATGCAGTGTTTAGAACTCTTTGTCAATCATTTCTAGGAATAATCTAAATAAGTTCCACGTATGGTTTTATATGAGTTTATATATGGAAAGTTCATTTAGAGATATAAAAAGTACTTGATACAAGAGCAGATTCTGTACTTACAACTTTTTAGAAACAGTAGCATGTTAATAATAATTTCAATTTTGGGGGATGTTACCTCATCCTTTGCAAATTTTCTATAGGACAATAAGTAGATAAGATATAAAATTTAACATAGAAGGAGGTGATATGAGGGAGGGCCGTGGGATGCAGATTGTCCTGCTGTGCTTTTTTTCTGTTGCTGATGTAGAATGACTGACCATGAGCAGCTCTGGGGGGAAAGGTTTATCTCATCTTACAGGACAGTGTTCTCACCTTAACGCTTTGTGTTGACCATAACCATAAAATTATTCCATTGCGACTTCATAACTGTAATTTTGCAGCTGTTATGAATTGTGATGTAAATATCTGATGTGATTCCTGTGAGGGTCGTGACCCACAGGTTGAGGACCATTGTTACAGGTTATAGTTCATCACTGAGGGAAGTCAGGGCAGGAACGCAAAGCAGTAACCAGCTCTCTGTCTCTCTGGCTACTCATGATGCATGCTCAGCTAACATTTTTGTTTGTTGTGTTTTGTTTTGTTTTGTTTTGTTTTGTTTGAGACTGGTTTCTCTGTGAAACAGTCCTGTCTGTCCTAGAACTCACTCTCTAGACCAGGCTGACCTTGAACTCATGGAGATCTTCCTGTGGGATTAAGGTGTGTGCCACCACCTCCTGCCTGTTGGCTACATTTTTATACAATGCAGATAAACCCACAGTAATCTGGGCCCTCCCACATTAATCAAGATAATCTTTTTCAGACATGGCCACAGGCCAATTTGATATGAGCATTCCCTTATTATTTTGAGACTCATCCAGATGTCTCTAGGCCTTGTCAAGTTGACAGCTGAAGCTAACCAGGACAGTATGTATACTTAAAAGCAATATAAAAAAGGGAAATTAGTTTACAAAGTAGTAGAAAAATTAAATATATAGAATAAAAGGCAAATTTTTATCAAGCAATAACTAGTATACTATTTGAATAATTATGTTGCCTATAAAGTCATGTAAGAAATCAACTGATACGATGGAAATTTCTGTAAACAGTGTGAGAGTTTGGGATTTGTAGGTGAGGTGACTCTGACAGCAAAAATAGAGCTATGCCTCAGAAAACTCAGATCCGTAGGTGTGTTTGGTTTAGGTTTTGGTTGAAATTGGTTTTCATGGGATAGTCACTGTTTTAGGATTAGACTTTACATTTTTTTATCTTTGAAGTGACATTGTTAAAATTATTGAGAATTACATATAATAACCTGTGAATGAAGGTGTAGCTTTTCTATTGTCCCGACTGCCCAGTCCCAAGTAAACACACAAAAGCGCATATTAATTGCAGAATGTTTGGCCTGTAGCTCAGTCTTCTTACTTACTAGCTCTAACAATTAAATCAACCCATTTCTATTAATCTACATTTTGCCCCATGGCTTTGTGGCTTTACCTGTTTTCTAGCACATCTTGTTCCTCTGTGACTGACTCTCTGACCCTTTGACTTTCCAGCCTAGCCTTATTCTGCCTGGCTATAGGCCAATTCAGCTTTATTCTTAACCAATGAGAGGATTATCCCACAGCAGTAACCTGCATATTTTCTTAAGGGAGGCTGAGAGAAAGGATTTTGTAGTTTTTGTTTTTGAGCATTTTTAGGGTGGTGAACGAGTGGGTATGGGTGATTGCCACCAAGATGGATTACTGGTGCTCCAGGCAGAAAGAGAAACCAATTCCCACAGTTGGCACCAAGTTGCAGGGACTTGTCTGTGTGTGCTCCTCTGTGTGTTCTCGGAGTTGGAACTCAGGTTCTCAGGCTTGTGAGATGGGTGCTGAGCCCTTTCTCCAAACCAACCCTCCCTCCAATTTCTTGAGATGGGATCTCAGTTGCTGAAACTCTTGATTCTCCTGATTGTAGCTGTTGGGATTATGGGTATAGACTACCATGCCCATGGTCTGCCTGCTCTTCAAAGAACAGCATTCTGAGGCTTATACTATGATATCCTGCTGGCACATGTCTGTTCCACGCTTATGCTGGCTCATTTCTATTGTCTAGTGTAGAAAACAAATGGTATAGTTCATGTTGATGATTTCAAAGTTTTTTTTTTTTTGAGAAATTAGACATGCTAGTTCATGCCTGTTGTCTGAGCTACTTGGGAGGCTGAAATAGATTTGCAGAAGCCCAGCAGGTTGGGACCAACCTGGAGCATGTAGTGATTCTCTACTTTTTGTTTGGTTGTTGTTTGAGACAGGGTTTCTCTGTGTAATAGTCCTGGCTGTCCTAGAACTCACATTGTTGACCAGGGTGGCCTCAAACTCAATGAGATTCACCTGCCTCTGCCTCCTGAGTGCTGGAATTAAAGGTGAGTGTCACCACTGCCCAGTGAGACCCTACCTTTTAAACAAATTCATAATTCATGAAAGAAAAACATTTCAGTTGAGACAGTCACATGCAAAATAACTTTGGTCCTTTTTTTTCATTCCTCAAGGTTGTTTTGTAGCTGGACTGGTTGTGGATTACTGCCCCCATGTTCCTCCTGCTGCAATTGCAGGGTAGGCACCATGTGTCTGCCTTAGTTCTGAATGACTTGAGAAAGCCAGTTGTTTTTTTTTTTTTTTTAATCACCATGATAGGATGCCTGACAAAAGCACCTTAAGGGAGGAAGGATTTATTCTGACTTATGTTTGAAATCAACTCCTGTGGTGGTGTAAATGTGGCTTGATAGCCCCTATCACAAGACAACTGGGGAGCAGGTCCAGCCCTGTAGCTCCTGCTCCAACAATACTACACCTCTGTCACTTGGGCCCCATGAACAGAAAATTCCATGGGCTCCACAAACACCAGCTAAGAAGCTAGTGTTCAGACATAGCAGCCAGTGAGGGATATTTCATTTTCAAAGTACAACAGCTGACTACATTTTATTATTTATTTTTGAGACAGGGTTTCTCTGTAGCTTTGGAGCCTGTCCTGGAACTATCTCTTGTAGACCAGGCTGACCTCAAACTCACAGAGATCCACCTGCCTCTGCCTCCTCAGTGCTGGGATTAAAGGCATGCGTCACCACCGCCTGACTGACTACTTTTTATAATGAATTTATTAAGGTCTAATTCACATACCATTAAGTCCAGCTTCTAGAAATGTACAATCCTATGATATTTTTTATATCAACTGTCTGGTGTAGCACAAATAATAAAAACCCAGAGACATATATAGGGGTTAAAGCTGAAGATTAGAGAAGCAGAGCAGTAATCCACTAGAGAGACCTTTTCCCTCTACCAATGCTCAGATTGAAGAGGTGATCCTCAGATTGCTTAGACTGCACTGTGTTTCCACCAAACCTCAGACTTCACACTCCAGTAAGTTCCTGTATCTTTTCTTTTATATTTCTCTTTCCACCCAGTCATATCACTCCTGTCTTCACCTCCCTAGTGCTGGGATTAAAGATGTGTGACTCCCAAACACTGAGATTAAAGGCCTGAGCCACCACCACCTGGAGCTGTTTCTGGATCAGTCTTGTGTGGCTTATGGTAACCTTGAACACACAAAGATACGTCTGCCTCTGTCTCCAGGGTCCTTGGATTAAAAATGTGTGCTACCACTCCCTAGCCTCTAGTGGCTTAGTTTTGTGCTTTGATCTTCAGGTAAGCTTTATTTATTAAAATACAAATGGAATATCACTACAGTCTGGTTTCAGAAACTCCATACCTGTATCAGGCAGGCTTCACCACCTCAGTCTCTGACATCCTAATCTACTTTCTGAGTGCATGAATTTGCTACCTCTGAGTATTCTGTATAAATGCAATTGTATAGCATGTGCCCTTTCCTTTTAACTACAGGATATAGGGTTATAGGATTTGAATTTAGAAATATCCTATTCTTACCTAGGCTCATTTGAGCATTCTACATTTCAGAAACCTGGTAAGATATGAAATAATATATGTAGTGATTTCCTCCACCAGAGGGAGAGAGCATTTCACATAGGGAGCTACTCTCAAGAACTATTAGCTTTGCAAGGAGGACCACGTATGAAGAAAAGAAGAAGGCCTCCTAAGGGCTGGGGTTCAGTGCCACCTGCTTGCCAAGCATGCAGGGCCCCTGAACAACCAGCATCCACCTCCAGAAAAAAGAGAAAAATAATCGAGAATAACACATTTATTTAATTTAATTTATTATTTAATTATTATTATATTATTTATTTTATTATTTATTTATTTTAGATACATGTACTTGGTTGTCTGTTGTTTTGAAACAGAGCCCCACTCAAGCCTGAGCTTGTTGACACAGGTTTTTGTCCTTCCCAGTCCTGTAGCTGTTTAGTCCCAAAGAAACACACAGAGAATAAGTATAAACTGGTTGGCCTGTTAGCTCAGGCTTCTTATTAATTAATTCTTACAACTTGAATTAGCATATAATTCTTGTTTGCGTTAGCCACATGGCTTGGTACCTTTTATCAGCGAGGCATTCTCATCTTGCTTCCTCTGTGGCTGGGTCACAACTCCAGACCTAGACTTTCCTCTTCCCAGAATTCTCCTGTTCTCATTGCCCCACCTCTACTTCTTGCCTGGCCGCCCCACCTATACTTCCTGCCTGGCTAGTGGCCAATCAGCATTTTATTAAAGCAATACAATTGATAAATCTTTACAGGGTAAAAGATGATTGTCCCACAGCATTCCCCCCCCCTTTTTTCAAAATAAGAATTCTAAATCTGATCTCCTTTGTTTAGCTTTCTTCCTGACCATATAACTTGTAACCAACACTCTAAACAAAGGCAAATATCCATAACCCATTTTTGGAGGGAGGTAAGAATGTGGGTGTAGTTTTCCAGTCTACTTCCTGTTGATTGGGGGCACTGATAATCTTATGGGGGCCTAAAAAAATTTAGACTTATGCTTAAGTCCTGACTGGAGTATTCTGTGAGGCTTGATCATCTCAGCCAGCAATCTTGAGGCTTTTCTGGATGTAGAACTCAGACATCTGGGCCATCTGCTTCTATTGGGGATTTCTCAGGGTGGTCTTCCTTGATCAAACCTGATTTTTCTTAATTCAGAATGGATCCACAGCCTCTCATTTACTGTGGAAACAAAAACAAAACCTCTTCTCCAAAGTAACGTATCTTTTGACTTAAATTTTGAAGTCAAGGCATTTTCAAAATATATACGTTGGATTAATTCAACAGTATTTTTAATCAAATGTCTATTAGCAGCTGTTGCTCCTTCCTCAGCAGTTACACAATTCAAAGACAACACAATAATATACAGCATCCAGACTGTCTGTGTATTTTTCATCTTTACATGGCTCTATTTTAAACTCTGTTTCTTTTCTTTTTCATTTTTTTGAGACAAGGTTTCTCTGTGTATCTTTGACTGTCCTGGAACTCACTCTGTATAGAACAGACTGTCCTTGAACTCACAGAGATCTGCCTGCTTCTGACTCCCAAGTGTTGGGATTAAAGGTGTGTGCCACCACACCCAAACACTCTCTTTCTTTTTTAAAGACTTTTCTTTTTCTTTTTTCTCCCAAGCCTACATATATTTTTAAACACACTGTAAACCATTTAGGGTTTTTTTTTCATCTAAATCTCTCTTTACTGTATATTTCTCTTTTTCTGACCACATGAGTCTTTAATTTGTTAAATGATATGGCTAGGATTAGAGCTGTGGCTTTGATGGCCGGACTCACCTTATTCCTTATTTTTCTGAGAGTCTAGCTTCATGGTAGAGGAACTGGCGGGAGCCATGTTTATTGCCACAACTCTATGGAGTTTCAAGGTCCTTGCTGCCACCAAGAAGCATGCTGTCAGCTATTCATAAACACCATTTAAGTGTTTTGTGGCAGAGCCTCTTAAAAGTGCTGCAAAGTTTTTTCAGCTAAAGCTGAGTCAGGAAACCTCTCTTAAATGAGACACACTTGCCTCTAGCAAAGAAAGCTCACCTGAGAAAATGCTGCTATCAGGAAACCATGCTTAACTCTGTTCTTTTGTCTAGAATTATTTCCCAAACTCTCTCAGGTTTTAAGTGGATTGAGCTGTCCATGTTGGCACCATTTTGTTCTACATCTAGTACAGCCTCAAGACTGCTGGCTGAGATGATCAAGCCTCACAAAATATTCCAGTCAGGATTTCAGCATAATTCTAATTTTTTTTAGGCTCCCATCAGATTATCAGTGCCCCCAATCAGCAGGAAGTAGCCTGGAAAACTATACCCACATTCCTTCCCCCTCCAAAAAAATGAATTATGGATGTTTGCCTTTGTTTAGAGTGTTGGTTACAAGTTGCATGGATAATTGTCAGGAAGAAAGCTATACAAAGGAGATCAGATTTAGAATTCTTGTTTTGAAAAAAGGGGGGAAGTGCTGTGGGATAATGATCTTGTACTCTGTAAAGATTTATCAATTGTATTGCTTTAATAAAATGCTGATTGGCCACTAGGTGGGGCGATCAGGCAGGAAGTAGAGGCGGGGCAGTGAGAACAGGAGAATTCTGGGAAGAGGAAAGACTAGGTCTGGAGTTGTGACCCAGCTGCAGAGGAAGCAAGATGAGAATGCCTCACTGATAAAAGGTACCAAGCCATGTGGCTAACACAGACAAGAATTATGGGCTAATTTAAGTTGTAAGAATTAATTAATAAGAAGCCTGAGCTAATAGGCCAATCAGTTTATAATTAGTGTAGACCTCTGTTTGTTTCTTTGGGACTTAATGGCAGAAGCCTTTGTCAGCATGAGCTAGCCTCAGACTCATGACAACCCTACTGGCATGAACCACCACAAACCGTTAGCTATATTTTGATGACTAGGTGGATCAAAGTTTATCATTTAGTGTAACAGCTAACCCTAGCTATTGACACTGAAAGTTGTCATCGGCATTCTGTGCTACTGCCAAGTAACTGTTATGTGGGATAGGTGCGAAGAGTATTTTTGTAGGGTGACTCCTCTGAATTACTTTCAAAACATGTCAGTGAACTCTTGTCCTACATGCATACTCAGCTGAAGGAAGCACTTCTTGGTATGAGTTGCTGTCACTTACTGTGGTAATCAAGATGTTCATTATCTGACCTTTTCATGGATCTTTGGAACAGGAACACAAAGCTCTCTGGATGTTACAGGGTGGCCAGAGGGGTAGCACTTTAAAATTAGCATATGAATGTTTTGACTGCCTCACTTAAGACAGCCTGTCAGCTTGGCAGGTTCAAGCCTGTTATTTCTGTGTCTTCCCTTTTTTCAATTTCGTGTTTTGACAAATAAGATTGTACTTTTGACAAGTGATTTCTATTCCATCTAAGAATCTCAATGTGTTTAAAATGTGTTTATTAAACTATCTATAGATCATCTTATCTTCTCGTCTTTGGTCATACAAAATTTTCCCTGATAAGGAGGATAGAAAGTGATAGTACTGGCATTCATGCAATAAAATAAAACTTTAGACAATAATTGTTTTTCTTTTCTTTCAAAATAATTATTCTCTACCTTTCAGAAACATTTCTTTCAATTCTTCTGATTTAGGCCTGTTTTTGAATAATGGCTTTTTCTCTCCCTCCCTTCCACCCTCCCTTTCTCCCTCCCTTTCTTCTTTCTTTTACTTCCTTCCTTCTTTCTTTCTTTTTTCCCTTTCTTCCTTTCTTCCTTTTTTTTTTATGACAGTCTGTAGCCTGGCTGGCCTGGAACTCACTATTTAAAACAGAATTTATGGCAGCCTTCCTGGACCGAATTTATAGGTCTTAGGCACTGAAAGTCTTATTGCTAAAACAAATTCTCTGTATTTAATATTATCATGTAACTGAAATTGTAGTCATTTATTTGTTGAACAGATATTTAATAAGTACTGTGCTGGAGAGTTTTGTGTCACCTTGATACAAGCTAAAGTCTTGATATGAAGGGATACTCATTTAAAAGATTCCTCTGGAGATAGGGCTGTAGGCAAGACTTTAATGCATTTTCCTAACTAGTGATTGATGTGGGAGGCCCAGCCTATTGTGGGTAGTCCCATTCCTGGGCTGGTGGTCCCGAGTTCTCTAAGAAAGCAGCCTGGCCAAGCCATGATGAGCAAACCAGTAAGCAGCTCCTGTCTGTATCCCCTGCATTAGTTTCTACATCCAGACTTCTGCCATGTTTGAGTTCCTGTCCTGACTTCCTTCAGTGATGCAGTAAGATGTGGAAGTGTAAGCCAAATAACCCTTTTCCTCCCCCAACTTGTTTTTGGTCATGGTGTTTCATCATAGCAAAAATAACCCTAACTAAGGCAAGTACTTATCCTGGGACTTACCCCAAAGTCTGGAGTCAAAATGATGGACAGACACCATCCATAGAGCTTACATATGTGAGGTAAATAATGTTATTTCAAATTGTTTGCTTATTTATTTCATTTTCTGAGATTGACTCTCACTATGGCCCTAAACACCTGAGTTCAAGTAATCTTCCTGCCTCAACCTCCCAAGAGTTGGGACTATAGGCATGAGTATTTCATGGTATTGAAATACCAAATGGTGTCCTGTTTGGGAAAGTGAAACCAAACAAACTTGAATGCAAAGAAGGAAACACCTATTTTCCAGGAAGAACATCTGTAGACATTTGCAGCTGCCATGGCTGTGAAAGCTGAAGTGGCTGCCATAGAGAGAAGCCGTGAAATGAGAATGAGGATGAAGAGCGGTCTAGAGCATGGGAAAAGCACTAAGTTTCTACTTTTATTCTGTATATGTGTTTGTGTGTGTGTGTGTGCATGCACATGTGTGTTTGTGTGTACATGTGTCTGTGCATATATGTGTACATGTGTCTGTATGTATATATCTGTGTGTGTATGTATGTAGGCCATAATTCATTTAAGTGTCTTGCTCTCTACTTTCTTTAAAAATTGATAATTTCATATATGCAGGTATGTATTTTGATTTTTATCCCCCATTCTCTCCCATATAATCTTCCCCCATTTTTCCCTCCCGACTTCATGTGATTTGTTTTTTTAAACTGAGGAGTCCACTTAGTGTTGCCTTTATGTGCCTGAGTATTGGGTACTCTTTGGAACAGGGGAGACTCTCAGGAGTTGCATTCCTAAGCAAACTGACTCTCCCTCCCCTAGCAGCCATCATTTGCTAGTAGCTCTTCTTTCCTATCCATGGTAATATTTTGGCTGCCTGGATCATGTGCAGGTCTTATACATGTGAGCAGCCTCTGTGATTTCACAGGTGGATGTGGAGGGTTCTCCAGCTTACTCTGAGACAGGTCTTTGAAGAAACCTGAAGCTTGCCATTTTGATATCAAGTCTCTGGGATCTGCCTATCTCTCCCATCTCCAGTGCTGAGGGTACCAGCATGTATCACTGTACCCAGTTTTTATAGGAGTTGCAGGGATCCAAACACAGAAACTCATGCTTTCATACAAATACTTTATTCAGTGAACCATATTCTGGTCCTTGAATTCTATTTGTTTCTTTGTTTGTTTATTGTGGAAAGGGAATATATTCACACAGGTTTTTACTAGGAGAAATGTGTGGTCTGATTTGTGTTTCAGGATCATTCCGCTTGACCAAGCGACCAATGGTATAGAAGCCATGACAGTAGAGAGCCTAGATGATGTTGGTGGCATTGCTGACTGAAATGGAAGGTGCAGAATGACGAGAGGGTTGGGGTTTGGGAGAGATTTTATAAGGATACAACATGCTTGCTAAGGCCTTGGATGTCTGCAAAGGGTAGAGAGAGGCCAAAGGTGATTGTGAATGAAGATGCTGCTTACTGGTATGCCTGAGGCTCACTCAGCCCTCCAAAGAATGAAAGAAGGCTATTCCGTGGAGCTCTTCAGCAGACTGATAAGTGCACTCATGCAAGGAAAATATCCCCCAGCACAGATAAAATCAAGTATCTATGAAGACACAAAAAGCAACTGTGATTATTTTAGTTAAAAGACTTTATTGAGTGCTTCATTGAATCATTAAGAATTCAGGCTAGTTGGAGTGGAGAGATGCCTCAGTGGTTAAGAGTACTGGCTGCTTTTCCAGAGGACAAGGTTGGTTCCCAGCAACCACATGGAGCCTTGTAACTTCCTATCCATCAAGTTCCAGGGGACTTGACACCTTCTTCTGGCTTCCCTGGCACACAAGTTGTGCACAGGCATACATGCAGGAAAGGTACTCTCACACAGATTAAAAAGAAAGATAAGACTGCTAAATCGGGGTTAGAAAGTGGACGGAAATCACAGAGATCAGTTAAGAGCTTTATTCTTATGACACCACAGCAGCTGTGTTGTATTAACGATGTCTGAGCTGGAACTGTTGAGGCTGGAGTAAGATGTCAGTGTTAGGCTACCATCCTTGAGGGCTGAGGAGCTGCATGAGCCTGCTGTAGTGTTGGCCACTCATCTGTGTGACTATCCGCATTCACAATTCTACCAGAGAAGTGGACATAGATGTTGAGCCTTCATTCTAGCTCTCACTGCTAGGGAACACTCACTGTCTGAAGTTTTTTATGCTGTAATAACATACTCCCTACACATCACTGCGAATAACACTGTGTGAATGTCTCCCAAAGCAGACAGTGTAAGTTGAGCAGCCTGTTCTACCTACTTCCCCAAAAGGAAAGAAAATTCTCTTACTTCATATTCAAGTCTTAGCCAGGCGATGGTGTCACACACCTTTAATCTCAGTGCTTGCGAAGCAGAGGTAGGTGGATCTCTTTGAGTTTGAGGCCAGCCTGGTCTACAGAGTGAGTTCCAGGACATCCAAGCCCATTACACAGAGAAACCCTGTCTCAAAAACAAAACAAAACAAAAAAAGCAAAACAAAAACAAAAAACATATTCAAGCTTTAGTTCTATGAATGTTATTTATATACTTTTTCCTTTTATTTTGAGAGAGCATCTTACTTTCTAGCCTAGGGTAGCCTTGAACTTCCTTTGTAGCTTGGGCTGGCTCCAGGCTCACAATCTCAGGTTCACAGTGCTAGGGTTTCAGTCATGCATCACCAGACCAACTTCATATTGATAGCATTCTTATGATAGTGACTCACTACTTGCCAGAGAGATAAGAAAAACCTTTCTTGCCCAGCAGCCACATCACTGGGTGAGCAAGTGCTGGTCATTTCTGTTGAGTGCTTGTCCCTGTTGTCTTGTAACACAGAGTTCAGATAGACAGTTACTTGTGGGATGTTTGTTCTTTTCATGGATTGTTTTTAAGGTTTGGAAAAGTCAGGGTAAACTTAGTTCTAGATGCAGATCTACTTGGATGTGACCTTTTTTGTCTTTGCTTTTTGAGACATAATCTCAGTAGCCTGGCTGGATTTAAACTTGGAATCCCCCTTCCTCCATGTTTTAAATACTGAGATTTCAGACCTGTGCCATCTTGCCTAGCAGTGTAACATTTAGAGGGTGAGCTGTTTGCCTTTCTCCTTTTTAGTGGACATGGTTATTATGCTACACAAGGACAGGTTCATACAGGCATATAGTGTACTTGGAACATAGTCCCCCACACCCAGCTACTCTGCCTTTCCTCACATTACAACTCCCATGAGTTCCTTTGTTTCCTAGACAGTTTCACTTTTACTTTCATGTCGTATATACTTATATGATTCTGTGCATCGATATAAAATCTAGGAGCCATAAATTAGAGAAAATGTGGCTTTTGTCTTTCTGAGACTAACTTTTAATTCATTTAATATGATGGTCTCCAGTTGCATCTATTTTCCTGCAAAGGTACAATTTCATTCTTCTTTATGGCTGAAAAAATCCATTGTGTGAATAAATCACATTTTTATTTTCTTTTGCTTTTCAATGCAGGGTCTCTCTGTGTAGCCCTTGCTGTCTTCGAACTAGCTCTGTAGACCAGGTTGGCCTCAAACTCACAGAGATCCCACCTGGGTGAACCACATATTTTTATTTGTTCCTCTGTGACAGACTTGTGATGTTGGGTCCTTGTTGTTGTGAATAGAGCTTCTGTAAGGACTGATGATGCACAGGGTCATTGGACGAATACCAGGAGGGTGAGGACCTGACATTCTGGAATCTCTACTGAATGTCCTGGGCCTTTCTTCTCTGAGAGGATAAGACTTCAAAGCTTTGTAGTCCTTTGTAGCCTCTAGATAATTGTGCTTACATACTGTTTCTCTTCCCTTTGCTTCCTCCACTCACCTAGTTAGTCCCTGAGCTGGTTTCTGGAGCTGTGTGTCTCCGTAACTTTCCTCCACTTGTCTAGTCTGAACATTCCAGCTGTTTTGTCTACTGAAAATTCTGACTTCTGCCTTCTCAATTCCATGGCACTGTTGTGTCCTTTTGGGACCCATCTGAGGCAGCAAGGTATTTTGGACTGTACCTCCAAGGAGAAGCCAGGTCATTGCAGGACTCTGTTCACTTCTACTTATCAACCTTCATAGGATGGTGGTATCTATCAACTAAATTGCTTTGAAAGCAGCATTTCCCCTTATTTTGTTCAATCTATAGACTAGCAAGTTGTTCTTTCATGGATAATCGCAAAAAATCACATTGGAAAATGATAGTACCACTGTAATACCTGACACTACTTCATCAGTACACAACCCATGGTATGACAAGAAAGAAAATTTAAAACCCAAACCCTAACCGGTGGCACAGTGAACTACACTGGCAACTGTATTTAAAAATTCAGGCTTGTCCTTATAGTGGAGATACTGCATATATGTTCATGTGTGTATATAATCAAACATAATTTTTTTCCAATGACCATATTTAAATAGGTGCTATATGTCAGGGAGGGTGTTAAAAATTCAGACACAGCAAAATGAAGTAGCACAAGGTCACATAGGTAGGAATTGATGTCTCTTGAATTTGTATCAGACAATATTAGTGAAATAACAATTGTTATCTTAAGGAGACAAGTTCGCCTGTCCATCCTGTCTGACAGTAAAGGCATTAAACCCGGAATTCTGGCCAAAGCCTGTGTAGTTCCAACCCTTGGGAGGTAGAAGCAGACAGATCAGAAATTCAAGATTATCCCTGGCTATATATGTAGTTCAGAGCAGTCTGGGTAATATAGGAGATTCTGTCTTGCCCATTAAATTAAATATTAAATATTACTTAAGATTCAAGTTTAAAAAAGAATTTAAAAAAGGTGTAAAAACAAATATTTCAAAGTAGTTTCATTTAAAGTATATTTGAAAGGTGTATGCAATGGGCCTTTGTAATTATTTCTTCATAATTCAATAAAGAATGCAAGGTAGACAAAAAAAATTCAAGTTAAAGTCGGAAGGTGGTAGTACACAACTTTAATCCCAGCACTTAGGAAGTAGAGGCAGGCAAATATCTGTGAGTTTGAAACCAGCCTGGTCTGCCAAAGAATTCCGTAACAACCAGAGCTGTTACACAGAAAAACAAAACAAAAGAAAATTTAAGTTTAATCTTTTTTCCTTCCCTCTTTCTCTCATCTTTCTCCCCCCTGCCTCAGCCCCCTCCTTTATCTCTCATCTTGGTTTACATCCCATCTTTGGAGAACTTTTATAAACCTAAGGTTTTATGTATTATTAATGTAGTCTTCATAGTTGTGCTTATGAATATGCATTTATCTAGATGCTGATTTGTCTATAAACTATATCTATCTTTCTATCTGTCTATCTATCTATCTATCATCTATCTAATCAATCATCTATTGTCTATCTATCTCTGTATCGTTTATCTGGCTGTCATCTCTATTGTGTCTATCTAATCAGATATTCATCTAGATATGTACATCTGTCTATCACGTATCATTTGTATGTGTGTTTATCTATCATTTGTATGCATGTATATCTATCATCTATAATTTGTTTTCTGTCATCTCTAGCATCATATCTATCATCTATCTAGCTGTCTGTCTACTTACTGTCTACCTATCTACTCATGATATACCTATCATTCATCTGCTCATCTCTAAACCATGCCTCTTCCTTCTTACTCCCTTTTGCTGCATTTGTTTCTTCAGTATCTTGGACTCTACAGGTCTCAAGCTGAATTTGGAGTCTACCAGTTCTTTCTGTGAGCTGTACTTTAGCTATTGGAGTACTTTTTTTTTTCTGAAAAATGACACATTCTGAGATAATACTGAAATCTTCTCCCTTGGCCCATTTCACAAGCAACTTCTATGAAGGCTCCTCTTTTGCTTGTGCTACCCTAGTTCAAGGCTGCTTCATCCCTTATTGATTTATTGCCATAGAAGCTTACTTGATCTTCTTGCCTGTATTGTTCTCATATTCTATCTTTCAGAGGATTTACAGGATTATCAATATAAAACTCAAAAAAGATTTGCAACTCCTTTATGTGAACTCTTGTGCAGGCTCATCATCGTGGTCTAACTCTGGAGTCAGGAGGAAGGCTTTGGCTTCTGTCTAGTAACTCGAACCTCCTTTCCATGGCCCTGTGGAGACGCTGCACTGGGAACTTGCTAACCCTTTATTTTTAGTTTCCTTTTCCTGAAATGGAAATGTTAATAGTCCCTTCTCATGAAGAAGTTTTTTCATGTTATTTTTATTAGTGTGTGTGTGCATGTTTGTGTGTCTTTGATGGGGAAACCTTATTAGCCAATATTTTTAAGAGGTAGATCCAAATTAAGGCCTGACTTTCTGGGACCGGGAGAGCACACAACCCAGGTGTGCTCTCTCTGTGTGATTCCTGCAGGGGCACAGCTGAGCTTGGACTTCTCTTTCCTGTTTTGTGAGTTTCCCCCTTATAATAAATAAAAATATAATTGTTTTATCCTTTAGCTAGCCTGGTTATTTCCAGAATCGAGCTAATTTCTACATGTCTTGTGAATGTGGTGTGTGTGTGTGTGTGTGAGTGTATGTAGTAGTATATGTGTGTGATGTATGTGAGTATGTGTGTGCATGTTGTATGTGGTATGTGTGTGGTGTATATGAGTGTGTGTGTGGTTTATGTGAGTGTATGTGATGTATATGAGTGTATGTGGTGTATATGAATGTGGTATGTGTGTGTATGGTGTATATAAGTATGTGTGGTGTATGAGAGTTTATGTGGTATATATGTGTGGATGTGGTGCGTGATATATGTAGTGTATATGTGGTGTATATTAGTGTGTGTGGTATATGTATGTGTATGTCTGTCGTGTGTGGTATATGTAAGTGTGTGTGGTGTATGTAAATGTGTATGTGGTATATGCATGTGCATCTGCATGGCACGTGTAAGACATCCTTCTTTACCACACTACCTCATTTCTTTGAGGCAGGGCCTCTTGTTGCTCTTGAAGCTCATATTTTTCAAATAGGCTGGCAGCCAGTAAACCCAGGCAATCCTCCTGTCTCCACTCTCCTCTTTCACAGCAGTGCTTGATTGAAGGTTATGTTCAGGACCACATCCCAATGGTAATGTGGGTACTGAGGTCTGAATTCTGATTCTTATATTTGTACAACAATTGCTCTGAATTACTGAGCTATCTTTCCTGCCCCAAGATAATATTATTTGATGGAAATATAATTACCATTTAAAATGTTTCAGTACTTGAAAATACTCAGTGAATGATAACTAGTATTATTAATACTCTTTCATAGCATCCCTAGCTTCCTAAACTTTTTTAGAAACAGTTTTTAAACAAAATATATATGTTCATGTGTGAGAGTGTGTACACATGTATATGTGCCGTTTCTTAGATGCTGTTCACCTTGTTTTATGATATGGGGTTCCTCACTGGGACCTGAGGCTTTCTGATTAGGCTAGGCTGGCTGGCCCGGGTGCTCCAGGGATCCTTCTGCCTCTGCCTTCCCAGTGATATGGTTATAAATGCGTTCTAATGCAATCAGCTTTTTATGTGGGTTCTGGGGATCAAACTCAGGTCCTGATGCTTGCACATTGTTCATCATTTTACTGAGTGAATCTTCTTCCAGCCCTGCCCTTTACCAAATGAGCCATCTTCCCGCCTTGCCCCTTTCTAGTGATTTGGCTTTGTATTCCACGTTAACCTCCAAATGGAGGCTACATAGTCTTCCTAATTTAATTCCAGTACAGCTTGTCTTATATTTTGCATTGTTCTATTGCATAATTGCTAATGACTTGCCTTTCAGGTTTGGGCTCTTCACCGAGTCTGGAACACTGTCACTCAGAGCCTCTTTTTGATTTTTGAGAAAATGCTGTCATCTGTTCCAGTCATCAGAGTCAGGTTTAAGCACCCCTGGCTTCTTCTGGCCCGAATGTCAGAATGTGTCTGTCTGGGAGTGCTTGTTTTGCACTCCCAGGAGCCAGCTGTGTGGTCAGGTAGTGTGGCTGCTGTTGTGCTGGCTGTGCACCTCCCCCTCCAGCACAGCAGTCACCACTGATATCGGTCTTGGCTCACAGACACAGGTATAGAGTGGGTGCTCAGTTGGTGTTGAGCTAAATAGGACCCTCCCTAGCCTCTCCAGAGCTGCCGCCAGTGGAAGGAGGTGAGGTAAGGCCCTTCGATGTGGACCTTGTGGGGTAGGAGGATGGAGGCAGTTCTTGCAGGCAGGGGGCATGTGGCAAGTTAGTTTCTTAGCAAAGCAAGACTTTAACATTATTATGTGTAAAATGTCACTCATGAAGTAAATTTTCTTGGTATCAAATAGACTTCTACCTTTGTCCTTTTACATTCTCTATACCTCTTTAGGTCCTTGAAAATAATTCAGAGGCCTCCAGAACAGCAGGAAACGGCATTCTGCAAATAGCTTCATATTGTGTTTAATTCTCAATACAATCACTGCGGATGAGCATGACCAGTGTGACACATGCCAGTCCTTAGGAATTCTTTCCACCACTCACTTGTGCTCTTGTTCGAATTTAGACAGACAAGTAATTACTGAAGTAACACTATTTACTAGACTGACTTACCGCATCTGTGATGAGAGAAGTCATTTGCAAAGCTTTGTGTTGAAAAATCAGTAGGTTGGGGCTAGAGATGAATCAGTTGTTAAGAGCACTGACGGCTCTTTCAGAGGACCAGAGTTCAACTCCCAGAACCCATATGGTGGCTCACAATCCTCTGTAACTCCAGTCGTAGGAGATCTGATACCTTCTTCCGGCCTCCATGGGTACCAGGTATACACACAGTTCACATACAGGCAAAAAACATACATACAGAATATAATTTAAAGTATCTTTTAAAAATCATGAGATTATAAAAATGCCCTTTAGTAAGTTAAGATCTGGAAAATATATCCTTGCTGTTCAGTTTTGAGACTTGGAAGCAATAATATTAATGTGCGTGTAGGTCATTTTGACCTGTGGTAACTTAATAGTTTCATATAAACACTTCCTAATTGGTGCATATATAGGTATAAGGTAAAAATATGAATATATCAGGTATAACTACCAATTCAATATCTGTTAAACCCAGTAAATTATGTACAAAGAAGAAAAATAATGATCCAAAATGATTTATGATTATTAATATGATTTAATTAAATTAGCATGATTAGTTTAATTAATATGATTTAAAGGCTTCTAGTTAATGGTCCTCTATGAAATGAAAGCTAAAACATTCACCAGACTCCCGGGGAAGAAATGCCATAGATTACAAACAGGTAAGATCTAAACAATTGGGAGTCTTCTGAAAGCTTTGGTACACTCTGATGTGATGTGATTTGGTACACTTTTCTGACAGAAACACAAGGCATTTTTTGTGTCCCTTATTGATATAACCCATGATTGAGACACTCCTATCCCCAGTTTACTAACTTTGTGTGATCTGAGCAAGAAGGTTGAGTTCATAGACCAAGACCCTGTGGAGATGGACTGCAGCTGACTATGGAAAAGGGTTGCCTAATTTTCAAATGGAAAAGTAGAGCCTTGAGTGGCTAAATCAACAATCATACTTTAGAACATGTAGATGGAGTTTAGTACTACAGGCATGCCTTGGTTGGGTTGATAGGATTCTTTCGGAAGTTCACAGCTCCTCCTTACAGTTTGGAGGCTTTGACAAGGCTGCTAACCTCCTCAACTCCGGGGTCACAATCCTCATAACCCTTTTGTTTTAGATCCATTTCATCTGTTCATGCCACTTGCTGTTCCCTTCTGAAAATGTGTGTTATACAGAAGTCAGAGGCAGTCAAAAGAAATGTCTCCTTACTCCTAAGCAACCACCAACCATTCTCATATCTCCAGCAGGGGCCCAAGAGTCTGGTCTTTCCTTGATATCCACTTATGATGTGGCTTTAAACAAGTCATATAATTTCTCTGAACTTTAGTTTTGTTATCTGTCAAAGAGTTATACCATGCACATAGTTTAAAACATTCGTAAGAGCTTCATAAAACCAGAGTTTATGTTTTCTTTTGTATTTAGTAGGTTAAAATTAAATGCTGCTTGGGTTGGACTTGATACATGCCTGTAATTCCAACAATTTATGAGGCTCAGTCAGGATGATGTCCTGAGCACAGGCATTAAGGGTCAGCCTGGAACCCCAGCAGAGAAAGAGAGAGAGAGAGAGAGAGAGAGAGAGAGAGAGAGAGAGAGAGAGAGAGAATGATTCAACTGTGCCCCCTTTTTATTAACTTTATTTTATGTGCATTGGTGTAAAGATGTCAGATCCCTGGAACTGGAGTTACAGACAATTGTGAGCTACCATGTGGGTGCTGGGAATAGAACCCCAGTCCCTTGTAAGAGCAGCCAGTGCTCTTAACTACTGAGCCATCTCCCCAACCCCCTTATGCCCCTTTTCTTTCTTTTAATCCTTTCAGTGCTTCTTATTCTATACAACAAGCTCCAGTTTTTGTTCCCACAATAGAACATTTCGATTTTGTGTGAAGAATGGTATTTCATGCAATCACCATTATTTTCTGCTCTCTCTTCATTCATTCCTGTTCTGTTTTGAATTTTGATAGGGTCTTATGTAGTAGCCTAACTGACCTAGAACTCACTGTGTAGCTGAGGATGACCTTGAATTCCTGATCCTCCTGCCTCTGCTTTGCCAGTGCTGTGATCACATGCAGGGTGTTCCATGCTTGGCTTCCATTTGTTTATTTAAAAAGTTACACAGTGTGTGTGTGTGTGTGTGTGTGTGTGTGTGTGTGTGTGTGTGTGTGTGGTTTAGGTTAAACCAAGCACATGCCAGACAGGTGCTTTCCCACTGAGGTTCGCTAACACATGAACATCTTACATGTGCTTGTTCCTTTTGCTTATATTATTCTCCCTTTTCTCTTTTTTTCATTGTTTCAATCAAGAAACATTTATTGGCTACTTGGTGTATGTTGGGGCCTATAGTGGCTATTGGTCCACCTGTGTATTATCTAGTACAACAATGGAGCTCCAGATGACCTCTACCTTGCATCCTGCCTTCACCTCCCAAGAGCTGAAAAGGTGTAACTGTACCATGATCAGTGGCTTCAGGTCACCCTCCACCATGGGACAGACCTTGGGTCACCCAGATCATGAAAGATAACAAAAACAACTACAGTCAACCTTCAGTGACCACACAGATTTCTTTCATTCTGTTTCCCACAGGAAGATGCTGAGACTTTACTGAGATACTGTAAATCTCAGTAATGGGGCTGGAATTCAGACCCATGGGATCTTGTTGGGCATTGTAACTAAGTCTTTGTCCCTGGGGCTAGAGATGGGTCAGGGTTAGAAATGGTTAAAAGCACTTGCTGCTCTTCTGGAGGACCCCGGCTTGATTCCCTGCATCCATGTGGTGGCTCACAACAAACTCAAACTCCAATTCCAAGGAAATGTTGCTCTCTTCTTGACTCCCCCAGCATTGTAGGCAAAATACCCATAAACAGAAAATAAAAATAAATATTGTCTAAAAGTTCCTGTTCCTTTGGAATTTATGTTCTTGTGGAGCAAATAGACTTTTTTAAAAATCAAAAACCAAGTATGTAATAGAGCTATTGACTCAACTGTAGCAGTATATAGATAGAAAGGATAGAAAGCAGCAGTCATGTTGGATAGCTTTCTAGTGTTCAGAAGGAACCAGGGAGGACAACTGATCCAGGTGCAGGGCTCCACAAGTGT